>NC_072852.1:127249551-127560426 GCF_028858705.1 Grus americana | reverse complement strand
GTAAAGGCCATAGTAGTAATCTAAGTTTCTCATTTCATTTTGGGTTGGTGGCAATACAGATGGAAAGTAAAATCATTTTAGATCTGACAGTCCCTCAATGTTGTCTCATAATTAACATCATGAAGTCGTTACATTGATTTTAAACTAATTTAGTTATATACTCTAGGTGTAATTTAGAAGTTCTAAATCAGAAGCCCAAAGCAGCAGCACAGGGCTACAGCCAAGTTTGATACCAAAAATAAAACAGACTGTATACCTCCCAGAGACCCTGACCAACACAGCCTCCCATAAATCAGCGTCCTTCACTTTATTACAGCAGGTACAGGCATAGAAAAGGATATGCGGCTGCAAACCCTACACAACACGTATGGGAAGACAACACACAGCCTTGGCTACGGCTTCTCGGTCTGGCTGACCCCACTAGGCTTCCTGATCCCCTTGTTTATTTCCACAGCAAAGGTGTATTCCGTCTGACTTGATTCTTTTGGGTGAGAAGCTTCCTTACAACTGGAAAGAAACCTCAGGTAGGTTTCTTAGGTGTCTAATAATGGTTTTAGTAGAAAAATCTTACACGCTTACATTTAAAAATGTTATTTTTTTAAATAGATTGCTATGCTTAGGAGGAAGTACTATAAACATCTTTGAATAAACTCTCTAAAATAACTTTTAAAGTGTGGTGCTTAAAACATCTTCAGTTTAATAAGCAGCAGCTCCCTGGAAGACTTTCCTAGGTGAGGAGACACTCAGAACTTTAAAGAGAGATTTTTCAGTTAAATTCACACATTTCCACAGCCCACTTATAACTGCCATTCATTTGTGTACATAGAAATGATTAAAAAGCAGGCTTTCTAACAATATGCCAAAGCTTCTATCAAACACTTTCAATAATACAATTTTGTATAAATAAAATATATAAAGGACGGACATTTAGAGAAGAATTAAGGATGGAAGTATTTTGGATTTTATAAACATATCTTTAATATATACCTAAATTATCACTGGAAGATTACAAAGTTTATCACAATGAGTTAAAGATGACTGTAGTAATTATTTATAGGTTTTGTAGGTCAATAAAATCTTTTACCATTCCACTCCATAATTTAAATATTTTCCAAATTAAAAAAAAAGTCTATTAATTCTCTGCAGAGGTCCAAAATTTCTTATAGAATCTTAATTAATACTACTTTGTCTATAATGCCAGGTATAATTAGCATGACTCTAACTACAGAGAACTCAAAGGAATCATAAAAACACTAAAATATACTGAAAATAATTTTACTCCGTCTGTAATGCCAGATGTGTAATTATCATGAGTGCAACTGTAGTGAGCACAAATGAATCATAAAAAAACCCTAAAATATACTAAAAATTAGCTTTTTGAAATATAGAAATGATATGACATTGAAGCTTGTGGCAGTAAACCCTTCAGTGTCCAGTAATGCACGGTGTCCAGAAAAATGTGGATAAATGTACACCTCTCTCCTGAAAGATTAAAGTTTTCAGGTCCTGATAGAAAATATAAGTGCTATATGCAGAGCCTTTAAAAATCAACATGAAAATATGGTACAGATCAAATCTTCCATCAATTACTTGTCTCCATTCATTTTTGTGTAATTAGCGTATATTATAAAAATGAAGGTCTAACACTGGTGACAGGAAGATATATGCTTGCACACAGAAAGCACAGTGCTAGCCAAAGGAGAAAAAGCCCTGTCCTCTTGGTCCTCATACAAAGACAAATTACCTGATCTGGGAAGAAAGGAGGAAATTCACGCCAGTTACTTCATAGTACGAATGGCGTAGTCCTCCCGCCATTCCTCTGTACGCACTGCCATTGCTTGTCGAACCTGCAAGCTGTGCTTTGCTCTTTTAAGCCCCTCAGAAGGAGGATTTCCATGAGCACATGTAAAGTGTCTAGAAACGGAGGGAGTAGGAGTCCTGTAACACCTCTTATTTATCTCTTTGGCTGTGTTTTGTTCATTTTTTACTTTACTGAAAGCGATAAGACTCTAGGTTCAGGTTCATTAGTGACACAGGTAGGTTGGGATAAGTTTGAAGAAGTTTGAGAAGTTTTGAAACTCAGATTCTGTACATTATAATCATCAAATTTTTTTTCACAAAAAGTTGTGGTAGCTGCAAAGTCACTTCAAAATATTTCCAAATATATAACTTTCCCTTTTTCTACTCTTTTTGTTTTCTATAAAAGATTGTTCAGAACAAAATACACCGATATGAGAAAAAAAAAGTTACCTTTACAGGATTTCATCAAATCGGGGATTAATTCTCTTTTGGACTATTTGTAACTGGCACTGCAAATGTATAATAGCCTAGTTTTAATTTATTGAATAACACTAAAAATTCATCTTTAGCTAAATGCCAGCCAAAGGTATAGAGGCTATTTTCACAACGCTGAGCGTTTTATTTGACCCTGAGATTTTAGTTGACAGTTAATGACTTCATAACCTAGAAAACAGTGATGGTCAGAGGAATTCAGATGTTATTCATATCAAATCAACATCCCATGCTGAGAGCTCTGTGAAAGGGTGCATGGTAGCAGTACTCCCTGACCTCCTGCGACTCCTGACCCTGAGGGCAGGAGACAGCAACATTATCATCACTCGCTCTGACAGTGATTCAGCCTTCGAATATCCAGGCCCAACAAAGCATGTCTGAAAAATGTCACTAAAATCAAATGAACAAATGAGAATGGGGCTTTTGAGAATGCCAAGACAACAAATTTAATTGTCTAAGATATCTGACATTTTCCCTTACATCTGCTGCTCCTTATATGTTTACCTTTGATTCTGAATTTCTAGGTGCATCTTCTTGGCTAACTAAAACTCCTTTCAAGGAGTTTTATTCCAAGTTTATTGATGTATATTGTCAAATCTGACTTCTTATTAAGCAGTATTTTCTGTGTAGCAAGTTTTAATTTTTTGCACCTGAACCTTCATTTATTTGAACTTGCAATAATGAAAGCTCATTATGGCTTAAGAAAAACAAAAAAAGGTACGAGTTATATTTTACTAAAACCAGACCTAACAATATGTACTAACTGGAAAATGTTAACAGTGTGATGCATCATAACAATGTTCACGGCGTTAATGTTTGGATATCTTCATTTTTTAGGAGTACTATGGTTGTTCCACAATGAAACTTCTATACTTAAGGCATCCAGTCTCTCAGCCGCGTAAGGCAAATACCTTTCTTTTGTAGCAGGGAAGGACTATAAATATTTTTACTTTTCCCCAGATGTAGGAATGGACTTTTTGTGCACATCTAATATATTCAATGTGTAATACGTCTGCCAAAGGTTAATTTCTTGCCAATATCTGAAGAGCAGCTGTCTTAGTAAACACAGTCAGTGCATTTCATACAGCCTGCTCTTGGCTCCGTCTCCCCAGGCCTTCCCTGAGCTGAGATGGAAGCTGGCTTTTGAACTTGATGAATCATCAACGATGGCAAAAGAGCTTTCCTTGTGATTGTCATTTCTGAAGTCTGCGTCCCTCCATCACAGAGAGATGCACTTCCATTATATCATATGGAAGGGACCTCTTATCCAAGAAAAATGAGTAGGAGTAAGCTGCCACAAGAAGAACAAAAAAATCATCCAGCTAGTAACCCGTCCTCAAAAGCACAGCAGAAAAGAAAGTCATTAGGAAAAGGCCCTAGGACTCAGCACCTGCCCTGGTGGGTAATAAATGGTAGGTCTGACATCAGCCAAGCACAGGTGTTCTGTGCTACACCTACATATATATATAGTCATATAGGGAGAAAACTAAATGATAGCCAGTAAGGGCAAGATGGGACTTGTGCGTGCATGCGTACGTGGTCGCATCCATGCATGTATAAGTACTCCATTGGGGCATGACTATGTACGTCAGTACAATCTTTTTCAATTATCACTAAAATACATTTTCCTTTTTGGCATTTCATTTTTTTTATATGTCTTCTACAACTTTACTAGAGATTAAAATATATTTAAACCCACGCTATCTTATTTTCCATTGATTTGAGGCTCATTTTGAGGGAATTAGAAAAAAAGTGTTAACAAGCAACAATTAAACTGCCTGAATCAATGAACTGGACAGTACTTCCTGCTTTAGCTACTAGTTTTATGAATGGAGACAGCGACCAGACCAGGAAAAGTCAAATCAGGACAAGCTTTAAAACCTTTTTGGTTTTCTTCTGTTTGGTTTTTGGTTTTAGGGGTTTTTTTCCCCCCCCCTTTCTTTTTTGAAAAGGGTGTACAAAGACTTCCTTTTACTCAAAGCTGTTCAATACAGAATCCATGTAGTACTTGTCAAGTGTCATTTTTCAGAGCTCTGTCAAATTAATACACCTAATCAGAACGTTTTCTCCCTTAAAACATCTAGAAACTTCTACATGTAACTTGATTTTCTGAATAAAATGTTCATTTTAAAAGCAGTGATACTCTATGAAATCAAAACCAGTCTTGGTCTTTAAAGATATTTTCTATGTTAATGAAGGATACATGTTCATTTCTATTTCTATTTAGAGTTACAGGTTTGTATCTCAGACCCCTCTTGATACAAAGCAGATCCTTTTTCTGCACTACTTTTCAGAAGAGAAGTTGGTCAAATGCACTGGTCAAGTTTTGCACCTCTTTTCCATCCCTCGCTCCCTCCCTCCCCCTCCAGTATTATGTGTGCTTTCACCAACCTAAATGAGATGTGAACAAATGTGGTAGGTAGCAGTCTACCAATGTTCATCCTCAGCACCAACAAAGGCAAGACAAGAGCTGCTGAGAACTCCCGCTGGGACCAGAGGAGGGTCTGTGGTTGACCTGCCTACACCCCTTTACTTGCGGCAATCACCACCTCCTCAGAAGCAAAGAAAAGAAAGGAGGAAGGTGAACCATGGCTCCTGGATCCTTTAATGCTTTTATAAAGTCTTAGAAACCGACAATATGAGGTGGGACGTCATATTGGTTAGGGAAACCTGACAGTGCAGGTATCCAGCATAATATAGAGGTCAAGATGAGCTAATTTGCCATCCTTGAAATTGTTATGTCCCTCAAAACAGGAATATATGAAGGGGAGACGGGAGCATTTTTTTATTACTGTTATTCCTCCTTGTTTCTTTTTAAATTTTACCTACAATGAAGATTGAAGCCCTAAGAAAATTAACTGTAAATCTATTTATGTATTAGATGAATCCCATTACCCCAGTATGGAAGCATTTGAACCCATCAAATCCTCTCTGTATATTTGATCCATTTTGCATTTTGTTTACATATATATATTTACGTATATTTCACATAACATGAATTGGTGCCATGAACTAAATTCAGAATATTACATTCATATGGATATTTAGTAGCAGTAACATTATGACAATATTAATAATTAAATTAAAATAAATTATTGCAAGAAAAATAAGATTTAACATGAAATTTTAAAATGGATATTTACACTCATGGAATTCAGTGTTCCTCAATCTTATCATACCTGATTTATGATTAACAAGCAGCCAGTGAGAAAAAACAGCAGCAAAACTAGCTTCAATACATTAACTTTGTTCTATCTGTGTTCTAGAAATATGTATCACCATATATTTTAATGAAGTTTCATGATATACTACAACATTATAAAAACTTATTATAGACAGAACTCTTCTTTCCCTCACTCCGAAAAAACAGGTGTTTTTGCGTCTATCTACAAAAATTAAATATGGAAGAAAATTTGTAATAGTTTAGTTTTCAAGGGCTAAATCCAGAGTGTGTGAAACACGTATACAAACATGGGTACACCTTAAGCAGTGCAGAATCATTCATTTTGCCAAAAGTAGCAAAGAACTGTCTTCGGTTCAGGCATGGTACTACAATAAAGTTAAAAAGAAATAATAAAATATATATAACTATATATATGTGGAGATTGGTGATTTTCATATATATTTTACAGCACTGTAAAAGGAATTAGATACAGATTTTCTTTAGCATGCGCTAAAAGATAATACTTCACATCCTTCAATTTATGCACATATAACGTCAAATAAAGCTGTTAGCATAGAATGATGGTGCATATTTAAGAAACAATATATAGGCTTTGATTCAACTTTCACGAATCTAGAATACGTTAATTATATATGAGTATGTATGAATAATAATAAAAAAATCTCTGCATTCAGACAGCCTGTGTACCAATTTTGTTGCCAAAATCTGAAATTTACAGCAACAGTGAGCACTTCTAGATTTCTCTTGTACATATGGACAATCGATGCTTGTCAGTCTACATTTGAACTCATTTAAACTTGGAAATGAAAGCACTTTGACAAGCTAATACAAACTAACAGACATATATACAAGTACTTTCTCCTACATTGACTCTTTCTCTGAGATCCGAGAGATTTCCCTCCTTTCGATATATTGCAAACTCAGGACTCTGAAGCACTGCTTCGGAGCGGGTCATCCAGCTATGGAGCTCTGTTGTATCCGAATCAAACCTAAGAGACAGAGAAGAGCGATAAGGCATTTCATTTCCACAAAGTTTCTGAAAATAGCATTGACAGTAAGCATGTTTAACTGGTTGTTTAAACAAGTGAATAAGCAGCAATTTCTCTCAGCAAAAAGACAGTTTTAAACCCTCCATATTTCATTAGCTAGCTCATAAAACTATTCACTCTAAAATTTGGAAATATAGAAATACTTTTTCATTTTTAAGACTGTGATTTGACAGCTGAACAGATGCCACAATTTTCACAATAAGGATTCTAATTTTACAAGCTGATGTTTTTGGAAGACATGAAACAAGTGGCTCTCACAGTGAAGAAAGCATAGCGCTGAGCTGTTGGCTCAGCTGAGGATGTAAAGACTATCTGGTTCACCAAATGCAGCTTTTATACCTTTAAGATTTCTGTCCTAGCTGGTGCTGATGATATTATGAAGGATATTCTAGCAGGAAATTTGACCATTAGACAAGAGTCTCTTCAGATTCACTCGAATTTGTTGTAGGATGCAATTATTAATCAACAACAGATTATAATTTTCCTACAGGTAAAACTTTAGAAACTGCAAATTAAGATTTCCAACTCTCTGCCTACACTTTTTAACTAGTTTTTACTGTACAGCCTTTTTTCTTACACTCTGTATTCTCTCATCAACTCCTTTAAAACTGATCTTAATTTTTGTTATCTATTCAGAAGGTAGCAGTTCAGAATGCAGGTTACTGTATGAGGAAATTTAAATCGCTGATGTGTAAAAAAATCAAGCTGTGATTCAGTATCTAACGGAGTTTTTTAAAACAAGAGGCTTGAGACAACTTTTTTTCTCAGATGTGCTAAACTGCACTCTTGATTGCATTTCTTTATTGCACTATATGTTCTTATATTTGTATCTAGTTTACAACTGATTTTCCTTTTGCAGTAATACAATGAAAGCAATAGAACAGAAAGACCTGGAAAAAAAAAAAAGAATCAGCTGTATCTTTCAGTTTGCTTTGTAAATATAAGCTACATCATTTACAAGTAATTGAAAATCTACTAAAAACAACTTGAATGACAATTGTATCTTGGGAGGAAGTAATTCTTTTATAACCATATCCTCCATATATATAAGAACTAAAATACAAAGATGTAAGGTAAAATCAGGTGCTACAGAAATCTACATATACAGAAATTAAAACTGAATACAGAAGTTCCATGTTTGATTTAGTATTTATGCCTCCATTCTTTTCCTTCTTCACTGTGATCTTTGTGACTTCATTTAACAACGCAGTGTGAAAGACTGAGTGATAAATAATGAAAGAAGAAGAAAGAAGAATCACACACTATCTTAATCCCAGCCCATTATTCAAATTATAAACTCTTAGGAATAATATTGATAAAGCAATTCCCAATAATACTATTTGAACACTCATTAAAGGAGAAAAAAGTACGATTGTGAGATAATGAAAGATGCAGAAATCTTCATTTTATAAAGAAATATAAATTCAGAGGTGGAAGGCAAAAAAAATTCCCAGATGGTTCAGGGAATCTCTGTGCTGGTATCAGATTCTAATCCTTGAAATCAAACTGCACTGCCAGTTAAGAGCTTCCTACCTCAGCTTTATTTCTGATCCTATGTGACACTAAATCAATTGTAATTCTTGAGGTGTAACGTTACCCTCTGTTCTGCATATAACAACTGCATTTTTGATAAATTTTCTCATTAAATTTTAAGACCAGGAGAGAGCAAAACTATGAAATCCAGTACTCTCACATAAAACTGCAATACTTTGTATTCAACAAGTTGTAAGCACTAACTGCGTATCTAACCTCACTGATTTCAGCAGGAGAATGAAGAAAACATGTTTTTGCAACTATGACTTAGGACTGTTTAACACATCTTAAAATAGAGAACACCCAATTTTAAAGCTAATGGACTGGATTACAACATAAAAACTAACAAATTCATAGATCTTCCTAATAGAATTCTGTATATTAATTATCTATATGCAAGATAGAACGATCATTGCCACAACTCGGCCCAACGTAAGAATGATCAGTGATGTGAAGTTCCACCAAACTAATCTCTAGGATGAAGTAGACTTATCGAAGTCCACAGTAAGCAATATATTAGTTTAATTAAATTAGAGCATCTGTCTAAGGACTGTTATGTCACCTGAGGATTGCTGAGCTACAGGGAAGACCCCAAATCCAGTGTATACTTATTTCAAAAATCATAAAACCATAGAATGGTTTGTGTTGGAAGGGACCTTAAAGATCATCTAGTTCCAACCCCCCTGCTGTGGGCAGGGACACCCTCCACTAGACCAGGTTGCCTAAAGCCTCATCCAACCTGGCCTTGAACACTTCCAGGGATGGGGCCTCCACCACCTCTCTGGGCAACCTGTTCCAGTGCCTCACCACCCTCACAGTGAAGAATTTCTTCCTAATAGCTAATCTAAATCTACCCACTTTTAGTTTAAAGCCATTACCCCTTGTCCTATCACTACACTCCCTGATAAAGAGTCCCACTCCATCTTTCTTGTAAGCCCCCTTTAGGTACTAGAAGGGTGCTATAAGGTGTCCCCGGAGCCTTCTTTTCTCCAGGCTGAACAATTCCAACTCTTTCAGCCTGTCCTCATAGGAAAGGTGCTCCAGCCCTCTGATCATCTTCGTGGCCCTCCTCTAACAGGTCCATGTGTGTCTTATGTTGGGCCCCAGAGCTGGACGCAGTACTCCAGGTGGGGTCTCACAAGAGCAGAGTAGAGGGGCAGGATCACCTCCCTCGACCTGCTGGTCACGCCTCTTTTGATGCAGCCCAGGACACGGTTGGCTTTCCGGGCTGCAAGCGCACGCTGCTGGGTCATATTGAGCTTCTCATCAGTCAATACCCCCAAGTCCTCCTCAGGCCTGCTCTCAATCCATTCTCCGCCCAGCCTGTAGTTGTGTTTGGGATTGCCCTGACCCATGTGCAGGACCTTACACTTGGCCTCGCTGAACCTCATAAGGTTTGCACGGGCCCAACTCTCAAGCCTGTCAAGCTCCCCCTGGATGGCATCCCTTCCCTTCAGTGCAATAAGGGCAGAGTAGTAATGATGTACCACACCCTGTTTCACACATGTATCTGGTTTGGGGCTTGTCAGCAACACAGGCAAAATGAGAAACAAGGGAACCTGTTATAACAGTCAAGACAGAATTTGGTCAGCCTATAGTTTCTCAACTATATGTGACTGACACCCTCTTCACCTTTGGTTCTTCAAACTCAGTACGCACTCTACAAACCAGTCTCCAAAAATTAGCAGCCCAGGTTAGGGAAAGTGTTGCCGCTCCCTGCTGCCAACATGCTGTCCATTCCCCACTCTCCTCATGGTCAGCAACTGTATAGGCAAAGTATGCAAGAAAGTAACGACCGCTTCTTTCACCTTAAATCCATTGCTAAAGCTGGCACTCTTGCCGCTGTCGCTATTGTGGCAACTAGGATGTTTTCTAGCACTGGCAAAAACTGGAGTATACCACAGAACATCAGACATCTGGTAACAATGAAGACGAGTTAACAACCCCTCAGTACCAAACTCCCTTGACTGCAGGTAAAATTGTATTACTTCTGGTGTTCACTCCATTCTCAGGCTGCAGGTAAGTAGGACCACAGAGACCAACTTTCTGAAGAGGAGCCTGGTATTAGCCTGGTGTAGGATGGAAATTGACAGAGCAAAATGTTTACCAGGGATCATTTCTTAAAGAAAAGGACTAAGCCCTTGCCTCGGCAACATCGTCCCTGGAAGAGGAATGGGAGAATTGGAGACAGTTTTGACAGTACAGCAAAATAATCAGGAACACATCCCATGGCCCAGAGATTCATCAGATGGTGGTAAGCATTAGCCACAGCAGACAGCGTCTTGACAGAGTTGATCTCACATAACAGATTGCTCTGTCACTTGCAGTTTCTTCTGGAGATAAATATAACTCCACAAACAAAGGCCTCCTGCCCCAAAAAGGGCTATAAAGAGGGGGCAGAAAAGGATTAAAAAACATGAAAATTAATTCTAAGTGGCTTTTTGCAGCACATAATTATCCTTAATATAAAGACATTTTTCAATTACCTTGGGGAAAAAAAGTATTCTCTCTCTTATATTCAGCTTGTGTAAAACCAGGAAATACAGGTAGAATATGGCATTTAATCATTCCACTATGATGACTGGTCATTTCCTTTTTGAGCACAGCTGCAGTTACAAACTATATTAACTCTAGATTGATATCAAAGGATCAATACATTCTTTAAATCTCCTAAGTACAACAATACTTTTGACATAAAAAAAGTAATGCAATATTACCTTTCTGACCCAATAAAGTTGAGTGCATGTAGAATTTGTTAAAATAAATCCATGGAAGACACTAAAACCAAATCACTTGAGTCAATTACTCTAAATAATTACCTTACTTTAACATGCACGTTAGCTTGCTCCCCACCTAAAAATTCAATCTGCAGCAGAGGATTTATTCTTTATGCAGTACTCATGGTTTAATTTTCCAATTAGTCTTTCCTTCTGCTATTCCACAAGAGAGATACTTATCTTTTACTGCTCTCACTGCCCTCTCTCTATAGGCCAGCATATGTCAGCTGAGTTCAAATACAGTCTCTTTTTACTCCAGAGCATGTTTGAAAAAACATCTTCACATTTTTAATCCATGCCATTCAAATTTTCATGTAAGTCCCCCACAAATTGATTTTCTGGATCCGACTAAGCCATGTGCCCACTTCAGATTCCCATTCAAAACTCTCTTGCTGAGATCACCACATGTACTTGTTTAAAAATTATTCCTTGTTCTAGCTTTCCCTTCCTTTTCTGTATTAAATACGTGATAATCCTCTTCCTTAAGGTATTTCAGAACTTAGTTGCATTTTGTTTTTCTCTTTCTGTGCATGGAATTTCTAATCCAAATACCCAGCAGAGTATGATACTCAAGTCCTACTACAAGTCCTCTATCTAACCAAATACCTTCTGGAAACCACTAAGAGCAAGCGTTAATTTTGCAATAAAAACAAATGCAGTTTTTATTAATAATCAAAGGGCTGATGGACTATAAACCCTATTCCATCTGTGCAATATACCTTATAAAGGCCTATTGTGCTTCTCACAGGAAACATCATCTAGCAAAACACAATCGTATATTTAAAATTCATAATTTTGCCTTTTTTTTTTTTACACACTGCCACAGTAAGATGATGACAGTGAAGTAAAGTGCATGCACTGACCTTCCACATATTTGTACAAACAACTTGAATGTTGTACAAGTTCACATAGAAACACAAGTCGTGAAGTACCCTGCTTTCATATGGCCATCATGGTGTATAATCTTTTCTCTAAATTGAATAAATTCCATCTTGAAACCGCTACTGTGTTACTGCTACCATGACTCGATAGTGGTTTCAGGACTTCATTCTTTCAACAGGTAGAAACTGCCTCACAATTTCCTTTGATCATTTGTGTTTTCCTTCCCTCCCCAAACAAAACCACACCGGGCATGTCACCACTGTGTATCTTGGGCAGACAGAAGACCATTTGCCTACACATTGAGCTGGCAGGGAATAATACAACTCTGATCCAAGAACCACATTACTGACTTATTGCATTTCCATTTCTGGGCTGAAATGCCTAGCTCACCAGTGGTGTTCCTCAGCTTGTAGCTCTTTGTTGCCTAGAACATGTCAAATAACAACTTTGCAGTATACAGTGCCCATTGGCAGAATTATTCTGTGATGAACTAATTCCCTGCTGTCTGTCTTCCTCTTCTATATTTGTAGCTGATGAGCCAATAGCTGATAAACCGTCTTGTTCTTATCTCCTAATTCAATAGCTTATTTGTCCTAATAAATATTTTTCCCTTCCTATTTTTTTAGTTCAATCCTCAAACAATTTTCTGAATTTTCTTTCTGAATGATATTCTGGACCTCCCTCTACACCTGTGATATTATTCAGTTTAGCCTCATCAACATGGTGACCAGCACACTTCTGTAATGCATGTCAAGGCATCAGAGAAAATACTAGATTCATCCCAAGTGTAAATCTCCTTCAGAAACTTCACTAATACCATCTCGTTAGCCTCACAGTTCTTTGTTAGCCAACTATCCACCTTACCAGTGGTAAGGTATGGTTATAAACCATACCTTCCCCAGCCTGAGCAGTAACTCCTGAACTGTAATATGGATGCTTATCACTTATGCATATCACTTATGGCTAAGGCAAATGAAAATCTAGAGGTTGTGGTGTTCATTAACACCATTTGCCTTCAGCAAACAGCCAGTGGCTAGAGATGCAAAGCAATTTTAAATCCAGTCATCATGCCTTCCAGCGAGTGTCAACTGGTACCACTCCTATAATATAGGAGGCAATTTCAGATGCTAAATATGAAGAAGAATATATATATTCTCAGTGCATTTGTTACTATGCCATTTCTTACCTCATAAATAAGATAAAGGGTTAAAAACCAAGGAGCACAAAGAAGTTATAAAGTGTTCTTGTTTACAGACCTCAACATACTCATACCTCTTCTTACACTCTAAATGAAAATGTTTGTAAATGATTCTTCCTTGTGCGGGTTTTGGCTGGGATAAAGTTAATTTTCTCCATAGTAGTTGGTATGGGTTTATGTTTTGGATTTGTGCAGAGAACAGTGTTGGCAGCACAGGGATGTTTTTGTTATCCCTGAGCAGTGCTCACACAGAGCCAAGGCCTTTGCTGCCTCTCACCCCACCCCACCAGTGAGAGGCTGGGGGTGCACAAGAATTTGGGAGGGGACACAGCTGGGACAGCTGACCCCAACTGACCCAAGGGATATACCATGTGACATCATGCTCGGCATATAAGGCTGGGGGGAAGAAGAAGGAAGAGGGGGGATATTTGGAGTGATGGCATTTGACTTCCCAAGTACCCATTACGTGTGATGGAGTTACTTCTAATTATATTAGTTCTGCCTAATATAATTCACTGGACAGCAATGGGCAATTTGAAACAATAGCTATCAAAACCCCACTTTCAATAAGTCATTATAATTTTTCCTTTGATATATTTTTCAACAAAAATCCAACCTTTTCTAAATAATGAAGAGTTAGAATCCCAAATATAACAATTTTCAAAGAAATGAAGGCTATTCTCTTTTAAAAAAAATTGTTAACACTTGCTAAATGAAAAAAAAAAAAAAAACCAAACCAAAAACAAAACCACAAAACCCACTAGATGGAGCAACTATCCTATTTTAACCTGCCTTTCTCTTCAAGGAGATAAAGTCTCTTTCAAACCTGAAGATTAACATTATATCCATAATAATGTTATGACAAAGAGACTTTCCTTGGAAACATTAGGAAGCATGTGCAAAGTTATTTACTAAATGGCAAAGAAAGGTATCTTTGGACATTAATAAAGAACATGAATATTACAAATATGTTTAAATATTAAGCAGCTCTAACCTGTTTGCTATTTAAAAACCTACCGTGAACAGAGTAATTTTCAGATTTTTCTATGCTACACAACTGACCTGGTTTTTTCCCAGAATATGTAAATAACATGAAAATGAAAATGTTACCTTGCAACCCTTCATCCTATTTACAGTTTGTTTGTTTTTTCATCCTAGAACTTCAGCTGTGTTACATTTATCTCTAGTCCTAATGCCAGATACATACTTTCCATAGCTCTATTATAAAGCTCCAAGTATTTTTCCCTTTTCAGTTTCAAACTAATTCCTTTGGGAAAAGGAGTTTTTCTATGACCAGTAACAGAACTTGACACATGCCTGAATTATTCTGACATTTTTAAGCATTACTTTTGAGATAGTTTTAGATTTTGGGGAGTGGTGGAGGGGGAAGGAAAAAAAAGTCATCTACTTCTTATCTCTGCTTTTCACCACTTATGGTAAAAAGTTGCTTTAGGAGGCAAGAAAAATCAACAGCTTCTTTCCCATGCATTTATGCCACAGTGAATTGGGGCAATGGAAATGTGACATTCACTCCTGTGTATGCTTTTGGTCTACAAGTCAAATTGCTTCTCTCAATTTCTTCAGTATAAATGGTGACTCTCATATTTCCAAAGCACTTGGAAATGTAACAATAAAAAGCGTTGTAGAAAGCTTGATGCTTCAATCTTAGCCATCCGTTGTTTCTCCTCAGCTAAGTAGCTGGAGACCATACTCTTATGCAGTCCACTAATGCAATATTCACTGACTAGCCAAACTACTCTCTCCTCCTCCTTGAAACTAAGCACGTAACAATTCACACTGCAGGTGCAGTGCATCTTTAAGACATCCTCTAGTCTTTCTAAAACATTTAGATCACAGGAAAACAAATCTGGAGCACGAATCTTTCCAAACATGTGGCAATGAAGCCTGATGCATTTATTTCAAGCATGCTCTTCTACAGCAACAATGCTTACTAAGGCTCAAGAACAGATAAAGAAGCTGACAAAAAAATCTGGAAGCATTACTCACCTCAAAAAAAGTCCCAACCCCGATGTGCCCCCCTGGGCCCAAAAATACCAGGCAAGAGGGTGCAGTGTGTTGTACCATGACTGCAGAAAGTGGCCAACACGGTCTGGTTATGCACCTTCAGAAGCTTCTGGCAAGCATTCAATAATTGCTGGAGGTTTTTAATCAAACAAAAACTAAGCAGTACAGAATCATCAACTCTTAGTCCTTAAGTGCTCAGGGAAAATTTTGAACATAAACACACACATAAAATATAGAAAGATGTAGAAAGGGTAGGTTGAGAACCCTCATTCTCTTCATTTATTTCAAAAAACCCAAAAGCTATGCAGTACTAAGCTTTGTTTGTCCTTGGGTGTAGGTACAACTAAATATACACAAAAAACCCTGAAAGATCTTGCAGCCAACAATGGACCCGGAAAATAACTGTCTGACTGGGAATACAACCATGAGGTTCTCCCAGCAAAAAAAACATTGAAGAAAGTCACCAATGCACATAGACATTTTAGCTGAGCACCCAAATTTTAAGATGAGTTTTCTTCTCCCATTGTTATGCTTATGTTCATTATAAAGTTGTTATGCTGGAGAAAGACAACAGTATACTGTCACATGTATTAGTTTCTAAGGCTGCATTTTTATGTTTTAATAAAAGCATGCACAATAACCATTATTCCAAGCCGAAACTCCTTCCCCGAAGCTTCCTCTCAAAGTGTTTCTCTGAAGCTATTTATTGACTGGTCTTTCTGCTTCAGAAAATGCACTTGGACTTTCTAGAGAGGAAAGGTACGTAGTCTTTTTTTGGCTGTTCAGTTAGAAATGCCAAAAAAAAAAAAAAAGGAAAAAATGTTGCCTTCAGGTAATATAACCACCATTCAACCTGCTACACAGCTGTGAAGATTTTTAAGATTGTTTACTTTGCATATTACACCATATTGTAGGTCCACTCACAGGTATTCAGTGAACAGTCATGCTGAACTAGTTTTCATATGATGCCATGATTGCATTCTTAAAACAAATCTAATCTGTCCTGCACACAAAGAAATATTCCAGCTAGTTAGATCAGTTTAAAGTGTATTAAACAATGAACTCTCTTCTTCCTGCTAGAATTCAGCTTTCTTTCCTAACAGATTAAAATAAAAATCCAATCTGTGCAGCAATGAAAAAGACCCTGATTTTAAGTATATATAAGAAAACACAACTTCTTCAATCACCTAGAATCATAGAATCATCATTCTGGACAAAGACTGAGAACTACAAATTGTTCCAAGGTCCATATCTTGTCTCTCATCCAGAAGTTAAACAGAATGTACATGGTGAATTAAAATCTTTTAGATAGCATAAACCATAAATCAAACCCCCTCAAAACCTACTATGCAATGGTAAAAAACATTAACACTCTGTAAACTTGATAGCAGAGCTGCCAATAATATAGCTGCAAGCAATCATAGTCTCTATTTTGAGGATATATCCTATTTTCTGTAGACGGATCTATCAAATTTCTATATATCCTTGCTAGTTGTAACGCTTTAGACAGACAACAGCTAAAACACTTAAAGAATTTATAATTCTCAGTTTATATAAAATGAAGTATTTCTAAACATAAACAATTGCTATAATCCAGCTAATTCCTGCCCTTTGGCAGTTTCCTCACATGGTGACTTAGAAGTCTGTAGTCTGCTGTACTCTGCCAATTTTACTTTCAGTACTAAGGCAAATTAAAAGAATATGAGCGAGAAGGAAAATATAAGCTAATATTGTGCTGGTCTGGGCTGAGATAGAGTTGATTTCTCCATAGTAGTTGGTATGGGGCTGGGTTTTGGATTTGTGCAGAGAGCAGTGTTGATAGCACAGGGATGTTTTTGTTACCCCTGAGCAGTGCTCACACAGAGCCAAGGCCTTTGCTGCCTCTCACCCCACCCCACCAGCGAGAGGCTGGGGGTGCACAAGGAGTTGGGAGGGGACACAGCTGGGACAGCTGACCCCAACTGACCCAAGGGATATTCCATACCGTATGACGTCACGCTCAGCTTGTAAAGCTGGGGGAAGAAGGGGGAAGGGGGGGACGTTCAGAGTGATGGCGTTTGTCTTCCCAAGTCCCCGTCAGGCGTGATGGAGCCCTGCTTTCCTGGGGATGGCTGAACACCTGCCTGCCCATGGGAAGTGGGGAATGAATTCCTTATCTTGCTTTGCTTGCGTGAACGGCTTTTGCTTTGCCTGTTGAACTGTCTGTATCTCAACCCACGAGTTCTCTCACTTTTACTCTTCTGATTCTCTCCCCCATCCCACTGCAGGGGGGAGTGAGCGAGCAGCTGTGTGGTGCTTAGCTGCCAGCTGGGGCAAAATCACGACAAATGACTATATATAAGAAAAGGTGCCTCTAAATATCTATTTTTTTCAATGACATACTCCTTCAATTTTTTTTTTTTTAAAAAAAGGTCAGATTTCTCGTATTCTTGGTGTATCTCATTCTTAATAAGTTGAAGACTATTTTACAAGAAAATAACATATCATTTAAACCACATTGAACTAAACAAAAGTATTTTCTATAGAAATGAGACACTGAATGCAGTTTAAGATTTCTTTCAGTCTTTGAATCTGTTACCTTGGAATTCATATGTTTATCTGAATATCAAAAAACAGTTTAGTGGAGGGTGTCCCTGCCCGTGGCAGGGGGGTTGGAACTAGATGGTCTTTGAGGTCCCTTCCAACCCAAACCATTCTATGATTCTATGATTTCCAAAACATATATTACTATGAGTGTTTGAAGTCTAGCTTCTTAGCATCTTATTCAGAAATTTAGTGCTTCAGCCAATTCTACTTAAACTCATCAGAAATTTTTCTCGTTACTTTAATAAGTGCTCAGTTTTAGTCTAAAATCCCTTCTCATTCGTACTTGGAGTTACACAGGAAAAAAATTGAAAATTATGATACTGCACATTTCACCAAATATTAACTCTGCCTCTGAAGAAACATTTGTTTCTACTGCTGACCCACAAGCCAGAAGGAATACAACTTGAACTTTAGAAATTAGGCAATATCTATATTGCTAGTATTCTAACTAGTAAAAAAAAAATTTCTTTTTAAAGAATGTAAAGAGCTGAGAACTAATGGGATGCTTCTTGTCCTTCAGGTTTCAAGACTATAGTCAAGTGGGACCCCCTCCCCAATGCCTTACATAAGGATTTCTACTGACTATAATTGCTATCACAATGGTATTGATGTAATGATTAACATTTTATACTGCAAAATAGTTGGACTAGAAACACAAAGAAATCCACAGCTGTTCCTGAATAAAGATAATAATCAATCAGTACCTTAAAAGAGACCAGAAATATAATTTCAATCTCAAAAAAGTATACAGCAACATATTGCAGCCAAATAACTATTTTTGCATTCCCATCCAAACTCTATCAGTATTCTACCTCTTAACGATTCTCACCTCTTCCTAATTTCTGAATCCATAAGGAGTTGCCTCTTTTTGTGGGGTGGAGGTGGTGGGAGTTCCTCTTTAGCATGCTTAACCAGGATTTGTTCTCTTGTGGTCACCATAGTTACAGTTTCCATTACAGTTGTCTGTGTTAGTGATGTCTGAGTGGTAGTGACAGCCTGCGAAATCTGTGAGAAGTATTAAAACAGAGGTCACACATTGTTTGAAAGACTTCAGTAAAGACTGTTTGGAGTAGCAATAGAAAATAATGAGAAACTGCTCCCATCTGATCATAGGCTGACCTTCAGAAGGAAATAACACTACATGCAACTCAACTCAAATTGTTTTATCTGACTCATGCTGTGTGAACAGGGCATCTGCAGAAGTCAGTATCAAAATCAGAAAAGATCCTAAAGAGAACGAACTTATGGCTCCCACTAAATCATGCTGAATGAAGAAAAGAAATGAATGGTCAATTTTACAAGGGAATTGAATGATAGCTAATATATAAAATGTTATTATTACTCTATGTTACTCTGTCTCCATTCTGAAGATGTATTCCTTGAGAAGTAATAAAGGCACGGTAACCGCGCTAAATTATAAATTGTTATTTTTACCATTTATAATAATTTTCAAGCTAGAATGTAATTCGTCACAACTTACTTGCACAAAAGGGCAGTTAGATTTCTGTCAGGAAATCTTAACTTAGAAAACATGCACTAGAAGGCGAATTAGTTTGCATTAGTGTTCTTCCATAATTAAAAACCAATGTTAAATGGTCATAACAGATACTCATACACATAATATGTAACACTGTAAACACTACCAATCTAACGCATTTAACTTTGCCCGGTAATACGAAAACAAAGCCTTCATACATTTCAGCTGCATTAAAAAAAAGAAAAGGAAATTATGATGAGAAATGTTTTCAGCTCATATTTGTTTGAAAGATACTGGTTGTACACGTACTGCCATTTATATTTGTTTCCACGTAACACCAAACTACAAATTTCCCACTTAAACATGGGCAGCTGTTCTTAAGTCCCTTAACTCATGAGAAATGGAACACTTCTTTTTTTGGTTCTGTCAGATGACGGCTCATTTATCAAAATGCTCTAATTACAGGTCCAATGATCACCTCACTGCTTAGGGGCAGTGAAATGGAAAATAAAAGGAAGAAGTACCGGGAGCAGGAAAAGCAGCATCAGAAGAGCCCTGCTTCTTTGCTTAATGCCAACGTGCAAGAATTAGAAAGACTTTCCAATTCAGCCACAGGAATGCCAGTATCTAAAATTCCATGAAACTACATACACGCACATAAATAATCTATTAGTTCTTGCATCAGAAACTATGTAAGAATATTGAGTTACCTTAGCTATTGAGACACTAATGTTTCTATAAACAATGGAGAAGAGGCATACCAGGTAATTAACTATAACTCTTTTCCCACAATACTTTCTTACATTGAAAAAATGGAGTGACAAGGAAAGGGGGATACTGTTAGCAACCAGCCTACTTTCAGCAGGCAACACCAATAAAGCTAAAAAAACCTTTGGAAAAAACCAAGTTCCTACCAACATTGCTGAATCTGTCACATGGTCTTCAAAATAAAAAAGTCTTCCTGCTCTTTGTCCAGTCTGCCAGTGAAAGTGATGAGCAGGAAAGTCCATTACCACTGTAATTTTCACAATCTTTCTTAAAGCAGTCAGCTCAATGCTTTGCTTCCCCCCCTAGAAATGACCAGCTGTCTAGGCTTTAGAGCAGAATCTGGACTACTCAGAGGAGTATAAAATTAAGATTCAAAGCAGATTTTTTTTTTTAATCTCTGGATTAATTATGTCAATTGGAGTAAGCTGCTTGTGAACTGCAGGGACTTAGCTAATGTATGAACTACATAAATTTTTGGAAGAGAAAAACACCCGGTTGAATTTTTAATCACTACAATATTACATATTAATACTCTCAGTTCCCTCAACAAGATGTATTGACTTTGATATTTTCAGCTACAGAAATCATGACAATAATAAGGAAACATTTCCATATAGTTTTATAAAAACTTTATACAGCTTTCTTTTCAATTTTATTTTTAATTAATTTTATTTCAGGGCAGAAAGGAAAAGCAAATTAAAGTTTCTGAGGTCTAGGGTTCTGTGAAATCTGAGGATAACACCTCATGTCATCTTTCCCTGGGTTGACTCTGTAGCTAAGAACACCCCAAATAATTGCTTGCTCCTTATATGCAGTTTTGGGTACAGCCTCCCTTTCCTCTTCTCACAAAATTCTTATTACACTCGGTTTTCTCCAAAAATCAATGACAGGATGATGTTTCTGACACCTGAGGTCATATCCTGTCATGTTTCCATTTGCCAATCAATACCAGGGTACAGTTTACAGTGAAGAAGGTGTAAAACAGAATAAACCACAGCTAGGGCACTGTAGGAGTCATCTGCAGCATGCTACCAATTATACAAGAGTAATAGTTTCAGCTGGTGACTGGGAACTGTGCTTCAAAAGCAGGCAGTGCAATTATCATATGCTCAGAGCAGTCAAGTCAGGATGCTGTGGGGGGTAATGATTTCCATGTCAAAACAGTAAAGAAGAATTTTTCACGCTTAATCAATAGGAGTGGAGGTTAAATACTATATACTTCAAAAGGAGAATGGAGATGTGAATCTGAAGTTCCTAATCATTCTAATTAGAGACTGGGTAAGACTAAAAGGTACAGAGGGTTGCCCTGCAATGTAACTCTGCAAGATGAAGTTGGTTCACATTTAAAGAGGGCACACACTTTAGAGTGTAAAGAAAAATCCTTAAAAATTCAAGGAAGTACCAAAAAGGAAGTAGCTTTTATTAACTTCCTTGGCAAAATCAAACCAAAACCCCACCTCTTAAATCTGATCACCAAAGTCATGTGTTTCACGTATTATTCAAAGATGGTCCAAATAACAATAGCATTGTTTCCTCACCCCTCTAAGTTCCTGACAAACAAATATAAACCAGAGACGGGGCGATACAATCCTTTAACCCACTGGAAAATCATATGGAAAGTGCTAAGGTGACTCACAGGGCTGCACATTAAAAAGCTTTCAAAATACAATGCTTGCCTGCAGTTTCACATAAGCAAGCTCATCTTAGAAACATGTTAAAACTCATCTCTTTTCAGAGTGGACAAATTTAAATCTTCCTTTTCATCCTCTCCGGGCAAACTTATGTACAACGTGTGTATGGTACTTCAGTAGTTTTATGTCATTTTATTTCTCTTTTATATGTCAGCCTACCTTTAATGCCATCATTTATTACTGCCTTTGGAAGTGCCCTCAGTCCTGATAAACTCATAATTTTCCTTAACACTCACTTTTGGAGCTGTCATCCGTACTTTGATGAAAAGTATGTATGTGAGTGGGGAAGTTCAGATGAGGAATGGTGTTTTCTTTAGTTTGGGAAGGTTTTCAGTACAATTTAGTGAAGCATAATGAACTCACCAAAAGTGGGTTTAGAATTTCTAAAAGTTATGCATCTAAGTCTAAGCAAGTTGTCCTTGTCCTTGTTTCCACCGTGTCATCAACGAAGGAAAGTTGATATTTTCATGATGAGGACAAACTGCTTTTTAAAAGGTATCTCTCTCTCTCTCACTCTTGCCATCCACTCTTTAGCAGCATAAGCTTAGGTCATGAGTTCAGGTTAGATGTTTGATTTCAGAAGCAATGAATTCAGCTAAATGTGGGAGGACTCACATTCTACTGTCTGCACTTTTCCTTTGGGGTGTCTAACTGCTTCCTGTGTTTAGTTGGAGAATCAGCTTTGAACTGAGGCTGAAGCTGTCTCTTCCATTTAATTTCTTATTTTGTTAACAAGTTAATAATTTAGTGACACTTTAGTAAGAGAGAGAGGGGAAATAACTAATGACAAAAATGTAATTATGAGGGTACTATGAGAATTATTAATGAATGGAATAAATTTCATTTTGAAGTCAATATCTAAGTTTGATAAATAAAATGGACATTTTCTGATAGATTTTAGTGAAAAATGTTGTATTCGTCACCCTCTTCCAACTCCCCTCCTCCCCAGTTCACGATTAGAGAGAATAATTAGATCTTCTGGAGGAATATTTTTCTTGCAGTCTAAATTTGTTAATGAGCTCTGTAATGAATAAATGTATAAACCCCACTAACATCTGTCCTGCCTAGACAGACACACACAGCAAAAAGTACACCATCAGTATTTCATAGAGGACACCTCTAAAACTGTGTAACAGTGCCTTAGGAAGTGGTCCTTCAGTTCGCACGGAACATGCGATGTCTCCAGAGGTTGAAACAATATGCCCACAACAGCGTACCACCTCTGTGCCAAGCAAAGTACCTTCTCCTTGGAGGCAAAGCTTATCAACTGAAGTGTGCTGCTATGGTAAGACAGTTACACTGTTTTGGGAACCCAAAGCACCTGTGCTGCTCTGTGACATACGGATGTACAGCCTCAGGATTGCTCACTTCACGAGGAGGCTATCTTTTCCTGTAATCTAAGTTCCATTTTTCAAAACTAGTATCTGCTTTTAGGACCAATCAACAAGCTAAATAACTCTCGAACACTTTGGAGTGACTTACTATTTCAAATCACGTGACCTTAGCCATCCCAAATTAAAAATGGATTTTGCTCTGCATTGATAAAACACGTTTCCTACAGCAAATGTACAACGGTTAAATCAAATTTTCAAGTGTTATAAAAACTGCGTAGCACAAATTTGTTTGCCTTCTGTTACAAAGTGAAATTGTACCCTTTCCTCATTTTCTTCTCTTCTGTTCTCCCAAACTGGTTTTTCCAACATCAGCTATACAAGAAACTGTCACAGAGCAAACTAAAAGATTAAGGTATGAGTTGGAAGCAAGGTTATTGAGAGGTATTCAGCTCACTACAGGAAGTATAGCGGCTTTCGTTTAATTACTCAAACATAAATTGGTAGAAGCATTAGTATATAGCAACAAAACAAGTGCAGCATGGTCAAGGGAATTGAATCAAACTGAGCAGAACTATGCGAGGCCCTCCAGGGACAGGGCAGAGGTGCACGCAGTAACATTCTGCACGGTGCTATCATCAAAAAGTCTTAATGTCCATTTCACCAGTCATACAATGATAGCACAAACATAACTCAATATTAATGAGATAATGGAATAGAAAAAAAGTGAGCCAATTTGGGTTTAAGTCCAATTAGAAAGAGATGCTGACAGATGGCTAGGAAAAATAAATGGATGTGTTTTCAATACTACACCAGAGCAATGATTTTTGTTATTGGTTTAAAAAATGTAAACCTCTTAAACCTCAACTTCTTTTTTAATATATTATGGTTAACATAATGGAACTGGGCAAAATAGTAGCAGATTATATTCTTTTTTCATTGCCATTTTGGCTACAGGTATGGATTGATTTCTTTATTTTTCTAAGAAACTCCTCTTTTTATGGCCTCTCTTTTTAATCTGTAAATCAGCATACCATAAGCAGAAGTAAAACAGTAATTTATTATAAACTTTCATTGTTGAAATGAAATAAAAATAATTTCTCTTTAACTAGCAAACAGTTCTTACATTAATTTCAGACTAAGTGCTATTCCACAGAGACAGTCATAAAAGCAGTGCATTTGAAGTGACCAACTATTATAGGCTAAAAATAAATTAACTGGAAAGAGTATTTTCATTATGGATTGTATCATCCCTGAAAACATAGTTAACAACCCAGGAAAGTAATCAACCCTATAAAGATAGAGCAAAAACTAAAGAGATAAATAAAATTCTGGAAAGTTATATTGCAGTTGTATTATACTGTCCTAAAAATAAAATATGTCTTAAGCAATCATGCAGGGAAAAAATTTAAAACAATATGACAAACAGCACCAAAAGTACTTCAAGCATTTGACTGGCAAAGGATTTGACTGGCACCAACTGACAAAATGATGGTTTTCACAAACCTGTTGAGAATTGCTATCCACCTTCTGCACAAGGCTATCCCAGCGCTGGGCAAAATTTTCAAGACGACTTTCCAGCTTTTGAGCCACTGCTTTATTTTTCACAGCTACAAGGAGGTCTTGGCTGAGCAACTTCAGCTTACCTATCATTTGCCTTTTCATTTCTAGATCTCCTTTTAGGATCTGTTAAACAAAGGAACAGCAGGAAGAACAGTAATTCATACAGGAAAAAAACCCCAAACCCCAAAAAAACTTAGAAGAAAAATCCTAAGGAGAGCATCATAAAGAACCAAAAATGGGTAAGGGTATTTCATACAAACTCCTATACTTCCATGCTGTTGTTACTGGAAAAACTGCTGGCAGAGTCGACATAGTGGAATGGACGCATTGCACTTCACAAAACAACGTAACATGACAGTTGGAGCAACTGCAGACATCACAGCGTGCCTCAGGTGGCAACATAAATCAAAAAGCTAACAGCTCTGTGACATTAAGAACCTTAAAATTGCACTAATATTAAGAACTATATCAACATTTCAAATAATGTTTCTTTAAAGTTTTGTTGTGCTTTGTCATATATTGCATATTAAAACTCACTGGGGAAAAAACCTGTTTTCTAGAAAACTAACATTTGACCTCAAGCCAGGATGAAAAAGTATTGAAGAATCATATATTTCTCATCTTCCTTGGATCTTGGCAGGCTCCAGTTACGTGGCAGTAGCCTCCCAGGGAATGGGGAAGCCTTGGGAACCCCCAGGAGCTCCGCTGAGTGTGCCAAGGAAAGGGCCCTGCAGCTGGGAGCCTGGAAACTCCTGTGTACAACCTCTGTGCTCTGCAAGACGCCGTACAGCTTGAACCCACGGATGCTAACGGAAAAGGAGATACTATCAGTCTTCACATCTCTACTGCAGTAAACTGCCAAGGGATCCTGAAGCTGCTGAGATCTATACGTGCAAACCTCTCTAAGATGTTGGCTCTTCACAGATCCACGAGTCATCCACAGCTTCAGTTCTCATGTGGGTTTATTTTTTAATGTCTCTCCTGGTTTACTCCATTGATTGTTATACCTTAAGCATTCATTCCCTACACCCTAATCTGTGCTAACCATGGCCAAATTTTGAATTCTCTATTTAGCCAAGGATTGCATTCTAATCCCCAAGGCATGAAAGGGAGAATTAAACAAATATTTAGACAACAGAATTTAGTCTACATATACTTTCCTGTAGCCATATCATCCAAAATTGTAATCTAAAATAGAGCTCAGTAAAAGAAGATTCGTAGTCTTTGTAATCAGTACTCTTTCCATTCAGATGTGGTTTGTAACATCATATTTACTAATTTTAGATATAGTTAATACCAAAATTTTAATTGACATGTCCCTAAAAAATAGCAGCTAACATACTTTAAGAATGTGCATAGTAGCAAATCTAACAGAGGGAGCAGACTCGATGTAAAGCAATTTATCATCTTAAAATTTCAAGGATTGCTATATTTGACCTTTTTTTTTTTTTTTTTTTTTGCCTACAGTGTCAGAAAAAGCTCATGTGAAAGCCACCACATACACTGACTGAAATAATAAAAAATGGTAACCTATGAAACATGATTAGTGAATTCTGAACAGCAGTGGTTTATTTCCAACCTCCACAGCTGACAACAGCTGTAAAATATACAAATGAGTTCAACATCAATCCCAGATACATGGAGCACAATCAGTAAGTGAAACACTAGAAAGAGAAGGATGCTAAATCTTTCTATGTCAAAGGTACCACTCGCTAATACCTAACACGCTTTTGTGATAGTTACAGTTAATCTGTACAAATATACTGGAGGATTCTGTTTTCACATTTCTTTACCAAAAACCTGTCAACGTGCTACAGTAACCAATAATATGCTCTAGGTGTTTTCCAGTACAAGAACAGACCTAAAATACTGATGAGCTAGCAACAAAATACATAATTTACCAATCTGCAAGAGATTAAAAACTCAGTCATAACTTCTGTCAAGTGCATACTGTAAACTCCGATATTTGAACATTATAAAGTGGTTTCCTTATTTGTTGGTAATGTGCTTCTACTAGTCATTTTTTGTTTTCAAGTTTTTAATTATTGCTGTTTTTCTCTTCCTTAAACATCACCAAAAGCTTTCTTTGCTTATTGTAAGATTCTAATCAGCAACATCTGCTGTAAAGTAATTGTTCGGCTGCTAAGAAATTTACTCCAGTAGAAAATGGTGTAATATTTAGTTTATTTCTTCTAATAAATAAATAAATTTGCATTAAGTGAAGCACGAGAAGTTTTAACTCTATGTTAATGGAATATTTACTATAAATATATGTAGACCTGGATCTTGTATACCTTTACAGTAGATCTCAACATGTTTTATGAAAAACAGGGACACTATCACCTTCATTTTACAGGCTGCAACACTTAGGCACCAGACATGAAAACAACTTATCAAACCTGTGCCATAAATGACAGTAAAATTTCACCTGAGTCTGTCCACTTATGTTCTACAGTCTCAGTGCATCTTATCCTCCAGCTTAGTCCATGCTCTGTGTCACCCTCCATCTTGTGTAAGAATTCAGAGACAATTATAGTGACAATGAATAAATGGTAGGTGGAAAATTAAAAAAAAAAAAAAAAAGCCCCAACAGTTGTTTTAAGAAAATATTTTTAGAACTAGAGCAACTACCCATCAACATCAGAAAAAAAATGAAGTAAAGGCAGCATTAATACATGCACAAAGTAGTAAAGCCTAAATAGATTTTCTGACCTTTAGACTAAGCAGATCCCAGAAGAGAGTTAATGACAAAGGAGATAAATTTTCACATACAAATACTGAATGAATCCTCTGAAACAAGCCATCTGAGATTATTAAAACACAAAAATTTCTTGTAAAAATCAGTTTTATCTGAACAAAAATTCTTACAAATATATATCAGTATATATAATAAGAAGAAATCTAACTGACTTGATATCAATTTTAACACATTAGAAGTGGGTGAATTGCTACACTGACCAAAAATATGTTTTACCCATTCATTTCAATAACAACAAAAATGTGGGTGCTAAAGCTGAGCGTCCTGGTTTTACCCCAGTTGGCAGTTAAGCCCCACGCAGCGGCTCACTCACTCCCCCCTGCAGTGGGATGGGGGAGAGAATCAGAAGAGTAAAAGTGAGAAAACTCGTGGGCTGAGATAAGGACAGTTTAATAAGCAAAGTAAAAACCATGCACACCAGCAAAGCAAAGCAAGGGATTCATTCCCCACTTCCCATGGGCAGGCAGGTGTTCAGCCATCCCCAGGAAAGCAGGGCTCCATCACGCCTGACGGGGACTTGGGAAGACAAACGCCATCACTCTGAATGATGCCCCCCTTCCCTCTTCTTCCCCCAGCTTTATATGCTGAGCATGACGTCATATGGTATGGAATATCCCTTGGGTCAGTTGGGGTCAGCTGTCCTGGCTGTGTCCCCTCCCAACTCCTTGTGCACCCCCAGCCTCTCGCTGGTGGGGTGGGGTGAGAGGCAGCAAAGGCCTTGGCTCTGTGTGAGCACTGCTCAGGGATAACAAAAACATCCCTGTGCTATCAACACTGCTCTCTGCACAAATCCAAAGCGTCGTCCCATACCAGCCACTATGGAGAAAATAATCTCCATCCCAGACAAAACCAGCACACTGAAGAAAAAAAAAAAAAGACAGCATCTGTACTAGGTTTACATGGCAAGATTTTGGCAGCAGGGGGGCTGCAAGGGCGGCTTCTGTGAGAAGTCACCAGGGGCTGCCCCCATGGCCGACAGAACCAGTTACAGAAGGCTCCAAAACAGACCTACCACTGCTCAAAGCTGAGCCCATCAGTGACTCTGGTGGTGCCTCTGTGAAAATATTGTTAAGAAACAGTAAAAAATGCTGCAACAGCAGCTGTAAGACAGAAGAGTGAGAAAAATGTGAGAGAAGCAGCCCTGCAGACACAGAGGTCAGAGAAGGAGGCGGAGGAGGAGGTGCTCCAGGAGCCGGAGCAGAGATTCCCCTGCAGCCCGTGGTGAAAACCAAGGTGATGCAGGTTGTCCCTCTGCAGCCCATGGGGAACCCCATGCCAGAGCAGGTGGGGATGCTCCTCAAGGAAGTTGTGACCCTGTGGAGAACCGATGCTGGAGCAGGCTCCTAGCAAGACCTGTGGCCCCATGGAGAGGGCTCAGGCTGGAGCAGGTTTTCTGGCAGGACCTGTTGCCCCTGTTGCCACGCTGGAGCAGTCCATTCCTGAAGGACTACACCCCATGGAAAGAAGTAACAGCAGAGATAAAGCATTATGAACTGACCACAACCCCCATTCCACATCCTCCTGGGCCACTCAGGGGGAGGAGGTAGAGAAATTGGGAGTAAAGTTCAGCCCAGGAAGAAGGCAGGGGTGGCAAGAAGATGTTTTAAGATTGTTCTGTTTCTCATTATCCTACTCTGATTTGGTTGGCAATAAATTAAATTAATCTTCCCCAAGTCGAGTCAGTTTTGCTTGTGACAGCAGTTGTTGAGTGACCTCCCTGTCCTCATCTTGACCAATGAGATTTTCAGCTGATTTTCTGCCCCTGCCTTGCTGATGAAAGGGCGTGAGAGAGTGGCACCTCATGGCCAGCCAACGCTAACCCACAACAGCATCATAATCTTTGGGACATCTGAAATCTCTCTCTTGTTAGATGGAGTTCAGAACATTTTGTCTTCCACTTCTCAGAGTGTATCCCAACCTCCGTACATTGGAGTATTTTGACACCAAATTGAATACCAAAGTTTAATTTACACAGTTTTATTTAAATTTTTTAACTTGCCTCTTTCTCTCAGAAAGAACCTAAGGAGGACTAATATTTGTTAATAATGGTAAGTCTGCAGTCAAATCATTAGAAAGGATCAAATTTTGGGGAAACACATGCTTATTTATACCAGGTCAAATAATCAGAATTTGGGCTGCAAAAATCCTCCAGCAACATATAACAGAAATCCACGTATGGAGATTTTGGTTCAGGAACAATCTCAGTTTTTCCGCTTACTCAAAATCTTTATTACTGTCTGAAAATATATGCATATCAACTACCAGTTGAACAAATGTTGGTAAATGAAAGCTTACTTTTAAGCAGTAATAGTGCTTACAATCAGAAATCCTGTCTTAACAAAAATTAATAGAGTATTTTCTCCTGGTTGAGAAATATGAGATAAAATTACTGTGGAGAAGACACTGATGTATTTCTGTAGTAGTTAAATCTTGATTTCTTTGGAACTATCCTGAACTGCAAATATACATGGAAGCTACCAGCTGATCTTTCCTATTTTCCCTTCTATTTGTTCCTGTGTGATGTAATGATTAATGTGATGTAAGAGTCAATATTTTTTTTTTTGTACTGTGAACAGCATCTCTTCAGACCTATTTCACTTCAGGCACTTTAGAAGGCTTAGGACCTTGTAGGAGGGTTGTAGAATTTCAAATGAACAGTCATAATGCTAAATGGTTTAATAAAATACCTTCAGAAATTTCCTTCAGGCTTAAGAGACTGAAATCTGGCTAAAGAACATGACCCTACTCTTGCCAAGTTGTGCATATAAGAGACAGGAAAAATAGACCAGGAGCTTTTACACCCTATCATGATATCAAATTTAAAATTCTTAAGGTCTAACAGGACAAAATAATACTGTAATTTCCTGCTGGAAATTATTAGACAACTGAGGGACTGAGCTACAATTTATTAAGAATATAAATATTTTTATATTAGTAAAAGAATGTATGTTTATTTTTTCACAGACTCACCTTTATAATTCTGGAACAAGTTGGCCTAATTATAAAGGCGATTTTTTATGACAGCTTCTCCTTTACTACATCCAAACGCATCTCCGTGGCCAAAATAACATATGCCAAAAGACAGGCATGATTTGCAGGCCAGGGTCAGGATACCATGATCCCATTTTTCCATGTTTCTACAAGCCAGTCCAAAAGTGAAAGAATATATTGCCTGACATGAAATTTCATGGGCATAATGCATTTATACAAATTCCTCATGAATCAGAGAAGACCGAAATAGTAAATCTTCATCCGCAAAAGACCTGACAAATTGGCATTGCATGCAGGTAAAAATACATACTCACTGGAATTTGGAGATGACTGCTACTAGGTCTAAAACCTGATAGAGGAATTCCAAAAGTGGAAAATATTTTTCTGCTACAAATCAAATAAAGAGGCAGTGTTTCTCCAGCATACCATCAACATTTAAATTTCTAAACTATTGCATTATGGATCTGCTGTTTCTAAAAATATCAAAGTTATTCATGTGCAAAAAAGATTGTTATTATTAATAAATCCCACCTGTTCTGTCAAGGATGACACAATTCTTGTTGAGATTCAGGGGGATGGAAGAATCACTTTATTTACTCTGGTGTTCAAACATTCAGTTTCATGAAAGACTGTCAATGCTTTCATGAGATTAATGCTTAACAATTTAAGCGGGCAATGTAATTAACTTCATAAGAGTTTGTATTTATTTCATTAACCAAATTTATGAAAATGCTACTAAAGGAAAGTATTTTCTTCTCAACATCATATTTCCAATTCTGAAAGGTACCCAAACTGGTCTTGCCCTTAACACTTTCAAATCTATTAACAGCTTGCTACTTCACAATTTGTGACAAACATTTCAACCCCCAGTTCCTGTCTCTTCCAGGAACTTGCTGAAATCCACAAGTACTAATTTACTGAATAAATCTGATTTTCTTGCCATAATTTTTTCTTCATGAAGGTACTGTAAAGCATCCTGAGTTGCCTCTAATTCATTATGCATTAATAAAAGCCTGGCTTGAAGTCAACTTCAAGATTGCTTGCACATTAGATTACTAGAATTTCCAAGAAGCATATATACTAAGACAACTGAATACATGAAGAGTTCCTTTCCTTTACAAAGAAATTGACTTAATCCTAAGTAATCTTTAATCAAAATCAAAGTCTGCACTCCTAAATATATGGTTTTATTAGCCCCTAAAGAGTTACAGAGAGGGGGAAAAAGGAGTGCAGTAGCATAATAATTACAGTTTCTTAAGATTATGCTGACAATAATACTTTGGGCTCTTGAATTTTGGAAAAAAAATAAAATCAACAAATATTAACTTCCTAGTCATTCTATGAATCAACAAGGACATTTACCACCAATTCTGGACCAGCTGCAAGGTAATTATGAATTAAACAATCAAGCTGTAAGATTTTCTTTTTTTTTTTAAGAAAAAACCCTATACATTTGTATATATATACAGTAAACTAAAAAAAAAAAAAAAAAATCAGTTACTTAAACTTCAGAAACATCATGGTATTTTCATTGACCAAAAGCCCAAATGTTTCTACTTTTAATACAGAAGGACAAGAAGGACAACAATTCTAAAATAATTTTTAAAAATCTAAGGTTGACTCTACTGTATAACCAAATAGTTATTATTAAATTTGAGAATCTTTCATGCCTGAAAATTCTAGTATGTAAACTGTAAAAGCAAGTCTTGAAATAAGGCCTAGGAAACTTCCCCCCCTCCCATTTGTCTAAAGAAATAATAATAGTTCTGTCTAAACAGCAAATTGCCAATAAAGTTCCTTTTTACAGCAATAATAATGTACCTATTTTAACAAAAGCATGGACATGAATGTTTCCTTTTCTCTAAATGCATAAACAGTCATTGTTACACATACAAAAATAGCACATACCATACCATTTTCCTTACAACGGTCCTAATGCTATAAAATGATTTGCAAGTCTAGTCTGTGAAAAGTTTTCCACCTCTACAGGCACAGCATCTTTCTAGGCCAGTCAGACCTACATTCCCTCCATAAAGACAATGCAGAGTCGAGTATTTTCTGAAGAGTGAGGTAGAGGACATGTTGAAAAGGGTGCATTTTATGTATGTAACTAGATTTCTGAAATACAGTTGAAGTATAGTTGTAAAGTAATACTAATGTCAGCATTTCACAACTTTTGAGCCTTTAGCTTTTACAAGTTCAAGGAATGTATAACAGGTTTAGCTGTATGCTAAGCACTTGCTCACATGCATACGTCTTTGTACATATACATGTATACTCAGTCTCACACATACAGCTACAAGAGGAAATAGAAATGTTAAGGAGCATCAGGGAGTCTGAGAAAGAGATGGACTGGTGGAACTAAGCCCTGCCGTCCCTGAGACAGAAGCAGGAACAGCCACCAGAAAAAACCCAAGATTAAGGGGATCCTGTATCTTCCCCCCACCAGGATGAAGGCAGTAGCTTAAAGGAAAGGAGTGAATGGAAGCAAGTCCACATTCAGGGCAGCAGGCGAACCCCCTCCCTGCCAACCTAGCCTTCCCAGGTGCCTCTGTACAACAGGTATGAGGCTCTGGATGTGCAAGACCAGTCAATGGATGATGTGGACCATCTACACCAGAGGTGTTGCCAAGGTCAGAAAGATCTACCCCTCTGTATCACAATCACCTCCACAAGGAAGAAAAGATGGGTTACAGTTGTAGGTGACTCCCTTCTGAGGGGAACAGAGGGTCCAATATGCTGGACAGACCCTCCTCTTAGGGAAGTCTGCTGCCTCCCTGGTGCCTGGGTTAAGGACATTACTAGGAAACTTCCTAGCCTGGTATAGCTCTTGGACTATTACCCATTACTGCTCTTCCATGTGGGTGGTAATGAAGCTGCAACACATAGTCCAAGGGCAATCAAAAGAGACTTCAGGGCCTTGGAATGGTTGGTAAGGGAATCTGGAGCACAGGTTATTTTTTTCTCTCTCCTTCCAGTTGTAGGCAGTGACATTGGAAGAAACAGACGCATCCAGTCTATTAACACGTGGCTCTGTGGCTGATGTCCACAATTTGGGGTTTTTTGATAATGGGATGGCCTACATGGCACCAGGCCTGCTGGCATGAGATGGGATTCACCTTTCTCAAAAGGGGAAGTGGGTCTTTGCTCATAAGTTAGTGAAGCTCACTGACAGCTTTAAACAAGATTTGAAGGGGGAGAGGATAAGATCAGGTTTGCCTGTGACAATCTGTGGGATGACACACCAACGTTAGAGGGACGGGGTGCTAGCGAGGTCCCTCAGCCTGTTGCTCTGAGTCGTGCTGGCTATACCGCAGCACACGAAGTCTTATGGAAATGAATCAAGGGCTCATGAGGTAACAGGAGCCAAGAGGGAAATATCAGTGAAATACCTCAAAGAAACTAAGGGGTGTTCCTCTCTAAAGGTGACATGGCCAACAGTGCAGTGGAAATGCCTTTACACCAATGCATGCTGTATGGGCAACAAACAGGAAGAGTTGGAAGCCGCCACGCTGCTAGAAAGCTATGACCTAGTTGCCATTACTGAAACATGGTGGGATGAATCCCACGACTGGATTGCGGCTACTAATGGCTACAGGCTGTTCAGAAGGAACAGGCAAGGAAGGAGGGGTTACCCTTTGCATCAAGAGATGGATAGAGTGTGAAGAGCTGTCTCTGAATAGCCATGAGCAGGTTGAAAGCTTATGAGTAAGAATTAGAGACCAAGAACCTTGTGGTTGGTGTCTACTACAGGCTGCTCAATCAAGGGGAGCCTATTGATAAAGCCTTCTTACGCCAGCTACAGGAGGCATTGCGCTCACAGGCTCTCATCCTGCTGGGGGACTTCAACCACCCTGACATCTGCTGGAAAAGTAGGATGGCGAGCTGTAGGCAATCCAGGAGATTCCTGGAACGCATTTAGGGTAACTTCCTAAGTCATGTAATAGACAGCCCTACCAGAGGGAATGCAATACTGGACCTGTTGGTCACCAACACAAGTGAGCTAATCAGTGACATCAAGATTGGAGGCAGCCTGGGCTGCAGTGATCATGCACTGGTGGAGTTCACAGTCCTGTGCGATACAGGTCAGGCAAAGAGCAAAGTCAGGACCCTGAATTTTAGGAAAGCAAAATTCCAGCTGTTCAAGGAATTAGTCAATAGGGCCCCCTGGGAAACTGCCCTCAGGGACAAGGGAGCAGGACAGAGCTGGCAGATCTTTAAGGATGCTTTCCACAGAGCGCAAGAGCTCTCGATCCCCAGGTGTAAGAAATCAGGCAAGGAAGGCAAGAGACCGGCATGGCTAAGTTGAGATCTGCTGGTCAAACTAAAGGACAAGAAGGAAATGCACAGGCAGTAGAAGCAGGGACAGATATCCTAGGAAGAGTACAGTGACACTGCCTGGTTGTGTAGGGATGGCATCAGGAAGGCCAAGGCACAGCTGGAGCTGAACTTGGCAAGGGACGCAAAGAATAATAGTAAGAGCTTCTATAGGTATGTCAGCCAGAAAAGGAAGGTCAAAGAAAGTGTACCCCTCCCGATGAACAAGACTGGCAAACTGGTAACAACAGACGAGGAGAAGGCTGAGGTACTCAACAACTTTTTTGCCTCAGTGTTCACTGGCAATCTCTCTTCCCACACTTCTCGAGTGGATGGACCGCAAGACGGGCACTAGGGGATGCACTAAGTCCCTCCCACTGTAAAAGAAGATCAGGTTCATGACTACCTAAACCTGAACAAGGTCAGGTTGGACGGGGCTCTGAGCAACAACTAGTTGAAGATATACCTGCTCATTGCAGGGGGATGGGACTAGATGACCTTTGAAAGTCCCTTCCAAGTCAAACTATTCTGATTCTAAAATATACATGAATAGTATCAATAAAGAAACTTTCGTATAAAAGAATAAATATTTTTAAGACACCCAAATGCTATTTAAGTTCATAAACTTTTGACTGAAGACACAACCAGGGAAAACATCTGTACCTATTGGTTCCTTTATCAGCAAGGCCATAGACCAACCTATTCCATCCACATGAGACAACATCCATTCACAAACCATGAAACAGCTGTTCTCTTAAACCGTGTTGTCTGAGAGTGGGATAAAGCCACCTGCACTCAAACTCACGAATAAGAAAGTTGAACATAAAATAGGAAGAAGAAGAATACATACAGATAATTTATGTAGATTGGTCAGCATTTCATTTTGATCTTTAAAGCCAGTTGTAAGAATTTTGCTCACAGCATCCTCTTTCTCAGTAAGCCATGCATCAAAAAGGCACTGAAAGAAAATTAGAGAAGAGAATAAAAAGGCTTCAGTCAGACCATTCCTAGTGCAATTTTTTGAAGAACATTCCAATTTATAACTGCTAAACCTACTCACCTGCTCTTCTGCAAAGTGCTGCCATTTACGAAGAATATCTTGCAGAATGACCCATCGGTCTTCTGTCCATCTGCAGATGGCTGCCCACCGTTTTCCAAAGTGCTAGAAAGAAAGAGACACACAACAGAGGTTTGCATTTGTTTACATTTTTTTATAACAAGGCAATCTGATTTTCCTAAGGCATTATAAATTTTTTGTGAAAAACTTCACTTCCATAATTCACCTTTTACCATCTTAAGCCCTTATGATATGTTGCATGTCACAATGAAATGGATATTATCATCATTTGAAATAAAACCAAAATGGAGAGAATAGGAAAAGCAATAGAGCCAAAAAGAGAGAATTTTAATACTAACTTAATGACACATTTTTCTATTAAGTCTCTGGTACTACGCTCTCAAAAAAACCTCAGTTTCAAAACTTTACGATGTTCATACCATAAATACTTGAAATGTAATTATGCTGGCACAAAGGTGTGATCAAAGCAAAAAGTATCTGGTTCTTAAGTTGCACTGTCAGTGCAGTTGATCTAAATTCTTACCTGTTTTAAAATACTGCAGTGGGGGAAAAAAATAACGCCTTATAAGCTAACACATCAGCACAGATCCCACTGAGGTTTCCCAGATATTTGTAGCATATGCTACTACATACATTTTAAAATTACACAAAATGCTACCTTGTTCTCTTTCCCTTATTTTAGTTGAAATCAAGCATTGTTACTTGCTTTTAATTTCCTACCAGCCTTTACCGAAAAACACATAAGACAGAGGATGAGACTGAATACTGCTGTGATGGTGCAACAGGCTATAAAACTTTTATTCCAACAATTTACAATGATTTAATTACCCCTGAGAATCATATGCAAATTATTCAGTTCCAAGTAAAAAACCTTATAAAATCTGCAAGATACTCTATACTACTGCATTCTTATTTTTTCATCTACTTCAAAAGTATGTCTTGACAAAAGGAAAAATAGTTTCTTACTTTTTTCATATTTATTTATTCACTCAGTGATCCTTATGGGTCCCTTCCAACTTGAGGTATTCTATGATTCTATATTTTTCATATTTACACATTTTTCATAGGGATTATAATTTAATTTTAGCAAAAATGTAGCATTCAAATGGTGGATTTTTAAACCCAAGGAATTAAAATTGTAACTGTATCTTTTATCAGAAATGAAAGAATTTTATTTTGCAAATTTTGGTAAAATTTCAGGATGCCATTTGAATTTGTGGCTTTACCAATTTTATGTCAAAGTAAAAAGTCATCAGATATACCATGTTTTTCATTTAGTGAATGCTAAAACCATAACAAACCTTGCAGACTGAACAAGCAGTTGTCATGCCGTATCATATTAGATAATGTCTCAATTTTGAAAAATCAAAATTATCTCTAATCAACTAGCATAATAATGCTAATTTAAAAACATGGCAATTCTTAAACAGCTTAAATATGTTACACAATTATACAGACAAGTATCCCTTTTCAGTCACTGCAGAAATACGAAGTAGGTTTTGAGAAAGTTGTTTGCTTTTATTAGGCTTAATATTAGGATCATGGTTTTGGTATATATTTAGAATTATGTAATGGGTATTTGCTTTCTTTTCTAATAAGATCTAGACAAAACCCAAGTAATTTTGCAAATCTAAGAATCTGATTTCATATTAAAATCATGTTTGGCGTTAGTGTTTTCTTGCCATAAAACATAATATGATTGAAGATTGCCAATTCAGGCAAAATACAAAAAAATTCAAGTTTTGAATGTGAATATTTCAGAAAGCTAATTTCAATATTAACAGAAACAAATACTTGCTGGTGAAACATTTATGTCTTCAACTTCTCAAGAAATAGAGTGCAACATGTTTCAGCCATTCATTTTACCCACTCATCATTAAATAAAATTGTCAAATGACATGACACAGATCCATGCAGAAAATTATTCACAGCCAGCTAATCCAATTTTACTTTTTATTTTAATTATTTTCCTTTTATAAAAAATATTATTTCATAAATAGCATTTATTAAATACTATATATACTGTAATGCATACTCAATAACATCTTTTCTGCAAAAAATATATTTTGACTTCTTTCATTGATTTGAAAACTCAAAAATCTTAATATAACAAAATGATGAATTCTATTTAGTTTCATTTGTCCTGAATCTGATTACATTTCCAGTTTAGTTCAAGACAGTCTCCGCTGCCCTCTCCACCCTCCTTTTTCTCCAGGCCCAGAAGACACCATAGCAGATCTGCAATATCTAGCACTCATTCAATTTATTTATATTCAATTGAACCTTTTTTTTTTTTTTTTACCTTGACTGCTTTGCTTTCTAATTACTAGTTCGAAAGCCATAAGCATATCCTTCCTCACAGCTGCTTCTGATCTGAAGCCTGATCTGAGACTCTGTCTTTCCTAGTAATTCACACAGTTCAGGATAGTTATTATTAGTAAACTACTCAAAAACACTGTACATGATTCAATGAAGTCATGAGAAGCGGCTTGTTATTATTCTTTAACAAAGTCCAAGCCTAAGTGTTTAATTTTCCCTATGTGCCCTCTCTTCCTACTATCACAGGAGAAAAATCTCTTAATTTCTAAAATTCTATATGCACAGATGGTGAGGTGAATCACATTTGGTAGGTTTGGTGCCTGATTTACACTGAAGTTTATGGTTACTAATTATGTACTGCATTTTAAAAATACACTTACAGGTTTTACTGGAAGATTCATAAATCATCCCAATTCAAGCAGCAAAGGTTTTGGCACCTCTGATGTAGATTAATGTTTTTAGAAAAAATCTTTTCATGACCAGAAGATTCTTTTCTCTCCACTGGTAATGCAGGTGTAAATTGCACTGTACAAATTTAACCAATAGTTTGCACCTGCTTGAAATTCTGAATTCTCATACAGGTAATATACAAGGCCTTTGACAAGAAAAACATTTTGTTCAAACAGGACCTCTGAAAAAGAATGAATGGACTTTCATAGAATCTACATTTTCCTGAAGAAAATGTAATTTTCAAAGTGTGCAACACCATGAGTTATGCAAGCTCTTACATCTCCACCTTGCAAAGCGACTTATATAATGGATGCAGAGGAAAACTTAGAGTTGGTGGAAACATACACTAATCTGTGCAAACAAACTACCTATTACTAATTTAATAATATTTATTTAATTATTAAGTAATCAATAATCAATTAATTACATGGAATGGATAACATTGTTGAGATAAACTGAAAAATAATATTTAAACAGATTATATTTTTTCTTATCTTTTTAATCACTTCCCAAATATTAGTTAAAAAATATAAATATTTATTTTTCTAACCTCTTTTCAAGGAGAACATCCTAAATATTCTCTATTAGAATAGGAAGCAAACCAAAATGAATTTGATGTATACGACCCCATACAATACAGCACAATATTAGATACTTGAAGTAGGAATATCTACAAAGTTGAGCCTGGTGTGAGCTATAGACTCAGTCCTAGGATCATTAAATCTACACTTACACGGCTCCTTTTCAAACTCTAACTGCAATCCAGCAGAGTTCCATATGAATACATATCATACATAACCACCCATAAATTAAGTAATCACACATACTGAATGTCCTGGTCATTACTATACAACCACCATTTTCCTTGATGTTTATGACAGCAATAGCGACAGGACCACACATAGGTGTATTGTCATATACGTTCTCAGTTAATTTCTCCATGTGTGTCAGCATATTGCATTTGATTGCTTAAATGTAAGTTACGCTAATCATAGACTAAGTCTCAAATTAGTTCCCTGTCTTTATGGCTATGCAACTTTTTATATCAGACTTCTATTATATTGCATTCTTGTGATGTGTTATATATAAAGCAGTAAATCTTTTATTGATAAAAAGTATTTTATAAAAATCTTATACCTGAGTAATTTTTAAATATCTCACATTCAAACAGCTGACTTTTTTCTTAACAGTCCTCACAAAGAAATACAGTTTGCTCTCAACAGCAGCAGTAACATCTTTGCCAACTTGTCTTTATCACTGTGATATACCTCGAAAAATATTTTTTGTTTGCTCATCTAGAAAACACCAAAACCTCAAGAGTACAAGATCAAATATCTGGCTTGGTATTTACTCTAGGAAATGCAGTCATTTGTTTACTACAAAAGTTTTGCTGTGTCAACACAAAATACTATTCTCAGCATGTGATTCCAAAGAGCCACAAAACCTATCTTCTTTTTTTTTTTCCCCTCAATAGTTTGACATTTCATTTTAATAAAATAAGTAAAATGACTAAGTAACTGCACTGATAAAACGGTTGATACCGTGACTTGCCTTAAACCTGTTATTTCTCATGAGAGATCATAACAACCATGACACCAAGATATACTGTTTGGTTGAATAGGTTTAAGACACAGTTTCAAGTGAGAAATATCATGTCAGGACTGTCTATTTATAAAGTAGATATTGACTACTAAATCATATGGTGCCCAACTTTACCTCCTTATTCACATCAAATAGTAGTTGATGCTGTAAATAGCCTGTGTGATGCCTGGAAACTCAGACTACACCGAGGGTTTTGTTCCCAACACCTGGGAAAACAAGTCTCCAGAGAAACTGACTGAATCCCTTGAAATGACTCTTTTTACAGCCTTATCTGGAATTTTCAGAGAAATCTGCACGTAAAAAAAACTTGTTATTTTATTTATTCATTTTTTATTGAGAGGAGTCTGGAAGAATATTCTTAGCAACTACAAAAAGCAGAAGATAAAATATTCCTAGTCTGCAAAAAGGTCAAAGTAAGGAAACACGTGAACAGCAGAAAATGAGTAAAATCAACACAACTCTTGGGAACACCGAAGTGAATGTATAAAAAGTGAAATAATATGCCTCGGGTCTGTAACTAACAGAAGAGCTTTTTTGAAAGATGCTTTCCTAATAAAGTAAGGTTATCCGCTCCTTGAAGTAATGAGAAATAGTGGAAATACAGTTTTGTCTACATGTGAAATCAATTAAAAAAGAGAAATATTTAGCACATTCACAGAATTTTTCCCATGTAGCAAGATGCAGTATGTGCCATTATTTAACATTCCCCACTTATTTTGAAGTATTTTTACAAGAACTACACATACATCATCTTCAATCAAAGGACAGTACCCTGAATAATATGAATATATAATAGTGTAAATTACTCTCTCAGATCCTTTCCCTCAGCAGGGGAAAAGGCCATCAAGAAGCATTTGATACATTTAATGCAGATCTCTTCCCAGCACAGCCCCCCGACCCCTGAAGCCTGGGGAAGGCTCTAATTTGAGCTACCCCACAAGAGTCCTTAAGGGACCTGTTGTCTGCTGGGTATAATTAGAGAAAATACCCCCTGCCTTCATGGCTTCTGTCAGTTATCCAGCCATTTCTCTGCGCTGAAGATAATTTCCCACACTTTCCTGAGAAATGAGTCAGACTCCTGCAACAGATTTGCTAGTATAGTCCTCTGATTTTGCAGCACTAAAGACACATTTTAGTCTAAGTCAGCAGCTGCCTTTTTGGTAAGGCTCTGGATTGAGCCTAATGGGGGTCTAAGAGTTACAAGTCGAAACAGTCAGTTCTCAGCAGCAGCATAAACAGATAGAGCCTCACAACATGTCACACATGGATATGGCACGTAACCAGCCTTACGTAAAAGTAGTTTTAACATTTGCACTCACCTAGGCCAGCTGTAATCTCTCAGTCTACCTTAGGGCAACAGCTATTTGTAAGAGAAGCACTGTAATTGTGTTTACTTTTATTTTTCCAAGCAAGGTTAACTTTTCTACGGATAATTTGTTTCAGGGGACACTTCTGGCTTCTATGCCATTAACTGTCTCTTAAATAGATTTTTTTTTTAATTATTTGGCATATGCAATAAAAGTTAAGAGCTCCTACAGTGTTCATTTGAAGCCAGTATAGATTCTTGCCATCCTGTTGAGGGTATTAAAATCTGTAAATGACCTTTTTATGGCTTTTAACATTGTATTATACAGATGCCTGCACAAATATATACATTATATACATATATATTTATATATATGAAAATATTTCAGGAATCACCATCTCAATCCTTTTCAAAAAGAAAGGCATACCTGAATTGCAGCTGTTTGGAAAATGCAGTCTTGACTATTACACAGCAATAACTGTTCATTTTCTTCCAAATCTGATCCTGACCAGTATCTCACTCAGGCAACCTAATTAAGCTTATTGTCTTTTGTGTGACAGTACATGCTCCTATTTTGTTCTACTTTTAAAATAATCATGGTTTAAGCCAGTAGGCAACTAAAACGACACAGCCGTTCACTCACTCACCCCCACAGTGGGATTGGGGAGAGAATCCAGGGGAAAAAAAAAAAAAAAAAGTAGAACTCACAGGTTGAGATAGACAGTTTAACAGGACAGGAAAGGAAGAGAATAATAATGATAATAATACAATAAAATTTAATTCATTAGCTATTCTCACCCAAAATCAAATCCCCCTGAGCTACACATTGGACTTCCCCATCCTTCCACATCACTCACCAAGTGCACCCAGGTCCTTGAGCAAAAACAATCCCACGGATGGGTTTGCTTTTGCCTGAAGCAGGGATAACCCAGACTGGCTTCCCCAACATACTCTTTATGTGCACTGTGGGGACTTTATCCCCTTCTATAATATGTGGAAGTTTTGATTGGGCAGGGCCAGCTCGATTGGTAGTTGGCTAACCCCTAGTGTTAACTAACCGGGTGGCCTTTGCTAAATGTGTATCCCAACGTTTGAGGGTCCCACCACCCATTGCTCTCAGTGTAGTCATTAGCAGTCTGTTGTATTGTTCGATTTTTCTGGAGGTTGGTGCATGACAGGGGATGTGATACTCCCACTCAATGCCATGCTCCTTAGCCCAGGTGTCTATGAGGTTGTTTCGGAAAGGAGTCGCTGTTGTGGTTTTGCCCCTGCCAGCAGCTGAGCACCACACAGCCGCTTGCTTACTCCCCCCTCATTGGGACTGGGGAGAGAATCAGAAGGGCAAAAGTGAGAAAACTCATGGGCTGAGATAAAGACCATTTAATAGGTAAAGCAAAAGCTGCGCATGCCAGCAAAGCAAGACGAGGGATTCATTCCCCACTTCCCATGGGCAGGCAGGTGTTCAGCCATCCCCAGGAAAGCAGGGCTCCATCACGCCTGACGGGGACTTGGGAAGACAAACGCCATCACTCTGAACGTCCCCCCCTTCCCTCTTCTTCCCCCAGCTTTACACGCTGAGCGTGACGTCATATGGTATGGAATATCCCTTTGGTCAGTTTGGGTCAGCTGTCCTGGCTGTGTCCCCTCCCAACTCCTTGTGCACCCCCAGTCACCCTGCTGGCAGGGCGGTGTGAGAAGCAGAAAAGGCCTTGGCTCTGTGTAAGCACCGCTCAACAACAACATGTCTATATAACAAGAACATCTCTGTATTATCAATACTGTTTCCAGCACAAATCCAAAACATAGCCCCATACTAGCTACTATGAAGAAAATTAACCCTCTCAGCTGAAACCAGGACAGTCCCATTGTCTGACTCAATTCTTTCTGGGGTGTCATGTCGCCACAGGACTTGCTTTTCAGGCCCAGGACAGTGTTCCAGGCAGTGGCATGGGATACATTTCCAGCCATCCGGTGGTTGCTTCCACCATTGCAAGCACATGGTGCTTGCCTTGGCAAGTTTGTGGGAGTGTGATGTAATCAATCTACCAGGCCTCCCCATATTTATATTTCAGCCATCGCCCTCCATACCACAGAGGCTTTAACTGCTTGGCTTACTTGATTGCAGTGCATATTCCACATTCATGGATAACCTGTGAGACAGTGTCCATGGTCAAGTCCACCCCTCGGTCACAAGTCCATCTATATGTTGCATCTCTTCCTTGATGGCCTGAAGTGTCATGGGCCCAATGAGCTATAAATAATTCACCCTTACTTTGCCAGTCCAGATCCACCTGAGCCACTTCAATCTTAGCAGCCTGATCAACCTGCTAGTTGTTCTGATGTTCCTCAGTGGCCTGACTCTTGGGTATGTGAGCATCTACTTTTACAACCAGCTTCTCTAGCCAGGCAGCAATATCTTGCCCCAGTGGGGCAGCCCAGATGGGTTTGCCTCTGTGCTGCCAGTTGCTCTGCTTCCACTGCTGTAAGCACCCCCACAGGGCATTGGCCACCATCCATGAGTCAGTATAGAGCTAGAGCTTTGGCCACTTCTCATTCAGCAATGCCTAAAACCAGCCGGATGACTTTCACTTCTGCAAACTGTCTTGATTCACCTCTTTCAGCAGCTTCTGTGACTTATTATATAGGAGTCCGTAGAGCAGCCTTCCACCTCTGAAATTTTCCCACAATGTGACAGGACCCATCAGTAAACAGAGCATACTGCTTCTCATTTTCTAGCAGTTTGTTATACAGTGGTGCCTCTTCAGCCCATGTCACCACCTCCTCCTCTGGTGATATTCTGAAATCTTCGCCTTCTGACCAGTCCATCACTGCCAGTGTGTTGGCATAGGGCGGTGGTGCACTGTGTACAAACTTCCGCCACACGGGTCGCATGCATTGGACTTCATCTGGATCTGTGGGTAATTGCGCATTTTTCAGGTCATAATAAACCATCTCCTGCCTGGCTAATTCCCTCAGGTACTAGATTCCTCCCTCCTTGGTGGTCCACTTGCCTGGACAAAATACATCATCTTCCTTGAAGGGATACCTTTCCTTTGTGCCTGACAGAAGTTGCCTCCAGAGGCTGAGGGCTTGTGTCTTTTTCCCAATCGCTTTGTCCATGCCCCCTTCCCTAGACAGAGGTCCCAGCTGCTCGGCCTCCCTACCCTCTAATTCCAGGCTACTGGCCCCATTATCCCAGCATTGGAGTAGCCAGGTGACAAGGCGCTCGCCTGGATGGTGACTGAAATCTTTTCACATATTCTTGCAGCTCACTCAGGGACAGGGATTGGGTGATTACCTCTGGTTCTGCCTCTTCCTCCTGTTCTCATGATGGTCCTGGTTCATCATCATCCCTTACTTAGTGAACTGATTTCTTTGTGTATTTCCTCTTCTGTATATGGGCGACTGATACCAGCATGGGTTGGTTCTCTGTTTCAGCTGCAGTGCCTATCGCAGGAATTTGAGTAGCCACAGTGTCTGTCGCCAGGATTGGAGTAGCTGCAGCACCAGTCACGGGGGTTAATCTCTGGGCAGTATTCTTAAATAATTGTTCAACCCTAAACAAGACCTGAACCACATTCAGGAGACCTAGAAATATGATGGTTTGAACATCCCAAGGATATTCAACATTCTCAAGAGCTATTGTAATTAGCCTGGAGGAGAAGGGGAAGGTGAAGGAAGGTGTCTCTGCCACTTACTGGCTCTCCAAGGAGAAAAAGTAAAAAGTGTAATATTAATAGCTTCCCATAGATGGCTCCCTAAGTATGGAGATGATGGCAATGCTGAGATTAGTCTCGCGACCAAGTTTATCATATCATAAGTCAGTATTGCAAAGTATACCGCAATGATAACCTTGACCCAGTTCGCAGAGATGACAAACAGCACAACAGGGAACATATATTGCAAGTAAGGTGTTACATAACACAACTCTGAGAACAAGCGCACAACTTCGAGAGCGAATGAATCAACATTGTGACCAGCGACTATTTACCTAATACAATGAATGCTTATAACAAATTTGTTCTAACGCTCCCTGGTCATATCTGTTGTTATCTCAGCCCTTCATGCCCCACACTGGGTGTCAAAAACGACTGTCGTGGTTTAAGCCGGCAGGCAGCTAAAACAACCATACAGCTGTTCACTCACTCTCCCCCACCCCACAGTGGGATGGGGGAGAAAATCAGGGGGAAAAAAAAAGGTAAAACTCATGGGTTGAGATAAAGACAGTTTAATAGGACAGAAAAGGAAGATGATGATGATGATAATAATAATAATGATAAAAGAATATATAACACAAGTGATGCACAGCACAATTGCTCACCATCCACAGACCGCCAATTCCCAGCTACTTCCCAAGCCATGGTCTAAACCTCTGGCCAGCTTCCCCCAAGTTATATGCTGAGCACGACATCATATGGTATGGAATATCCCTTTGGTCAGTTGGGGTCAAGTGGCTGTGTCCCCTCCCAGCTTCTTGTGCACCCCCAGCCTCCATGCTGCTGAGGCAGCATGAGAAGCTGAAAAGTCCTTGACTTGGTGTAAGCATTGCTCAGCAACAACCAAAACATCAGTACGTTATTAGCATTACTCTCATCCTAAATCCAAAACACAGCACTATACCAGCTGCTAGGAAGAAAATTAACTCTATCCCAGCTGAAACCAGGACAAAAAGTCAGACTGGAAGAAACATAATCAAGCTTTGAACTTTGCTCCATTGGGCTTTTTGTCAAATGCTCTAATGGCTGTGCTTGCCAACACATCATATCTCCCGTGCTTATATTCAGTTTTCAAGTGACATGAAAAAAAAAAAAAATCCAAACAATCTTTCTGTACACTCAAAAAAGGAGATGTGACATTTTGTTACTACAGTAGGTAGACTGTGGTAACTCAGTTCTGGGCATAAAAGTATGAAAGTTTGCACACCTCCCTATCACCCTAAACGCCATAGCTTTGTATCTGTATTTTGTTTTTATTAACATCTGTAATACTGCTCCATATTCTGTGACTTCCAGAACAATGGGAATATTGAACTTTTCTTTCAGACTCTTCTCTAAGTGTGATTCAAGGACAGAACTGAACAGCAGCTGGACTGTTCCTCACTACCCTGTGCTCAGCTCAGCGTATGCCTGTGCTGCAGGGTTCGGTGCCTCAGGAATGGCCTTACTGGCATCTTTCAAGGAATATACTTTCTCAATGACAGTAATAACTGGGCATGCTTTACCCCAATAACAGGCATCTTCTCCACTAGTACACTTACAAATGGTGTATTTCCATTGTGTTTCATTTACACTCCTCATTCTGTATGTTTCTTTAATGAGGTAAATGTATTATGGTAATGTCTCAGTTCTATTTCAGGTTGGATTCCAATATGAGTCAGCCACAGAAGTTGCATGGGATACAAATGGTACCTTTGCAACCAGTGCTATAATAGGGGGATGCAGCTGTATTGCCTGATGTGCTCTTAATTGCTCAGATACCATTCTGAAGTTGTGAAATTAGATTAAAATGCTCATTAGCCTACCAACCTTTCATTTGGTTTTCACACTACTAAAACCCCGCAGTTGCACATCTAATTCATGAAGTGCAGTTCATATCAAATACCTTTAATAATTTTCCCTCTTTTTGCCATACTTTACATAGGCATCTTCGCAAAAACTCACTGTTTGCCAACACAGAATACTACCCTGGTTAAACCTTTTCCTATTCATTTTTGTATTTAATTTCATTTTTCTTCCTCTTCCATTCAAGATATTTTCCTAGTTTAGTTTAGCTTCTGTAAACATGTGCTTGCAAGGGATCTGCTTTATTCCACTGAACAGAATACAAGGAGTTGGCAAGAAATTCTGGAAGATTACAGCTGTCTTGAGCAGGTACATGACAGTTCAGACGCTTAAGATAAATTTAAAAGGAAGTAATAATTGACAGATCAGTAGAGGTTGCATTGTTAGCTTGGCTGGGTTGTGCTCCCTGAGTGACTAAGAAGTTGCAGTAAAGAAAACTGAGACTTAATTTTGAAGCAGCAGTGCTCAGCATCTTAGCCAAACATGTACTACCTACTCTAAATTCCAGAATAATTACTGATATACTGGTATTGGTACCCAAATTAGCCAGATTCAAGATAGCACAGAGATATCTGTCTGTGCTACAGCTATACCTTCCAGCTGAATGTATTGATAGCTCCTCTAGAGAAACCTTGGGATTTAATGATTCAAAACTGAGAAACCTTCTTATTTTCTTGGGCATTGAAGCAAAGTGAAAGGAAAGTACTTTCTTCTTTCAGAAAGAAAAAATAGAAGGAATCTTGGTTGTAGTACTGCTGTACTTCTTGAGCAGACACCCTGGAGATCTGACCATGAACACAGGAGTACCCTCCTTCTTGATTTCAATCAATGTATCTCAACACTAATTACCCATTTAAGTTCATTCGGAAGTTACAGTAAGAGCATTGCAATATAAATAATACAGTATGAGCAACTTTATAAAGATGTGAGTGAAATACTAAACTTTCTTATAAAAAAACCTAATATTTGACAAGGTTTTAGAACATCTTGGCTGCTAGCTTTATCACAAATGTATCTTCAATGTGTCATTCTTTTACGGACACTCAAGTAATTGTATTCAGAAAATAGAATATATGGGAGGTTTCGTCTGTTGATTGTTGAGGCTTTGGTTCAAAATGCAATTTAGAACAGGTTTGGATTGCAAGGATGTTGCTGCTACCTTCTCCTAATTCCAGTACTCTAGGAAGCCTTGTCATAAGAATCCCAAATAATAAACCATTGTAAAAATCCATGTATACTGAAGAGGATATGCACTGAAACAGAGAAATGAAACTAAGGACAGACTGAGATGATTCCGTTCATTTTCTAGGAAACATTCACGAGAACTAATGGGAAAGAAATGATGACTTTCCACCAACAAGCATTTTAGAAAAAACAGCATGTATTTCTTGATAACCATTATTTGCCTACAAAAATATGATCTTGTACACATTCATTATTTGGTTGTGCTTATTTTTAAAAAAGTCCTATTTAAATTTTGTGGGACCACCATTGCCATTGAAAGACACACATATTGGGAATTATTTAAAACGAATGTGCCTTTAAGAACTTGCCAGTAGATAATGATGCTTTATATATACTATATATAAACATATAACACCAAAACATACCAAGTATACCAGAAGTTCCCAATCAGAAGAAAAATCCCCCATTCTCAATAACTCACACTGCTGAACTGTGTAGATTCTTACATGCTATGTCCTTCTCCTTAACTATGACAGAGAATCATGTTACTTCTGTCAGGAGTAATGAAATACAGTTAAGAAATAAAAGACAAACACTTGTCATTGGATAAAACAGGTTGATACTGAAGGAATCACAAAACAAAAAGAAAGTTGCTCTCAGATATTTGGTTTTTTTCTCCAAAATTCATGTATTTATCCATCTATGCAAAAGTCACATCCTACAGAAATATTTAAGATCATTGTCAGAAATATCTCCTGAGATACACCCAATGCTACTAGTGCTTCTTCAACCTTATTAACGCTTAATGCCACTGACAGCTTTTTCTCTGAGAGATAAAGTTTAGTCATCACCTGCAGCTGCTCTTCCAGTGCAGCAGTAGCTCTGTCTCCACTGTTTTCATCCACCACCACGACCATATGGGTTAGAGAATTCACCTTGACTTGTTCCTGCTCCAAATCTTCTTGAAATGCCTATAATTAAAGCATACGTGTTAGAAAATGTGTTCCAAATTGAGAAAATGCTGTGTGCTTGGAGTCCCACTGACTGATTAACGTGCATAACTAGCCTGCAAATTTTAAATAGTCACTGGATTAGATTTTGTACTTCATATTAACATATTGAAATATTTTAATTTTGCAAAAGTTATAAAAATATTTTAAATAACAGTTTTTCCATTAAACAACTGCATACTATATCTTCAGCTTGGCACTCCTACAACACTAATAACATAAGATGAAACTGTTCAGGAGATGTCTCAAGATCAGGAAACACATGCAGCACCCTTGTTTCATTTATTGCAGAAACCAGAAAACAAAGTGAGAGAGGCACTTCCTGATTTCTGAATGTCTGAGGAAAAACTTTCTTGCCCTTTTAGCTTCGGTACCCAGTTCCAGTTGCAAGCTGCAACAAAACTGATGACAGTCTTTTGCTGAAAAATAGTAAACTGCTAAAAGTGAAGAAGCTTCTCTCAAATCTGCACAGATTGATATTTGAATAATTCCTAACCTTGCCAAATTTCTACAACTCTTCACATCTCTCTGACCCTCCCACAATTTCCCAGGCTTCATGTAATAGATCTAATCAATTGTTCCCTCCCTCCTCACAGTACACTGAGAGGTGCAACGGGAGGTCTAGACACATTCACTCTTCAGATGATGGTTTACAGCATATTCACAGTACACTTAACATACAGTACAAATTAAATAAGTAAATAAATCTGAGATACTGTAAGGTGTAGTAACACCCCCTTGGTGTTACTTTTTTTTTTTTTTTTTACTTCTCACTTACTGTGAAAGATGGAATCCCTACTTTGCTATTGTTAACAAAACCGAAACCAGCCCAGCTTCTGTCAAGCACCAGAGCTATTTGCTCCTTCCTTTGCTGGGATGCAGCATGAGGACTGACAAATAAGACGGAAGGAGGAGGAAGTAAAGAAGTGTTGGTACTGAAACTTCAAGCCACAGAGAAGGCAATATTCAATATCTTTTCAAAATTTTTGTTACCTATCTCCAGCTTTATATTAGTTTATCGACAACCAAACGGACATTTTATAATTCCCAATAGTTAACCAATGTTTTACATTGCTGGATTCTGTGCTGTATTTCTTAAATAAAACTTGAAAGAAAAAAAACTCTTCCCACTCCCCTGAAAAAACCCCAAGGTATCCAGGACCACATCCTGTTGACACACTTTTTAGGCATCTATAACTAGCTTCACACCAATGGAAGAATGTGGGAAACCAAAGTCCTGGATTGTGTCCTCAACACTTCAGCAGAGTGTGTTCTAGTGATTAGTACATGTATAGCATGATAGTTCCAGTCTGAAAAATAACGTGGCTAACTACATATGCTGTGTCACAATGGAAACTTTGACTGTATTACAAACTATGTTGAATTTCACCATACCAATTTTTTTCTGCTGCTTTTTCAAGTAGAGTAATTCGTTTAGGTGTGAAGAACAAGCCCTTGCTGAAGATTAGGTCATGCATTTTAAACCTCTTTGGTCAATCATCTTACTTTTATTTGAAAATAAATAAAATATAATGTGACTATAGGCAATAGGAAAGGAATTCACAGACTACTTTTTGTTTTTAAGGCATAAATTCCTTACCCTAACACATTTCACATTTCATGGTCATAGCCTTTGAGCCAATATATTCATAAGAATCCTCCTTTTTCTGACTTTCATGCCTGTGATTACCATTTGCTTCAGAGAGCTAGACTATAAAACAATTCTCAAGGACTGTGAAGTACACCAAATTGTTAGAGTGATCCCTGGAATTCAGACTTCTCAACATTTTATGACCCAACACTTGAACAAGGAAGAGGAGGCAGAGCACTCATGGATCAGACCATACAGCACAGCTTGCTTCCCCCAGGTTCAATCCTCTTTTTCAGCGGTACAACAATAAATGCATTGCTCTATAAGCCTATACAGCCAGGGGGAAGGTGACTTTTATTTTCTGGTTTGTGGGTAGCCGAGAGATGGCATCCCAGAACAAAACCATTGTTAGCAATGCTCGGCAAATGCAGGAGTGGAGGGCGCTTTGGAAGTGGGACTCTCACACACAGGTGTGAGACACCTGAGAAGTCAGGGAACCCATGAAACCAGAAAGTTGAGTCATTTTCTAATCCCCAGACAAATTCAATGTGCCCTGAGCTAAAGGGCTGTTCTTTATAATCCAAGTGTCTATTTTTACCGTGAAATCCACTGACAAAAATCGTTTGCATACAGGAACTTGGTGAAACAGTAATTTACAGAGAACAGTCTCAAGAGTAGAGCACGGTCTGTTAAATCAGTTAAACCAAAGTTTCTAACAAGTTCTCCTGAGCTTGTAGAGATAGCAAAATTTAGGGGCTTAAAATGCGAGATGAATATAGATGTTGATACATGGGATAGCAACAACAGAAACTCATAAAACTCCACAGTTCTTTTAACTCCTATCTATCAGAGAACAACCTACGTGTCTCCGATATAATCTACTTCAAAGTGAATAAAAATACCTACTAAGGGTATCCAAGTACCCAAAGACAAATCTACCCCTGATATTTGAAAAGTTAGTAAGTGTCTCATTTTAACTTTGCAATTAATTTGAAGTACTGAAAAATTCTAACACTAAAAATTTTCCATCGTTTCTGACATTTTCATAAAAAATAAAAAGGCTCAGACTTCCAGAAAAAATACAAATACCTAAGCAGCTTAGAATTTTTTTTGAAAGTTAATGAAACTATAAAATCTGCTAACTGTAAGTTGTAGAATAATAATGTGGAATAATAAAATCAGTTCAACTAAAAGCACATTTTTACTTAATGATAAAATTTCTAATATAATATTCTGCTTATACAGCTCAATAGTCCTCAGATTTTTATAGAAAAGCAGTTTTCTCCCTTTATAAAATTATAAAGAAGGGACACTTGAAACAACAGACAAAATACATAAAATACTGCTGTGAAGATCAATAGTTTTTTACTGAAATGTTTGACTATTGCTCTAAAATATACTGACTCTGCCAGATTTTTTACCAGAACTGTGTACCTTGCTAATGACATCAAATCTTCTAGAGTTCACCTCCATTTCAGTCCACTCTGAAAATTTTCTATACTGTATTAACTTCGTATACTCTATATATACACTATATATGTACTATATGTCAACTTCATATAGTACTGAACTAAACAGCATGCTAACTAAGCATGCAACTAAGAATGTTGAGTGCTTTCTCTGGTCTCAGTGATGGAAGTCACTCCTAATACAGATTACGGAATGATTTTTTTTTTGTCATAGGACCCACTGGGGAAACTGAAGTGTTAGTCACAAGAACTCAAGATCAATATTTTGAGATATCATTGAGAAAAAAGTAGAATAAAAGAAATGAGGTGTATGGAAGTTAAAAATCAAAGGGGGATAAATAACATGAAATAGAGTGAAAAGTAGTTACTAATGAACAGATAAAGAGGGAAAGTCAAAACGACAGAGAGAGACAGGATGACAACAAACCAAACTTATTATCTTTGTTGAGGTCTATTTAATTAAAAATGATCTGTGCTTTTTATATATTCTGAATTCTGGTTCCTCCCATCAATTCTTACAACATTGTTTCTGAGATATCCAGGGTCATGTGAGACCAAGAAAAACTAGGGGGGGGCAAGGTGTGTGTGTCGCTTTTTTGTTTGTTTATTTAATAATGAAGCAATAAATGTGCTATTAAAAATCTATTGTTTTAACTCTTGTTATAGAAGGTAGCTTTGTTGCATACAACATATAATAAAATTTTCTGAAACTTTCACACAATACGTGAAAGAATGGAAAACATCTTGTTCTTTGACTTATAAGACAAACTATATATGAATAGAACTTCAATTAAGTTGAAATTAAAACATTTTCTTTCCATTTTATTCGCTAAATTGCCTCTTGTGCAGAAAATAGATTTAAAAACTAATACACACAGATAATATTGACTAGCTCATCACACCAAAAATTAAGAACTAGTATGTGAGAGAGGTAGATTTCTACATGTCTTCACTCAGAATATTCAAATACAAGCTAAATACCCATTTTTCTCAATATTAGAAAGAAACAGCATAAAGAGATTGTATAAATAAAAGGATTACGTTTTACATTATTATTCAAATACACAATGCATATAAATAAGAACAAAATTATTCATGTCTTAGTACTCATGTATTCAAAAATCTTTCAGGTTGCTTTCTCTAATTACCATTTCATAATTACCTATGGGGTTTTGGGTTTTTTATTTTTTTTATTTTTTTTTAAGACAATTTAATATCAGAATATATGCTTAGCTAGCAAACCCGCATTCTGAAATGCATTGTCTCCGCACAGGGCAAGCACAGATAGCACAAATAGCAGCAGTAGGTGTAGAATTTGTATTCTTCTTCAGTAGCAATCCTTAATCAGAATGCAGAAAAATCACCTTTAACACAGAAGTGGATCATGCAGTCTTTTGCAGCTTTTGACCTCTTTTATTTAAAAAAAACCAAAAAAAACCCAACAACCTGTAAAAGCTGGTTTCAGTTTGAATTGTGCTTTCGGGATGATCTGCCCTCTAAACCTGAACCAGCACTGACACAGGCAATCAAGCATCAAATGTTAAAATCTCTCAAGATACTGTGGAACTGAACTGCTTTGAACCACTGATGTAGAAAGATTAACAGGTTATCACAGTAAATCTCCATGACCTCACAAATCATCTTGGTTTTCTATACTTTTCTGTGTCTCCCTATCATCATCACCATGTGTCATGGATACATATGTAAATATATTTTAAAATTTAAATTAATATGAAGCTAGACAATTTAATCCAGTAAATGAAACAAAGCTGTTACACAAATTATACAGTCTCTTTAATTCTTAATTCTTCCAATGAAAGAATTACCCTCATGAAATGTGGAAAAAATTTGACCAAATTCTCTCTTACACTGCACTTATTAGTTAATTATTTTTCATTAATTAAATATTAAATTGTTTTCTTCTGCTTGAAACTAGAGTCTATTTTATAGTGCTGTACAGTTACGTATTCAGAGTCCCAGGAGTCCTAACAAGATTATGCAGTCTCACTACTGCATCATTGCCACTACAGCATGCAAGGAAAAAAAAAATGCAACAGGTAAAGAGAAGAAAACACAGGTATTAAAAAATGTGATATGTTGTTATACTGTGTAATGAAAGCATATTATAGTTGCCTTGTTTATTCTAGTATATTGTTTCTATTTGAAAAGGAAGTATTTTTTTTTTTTTTATATTGGGATAAAAGTCCCAATAAAAGTTGTGATAAAATAACTCTACAAATGCTTGTTAATTGCACAAAACAATCAATATTAAACCAAGGTTCCGCATTACTTTGCTATGTCCTAGTGGCAGCAGTAGAGCTTTTGAAACGTCAAAAGCTCAAAATGTTTTTTATGCCTTTGGAAGCATACCACAGCATACCTTATGTTCTTCTATTTGACACTTTAGGTCCTCTAGATCTGGACCTAAGGGCTCCGAATCGATTTTCTTTGTCCTTTCCTCTGTTTTTGTCAGCCAGTCAGCTAACTGGGCTAGCTGCTGATTCTGCAGATCCATTAGGATTTTATGTAAACTGTAAAAAAAAAAAAAAAAAAAAGAAATAATAATTTCAAATTATACATGAAAGAAAACAAGAAGCAGAAATATCTGCCCTGTATACTCTTAACTGATTTTTATGAGGCCACATTTCAATCTAGAATTAAAAAAAAGAAAAAATTACTTTCAAACAGGTAACTGAAAATTCGTTGAAACAGTTTTGAATTACACAAACTGTTTTGAAAATTTTTTTCTAGAACCTGAGTACCACATATAATATACTGTCTATTAAAGTTTTGCCCTCTAGTTGCATTTCTATTAGAGCTGTTTGGAAGTTCAGAATTTCTACTACCTGGTTTCTTAAAGCTTGTGTTGTCTACTAAAAGTGCTCAGACAGCTGTACTTACCAGACTCCCTCAAATTTAGGGTATTAAACAGAAGAGAAGAGATTATTAAATCTTCAGTTAATTCAATGGAGAGTGCTCTGGAGAATTAAACAGGAAATACTTCAGTTTTGCCTAAACAAACTATTTTGATAGCTCCAAAATGATCTGTCCAGAAATCCATTACGAATCCTTTACTTATACTTGCCACCTTTAGAAATTCTCCAAACTTTCCTAAACAAAATCTTAATCTTACCAAAAGTATTTTAAAATAATGTGTGAAAGTATTAATGAGTGATGGAATTACAAGTAGTGATTTGTATTACCCATATTTCACATAACCTAGAATTTTTAACTTAGATTTGACAGACCGAAGTCGCTGTCCTCAGTCACGCTGAGCTTGGTGAAAAAATTTTATATTATAGTGTGTTACTTACAACTCAAGCACAACTCTTGCAGCAAAAATTTAGTTAACTACTTTCAGAACTCTACTTTGAAAATCTGAGTTGAACTTTCAGACTGGAGAAAATGGCCATGTAAGAAAGATGGCACAGTCCTACTCTATTCCCACTTATTTCTCAGTTGGCTGCTTGAAAATGTAGCCCAAATTAGAAAGCTACTGTAAATTTTGTCACTCTGTGACTAACAGCACCTAGAATTCACACTGACATTTTCTCCCATGAGGACATTTTCATAAGTACGTTTTCTCCTGCAGCAGTGGCAGAACTGCAGACCGGCAGAAGTGCGATGTGAGCACATTGCTCCAGAAAGGTGCAAGAGGTCTCGTCCCTGAACAGGTAGGCAGCTTAAGAAATGCTTGCACAAATCCAAACATGCAGCTTTCCGTCAGAATTTCAAGGTATGCTCAAGTAAAGCAAGCACTTCTGAATTTGTCCAAACAATTTTGGATTTTCCCAAGACGTTTGGAACAAACCCAGAAGTGTATAATGTCTAAATATGTCCAAAGTAAGCATAATTCTGCATTTTCCCAGAAATAACTTATAGTTTTCAAACTAATCACCACAGTAGATGATTGCATTGAACATGTAGATAATTACTTCTTGGTATACATTTAAATTCTTCTGAACTACCAGGATTTAAGATCTGTCAGCATCACACATATACAATATGTGAAATCCCATATCTCATTTGTACCCTGTTCATATTTTAAGGCATGTGTCTGAAACTTCAGCTCTTCTCGTGTTGGTTGTTATTTATTTGATTTCCTACCCTTTTTTAAAACAAAGCTAAACAAATCCAACCCAAAAAATTCCTTCCAGTTTGAATCTTCTCAAAATGAGCATTTGGTCTCTGATTAAATATTTATAGAATCATTATGTGTTATTTACATAGTTTAAAAAAAAGTACTATATACACAGTATTAACTCATATTGTAAAAAGAAATTGCTAAGTTTCCAGTGCTATTTGATGCTTTCTTTATTTGTATCTCAGCTAACTCATACTCCCTTCTTAGATACTATTCCTCAGTTTATAAGCAATCCTTGGAATCACCTATAAATTTAGGAATGCAAAATACTCTGAATCCTGAGTATATACTAACTGTCACGTTTTACACTCAAGGGCAGAGCTGCCATTTAGAAGGACCTAGACAGGCTGGAGGGACAGGCCAGGAGGAACCTTAGGACATTCAACAAGGACAACTGCAAAGTCCCGCTCCTGGGAAGGAAGAACCCCTGGGATGATACAGGCTGGGGACTGACTGGCTGATGCAATTCCAGCACTAAATCTAACTGAACGTCCATCACTCTGCTATTGCCTTTCGGTCCCTGAAACAGCCTTTGCTTTAAAAAGAACAGAGCATCAGATGAAAGGCCTTCTCAAAATAAACTTTAACATGTTTATGCAAATAATAAATTTAGTATTGGTAAATCTTTGTTAAATAAGGATTTTTTTTATTTTTTATCAAATACAAGTTTAACCAGATAACACAAACACATAGACTTCAAATACCCCAAAAGTACCCCAGGCAACAAGATCGAATAGGATATTTTCAAACAGGAGTGCAAACGGGAATTATTCAAACATTCCTAAGATTTGGGTATTTTAATCACAAAAACTTAGCTGTTACAAAAAGAAGCTGTTTGTACTTTTTTTTTTTTTTTCTCCTTAGGGTAGTCAACAACACTTATCATTTATCTCAGGCTTATCACTATCTGGACAGATGAAATAAACCAAAATTGGGTGATGACTTCTGAAACAGAAGGAATCAAGTGGTATTAGTAACCATAGGAGGACAAGGCAAAACAGAGTTTCTTGAAACAGGAGTGGTAATGGAGAGAAAATGTGAAAGGCAGCCTGAGAACCAAAGACAGAGTGTAAGTGGTGGTCAAAGGAATCCTGAGGAGTACATGGACATGAAGCATATCTTCTAGCGCAGAGCAGCAGATACAGAAAAGGGGAGAAACTGCAGGCAAACACCGAGATGAGTTAACTTTATGGAAATAAAGACTTACAAAAAATTTTTTACAAAGTAAAAGTTTGGTTTGAAATAAGGTTTTAGCTACACCTGTTTCTTGAATGGTACCTCACTGGTCCTAGATGGTACTGAGATAATAGTGAATAATAGATCTGGAGCTCTGTGAAGCTATGCTAGTTTCCAGAAACTAGCATAATTTTTAAAGACTCCAGTTGGTAGCTCTTGGAAGGAGAGAATCAAAGAAAACAAATCACAGGAACACCTATAAGCAGGAACCAAAACTTAAACAGAACTTGAGACACTGAAGTAAAAAAATGGTTCTAAGAAATGGGAAGGGCTCTATTAATCCAAATCTCTAAATAGTAGATATCAAACAGTAATGTTTTTCTGTATTATCTCTCTCAAGTTGTTTTTTTGTTTTGTTTTTAAGAACAGAGTGTTATGGATCTTCGTGATGTACTACAACTTCAGGATTTCTTTTTTTTTTTTTTTTTTTTTTCACTGGAAATTGTGTGTTAATTATTGATCAACATGACCAGAAGATACATGTAGTGTCTTTTCCACTCTAATCTCTCCCTTTCTTTATGGTTAGAGTACAGGAAGCTGATATTCTGCTTTATTATAACCCATGGCTCACAAGGGATTAGCTATCTCAGATCTAACTCAGTCCTTCTTCACTTTCAAGTGTGTATTTTAGTGTCTTACTTGATGTTCCTAACCGAGGTATTATAAATATTAAATACAATGCTTCATCCTAGCGATTTTTTTTAGCAATAAATGAAACAAATGGTATAGAAAACCTCATAAAGTAAAAAGAATTTGATTTAATAAAACCAAGATATGATGAAATAAATACTTACTATATAGAATATTGATATTATTCTGAAGCAAGGTGCATAAACTTGAAAATGAAATAAACACAGAAAATAATTTAATCACAGTTGATTCTTAAGCAAAAGAATGCTTCTTGTTTCTTCCCATTCTCCAGGTACCTTCTGGTTTTCAAATTACTTCTATAAACATCTGATAGAGTTTTTAGTACTTATTTATATACCTCAGGAGATTATAATAATCTTTGTTTATGGTATGGTCCTCATTAGTTTCAAATACAAAATACTTTTCCATTGAATTGAATGTGGTTTAGTAGTTGTGGAATTCTCCATAAAGTGGTAAATTGCATAAAGTTTTCCTCTCCAGTGGTTCATTTATCACTCTGAGATGCTAACTATAGGGAACCCTGTTTGGGGAAGGGCAGGAGGAAGAAATGAAAAAATGGGCTGTTTTCCTTCAGCATGCTAATGTATGGCTTGCTAGAAGCGTGAAATACTTTCAATACCTAGTGAATACATGGGAAATCCAATTTGGACTGCTTTTACACAATGGCGTTGCTGTGCTCCAAACTTCCGCTGATATTCTGACCTCCTAAATCACTTTTCATAAGACCCTTTCACTTTTATAGTATCCTTCATCAGTATATCTTTCTCCTCTCTTTGTTGATTGCTTGCCTTTGTTTCCCCTGCGCTGTAAAGTGTGTAATTTCCTATTACCGTTACAACAGAGGATAGTCTTGCTATTCTCATCTTCACAAAAAAAAAAAACCCAACCAACAAACAAAACCACCACCCCCCAAAAAAAAAGAAAAAAAAACCCCAAAACCCAACAAAACAAAAAAACCCCAACAACCAAACAACAAACCCCCAAACAACAATAACAAAAAAAATCTCCATTTGGATAAACATGTCACTGTTGCCTTACAGGCTAGATTACAGCAATGTGCTCAGAAGATTATGCTTTAAACTGAAGTAGAAGATAGATCCTGAGAGTTTGAATTGTGTATAACAACCCAGAAATATATTACATTGTGACATGAAAGCTGTTCGTAACCCTCCAGCTGGTGCTTGAAACACAGGCATTTGACCCAATAGGTCAAAATTAGCCACATGTAGGTACATCACTCCTGAGTAATCTTCTCTTGCCCTAACTCAAATTTCATTGAATTTATCACCGATTTTTCTTTTCTTTCTGTAAGAAATTAAATAGTAGCCCAGCATTCTCTGTGAAGCCCTTATCACATTATGTCTTCCACTGATTTCTGATTACCTGAATATGACATGCTTCGGAAGACACCAGAGCATTCAATTCCCCGAGCAATGACCTATAGCTGCGTCTGAGAGATAAGTTTAACAACTGGTGTTAAAGGACATTTTAGCAGACACAGTACTGCACACAGAGGTGAGGTTGCTACTTGGATGTGCTGATTTAAATCAAAACAAATACGGCAAATAAAAACTGCCTACAGTAAAGTATCGTAGAGTCTTCGCTCCAAGAAAATAATAAAACTGAAGGAAGTTAGGTTGAAACATTTGAAACATGATTCTATAGGCTGTCAAAGAAAGACAGACCAAAGAAAAAATACTCAATATTCAGTAGTAAGCTGAAAAGTAAACAAACGTTTGGAATTACTAAGAACATATTGGAAAAAAAAAGAAAAGAGTGCAACTTTATGTGATTGTTGAAAAGCAGTTTGCTCTTTAATACTGTGGGCAGTTCTGGTCCCCTCAACTCCAAAAAGATAAGGTAGAACTGGAAAAAGCCCAAAGAAGAGCAAGATGAATAACCAAAGATATATATAGACATTCATTTATGGGGAGAACAAGGAAAGATATACACTGTAACCCTCACTTGTAACATTGTAACTAGAAGGAACACTTTAGCTACCAGTGAAAAGGAAAAAGAAGCCATTCCTCAAAAAAGTGGCACTCATACTGGGTAAGAGGACTCTGGAATTCGCTACCAAAGGATGCCATGAGCACTAACAGGTCCAAGGGGATGCTGAATAAATAGATGGAAGAAAAAAAAAAAAAAAATCAATAGCAGGTTACCAAATATTCAAAACTGCTTCCATCTTAGGAATTCACTTCAGCTGCAAACTACTTGAGGTCGGAAGAGTTTTATGGAGAACTTTAAAGTAAGACAGGCAGTATTAGGTCAGAGCAATGATTCATACAGCCCAATATTTGGTCTTCACCAATGGCAAAAGGCAATGAGAAAATGCTGCTTCAGGAGATCATGTATCATCCCTAAAGGTTATCTTTTCTTCTGTACAGTCAGGATGCTGGGCTAGACCATTGGCTTGACAACTAGAGATATTCTGCCATTACTAAAATCACATTTGCAAAAGGAGTCACTCTCCAGCTGTGCTGAAGGAGCAGACAGAAGAGTTTCTCACATGTTCATTGGGATTTTCTGAGAGAAAAATTAAGAGCTCAGCAGAAAGGCTTTAATGAAATCTGCCTAGTTCAAAGTCCCTAAAAAGCCACCAGGGATCTCTGATTCAGGTTGTTTGTCACTGCATTTATTTAGTTTTAGTGTAGAGAATAGCTATATCCTTCAGTAATTAATACGGCTTGGCTATAAACAAGCTCGTAGTAACATTCAATTAATTTTAAAATATTCGCTGGATTGGACTTAACATGATAGTTGGTAATCTTCACCATTGGTGCACCTTACAGAACAGCCAGCGGACGTGCAAAATTCCTCATGGTAAAGTAAGAATCAGTGATGCGAGTTTGAAACAGAATTATTAGACAGGGATTAAAGCTGTCCACATAAAATGAAAAAAAGAAGAGAGGCTGTGAAAAGGCAATGTGAAAGATCAGATATGTAACAGACATTTTCTTAAGATAAGGAGGGCAACTCACAAAGAAAATCTTCAATAACTTTTCTGGTTTAACAAAATTGCAAAACAAATTGCTCCACTGTGGCACAATCTCAAGCTGTTACCTTTATGGGGTTTCTTACACTAGATAGCACTATGTAAATCAGAATACTTCCTGGATACCTAAGCTCCCACTCACTATTTTAATAGGATTAAGTTTTACAGGTCTTAAAGATTTGTTTCCCTTTTCCTTTTGTATCTCAGTAAAGATTCTTTCTTTTGTAGCTAAATATTGTGTGATACTTGCTGAAATAATCAGAAAAGAGTTAGGTAGGTTATATAAATTTTGGTTAAAACGTTATTAGTGTCCCAGTCGTCAATAGCTGTTGATTTCTGTGGCTTCCAGTCTCAAAACAACATGGAAGCTTGTAAGTCACTACACATCAAATTTCAGATTAAAAAGATCCGAGATGGAGTTTTGTTCACAGTGAAGGGAAAGAAAATCTCAACTGTTAGTCAAGTTCATGATTGTTTCAGTCAAACTCCATATATATTATTTTACCTGACATATTACTTACTTGCTTTGTTTTTCCATACTTGCTACCCTGAGACTTTCCCATCGAGAATTAAGTAGATTCATTTGTTCTTGGATTTCATTCTCTTCATCATCCGAAAGTTTTCCAATCGTTAGAAGTTGACTTCCAACTTGCAAAACATTGCCAACACGTCCTTGGTGAGCTGTTAATTCCATCATAAAACCCTGACAATAAAAATAAACCACAGTTTTAAGTTTGATTCTTTGGAAGGAAAGAGCAGATTTTTGAAAAACATCTTCAATTCCACCACTTTCCAAACCTGATTTTCAACTTTGCTTTTTATTACTTCAACCCATCCCCAAACCTTGCAAGACAAAACAGAAATAAACACTTTCACTTTTTGTACAGGGCACAGTCTCCATTACTATCTGTAACTTCTCCAAATCCAAATTAAAAAAACCAAGCACACGCACACACCCCTGCCTTCAAAAAAAAAAAAAAAAAAAAAGGAACAAACTAGAAATATCTTTGGTTTGTATTTTTGCCTTTATTATGGAACACAAGTAGATAAATGCCTGCTAAAAAATTAGTATAAACGTATACCTCATGGGTGTGAAATTGTTCTTTTACAACTTCTACATCATTGGATATATCTCCTTGTGCTTGCAATGCATCTTCAGCAGAGAGAAGCCATGTGAGTACTTCTTCTAAAGCAGTTTGGTAGTTTTCAAGATCCGTTTCAGACCCCACCCGCACGGTGCTAAATGTCTTTTCTTCAACAGTTTCTAAAAACTGATCAAAACCAAAATTTTAAGAGTAATGCAAATAGCATCTGCTCAGAGAGTTCTACAAAGGAATCAATAGAACGCCATTGTCTTGTATAAAAACCCCAGCTTTTTATAAAACAAAAACGTATCAGATGGCTAACGTGTGGAAGTACTTTTTAGTATAAAATCAGTTAATTGACCCAGATAAGACTGAAGGAAATAAAAAAATAAATTCAGATTAAATTAGATATTTTCAAAATTCCTAGAAACTATTCTGAACAGTGACAATATTTAAATTATACCTGTAGAGTGCTGTTATATTTTTTTCAATAAATAGTCTGATTTTTCATTTCTAGTTCACTGTTTCTTATTTAAGCATTCTCTCTTGGAGAGAGAAATTTATTTCCCATAGCAGCTAGTAAAATTATATCATCAAAAAAGCAGTAAGTTGCATGCTGACATTGCAGAGAATCTATGGAAATAGAATATAAAAAAGAAAAACAACCCTTTACATTATACATGATACCAGGCTTGAGCAATCCATAAACATCTATTTTGTTAAAACCATTTTAGAAAGTTGAAAAAGCTCAGAAATCTCATGCCAAATTGTAACTTTTTAAAAACAAAGTGCATTACAGTTGATTTCTCCTTCTGACAAAGGCCACCTTCATATTTATACTTTAGAACTCAGAAGACTCTTACAAGCACAGAATTCACACTTATGCTCTACTGCTTAAAGTCAAGAGAAATCTATAACAAGTTTTTATGGATCAGTATAATTGTAGAAGACGAGGACAAAACAGAAGCAAGAAATACAGGTTTGCTACAGATGATGTCATTCCATATTTTTTTCAAAAAGTTCTGAAGATGTTTATTTACTTTGCTAGCACGTTAGTACAAAACCAAACAGTTCATATTAAAAAATGCTTATGCTTTTATAAAAAATGATACCAAGATACTAAATGTTTTTATAGCTAGCAGAAACTGTCTCTACTGACAATACTTCTGCCAAGAAAACACTCAAAGCAGTGCCTAAAGCCTTTCACTGTAGTTTAGGACAGAAAGTCAAAGTTTATCACTAGAAAGCAGGAAGGGTCATGAATGGAACACAATTACTGAAAATGAAATCTTCATTCTTCACCTTCATAAAATATTCTTTCTGAACTGTATAGATCCAATAATAGCATACAATTTCTGTGAATCACTCTGTCATATGTGTGTTAGTCGAATTAAAACACCAGTCAACTTCATCGCCGCATATGCATGAAAAAAAAAGGGTCAGTAATTAAAGCTTCATCAGAAAAGCACGCTTGGAAAGCTGATGAACTCAATAGTTTGTGGGGTTTTGGTTTATAGAAAGTACTCCCTTACGTGAATATAAACAATGAAGCACAGAAAATGTTCAACATGTACTCCTGCTGCACAAAGTAATATTTGAGTTGTGTACATCTCCAGATTTTCAATAGTCTACAATGTAATAAGAAATTACAGCCAATCACATCACATTTCACCAGCAAGATATTTTTTTTTTTTTAAGTATACAGTCTACTGTGGAAAGGGATAACTTTACCATTGCTTTTGCATATATAATGATTTTTTCCTTTGTATAACAATACGGCACAGGATATACCCATGTCTGATACACGGAGGGGGGAGAAGATGCTGTAACAGCTGAGTAAGACTAGGAATATCATGTTTACAGACATTTGTCTGGCCTCTGTCAGCTATTTGAAAAGTCTCCATGTGAAAATCCTCCTTTCTCTAGATCTGATACACAATATTGTATCATGCATGACAAGTGTTCAACAAAGCACCCCAACAACTCTTTTTTCTGAGGAACAGCTACTCAGTATAATTATCCCTAGTCATGTTGACCAGCATTTTAACTGCTTTCTCACGCTATCACAAATATTATACAGAATTGCATTGAAAAAATCTTGGACTCGTGACCTTCAATGGCAAAATGGTGCAGGCAACTACTGCACCATCGTAATAACTCTTGAAGAAATGTAAAGACAAGCAAACACTCTAACATCTAAACCAAAAGAGTTGCTTGGCAGGTATTCCAAAGTATGTTCTCATTCAATAAATTGCCATTTTCTGACAGAAGGAAATCAGAGAAGGGCTAGAGGAAGTATAACCAAAGGACTTTGCAGAACAGTGTCAGTAATCCTTACATTGGTAGTGGAAGGAAATAACAACTTTTCCACCTTCCTTCAAATCTTACAGCATTACTGCCATCAGAGAGCTGGGGTCTGTCATGAGGTGACAAAACAGAGAAATGGATATCCGCTGTGCTTGAAGTATAAATAGTTTGGGTTTGGTGTGGTGGGTATTTTTGTTTGGGGGTTTTTTGTTTGTTCATTTGTTTTGGGTTTTTTTTTAAGAAAATATTCATTTATGGATAGCAGAAGTGAATAGTTCTCAACTGCTGAGGCCTAATAAAGTCACTAGATCATTATGCCTTCTCTTTCCCCATGCATTTTGGGGAAAAGAAAAATTAAAACAAAGAGCACATTGAGCATGCAGAGTATGTGTGTTCAGATTTGACAGTGACATATGCAGGAACCCCCTGGGACTGTCAAATGAATTAAAAAAAATCCTCGTCACTGATTTCATTGATAAAATCAAGCCGTAGTTACACACTTTCAAAACCGTGCTAAATTCCTTCTGCATCTTTAAGCATATTCTCTGTTAATAAGCCATACTAGAGCAATGGCCACTTTGATCTGAATCTACACAAGCAGAGAATATTCACATCATAAAAAAGTCTACAAGCACATAAAACGTGCCTCAGAGTCAACTATTGGTTTTGACTTGACAAAATACATATATTTTAAAATCCACTGTCCTACTGTAGCTTCACTACTTCCATCAGTGCCGCTAGCTCTCTAAAAGGTAACTGTACATCTTTGCTCATCCTGCACATGGAATAAAAAATAACTACTAAAATCAGCAGAAATTCAGACTGTTCGCTCAGTTATAAATAGAATATCAAACACTAAGTTAAATATTCATACTTGGAAAGGGACAACTACTGACCTAATGCCTATGCCACACAGTTTATTAAAACAAACAAACAACACCCTGCCGCCACCCCCCAAAAAAAAAAACCACAAAAAAAACCCCAAACAAAAAAGCATCTCAAAGTAATATTCATCTACGTAAAGATTATTAACCCCATAATACAACCCAAATTTAAGTATGCAGATTCTACAGCAGCAAGAATAATCCACACTGAACTAATCTGCATAACACAAACAACAACGAAAACCATGAATTTTATAAATCATAATGGTAGGCAAATCCATTTAACAAAACCCACAACAACCAACCAACACAAACCAACACTTCCTTGTGAGTGTCCTTATTTCTGAATTTATATGAAATCTTTTCAAAATTCCTAAAGTACTGAGAAAAAATAGAATTTTAAGGTATTGCATGTATTACATTGATAACAAAGAAACAGAGTTATTTATATAGACATCTAATATAAGTTGTGATGGCTGTTTCTAACCACAACTTTTTAAGAGAATGAAAAACAATTAGGACATGCTAAAGTTAAATTTCTATAGCCATATATTGCTAGGAAGACTATACTTAGGAAAAAAAACCACTTAAATATACATGCAGTTTCATTCTTGAATTAAAAAGTATTCTTAATAAAGTATTCCTGCCCCTCTACTCCGCTCTTGTGAGACCCCACCTGGAGTACTGCCTCCAGCTCTGGGGCCCCAGTACAGGAGAGACATGGAGCTGTTGGAGCGAGTCCAGAGGAGGGCCACGAAGCTGATCAGAGGGCTGGAGCACCTCTCCTGTGAGGACAGGCTGAGAGTTGGGCTTGTTCAGCCTGGAGAAAAGGCGGCTCCAGGGAGATCTAATTGTGGCCTTCCGATACCTGAAGGGGCCTACAGGAAAGATGGTGAGGGCCTGTTGATGAGGGAGTGTAGTGACAGGACAAGGGGTAATGGGTTCAAGCTGAAGGAGGGTTGATTTAGATGAGATATTAGAAAGAAATTCTTTACTGTTAGAGTGGTGAGGCACTGGAACAGGTTGCCCAGAGAGGTTGTGGAGGCCCCATCCCTGGAAGTGTTCAAGGCCAGGTTGGATGGGGCTTTGGGCAGCCTGGTCTAGTGGAGGGTATCCCTGCCCATGGCAGGGGGGTTGGAACTAGATGGTCTTTGAGGTCCCTTCCAATCCAAACCATTCTGTGATTCTATGATGTAATGATTGTGCAAAACAAAGTTGATTAGGTGCAGTCAAAGCAAAACACTTAATCTACTGAATAACAACACATGCAAGATGACACAAATGTTAAGGGGGAAGATAACATGAAAAATTCAGGTGTTTGATGAAGACTGCACCACATCTAGCTAGGAATCAGTCAGCCAGTGAGCTCACAGACTATTTTGAAAAATGGCCCGACATTTTTGTATGGAAGATAGTCATGGTCATTATTATGGATTGACCTAGAAGGAAAAAAAAATTCTCTCTTGACCCATATGTTGTCCTCTAAAATATGCCTGGCAGCTGTATGAATTAATTCAGAGTCTAAACCACGAGCTTGCAACTGCTTCACAGTAAGAAAGTGAGGGGAGGAAGTGTTCCTCACCTATTATTGCATTACGTTATTAAAAGGAGGAAAGGGATTCTCCAAGAATGTTTCTATTTGTTCATAAAGACTGCTTCTGAGTTTTAGAAATTAGTTGGGCAGTTTTAGAAAGTAGTTTTGCAGTAAAGATTTAGGGTTCTTTCCAACACTCTTGACTTACTTTACATATTTTCTTCCTTCAGAAACTGCCTGTCTCACCATAAAAGATGCAGAATCCGGCTCTAGACATTTAGAGCTTTAGAAGTCAGAGACAAAGTTTTAAAGAAAAAATTTTTTTAGTAAAGGCAAATTTAAGTCCAGAGTACTCTTCTCATTTCGAAAACTCCCTTTGCAGGATTACAGCCTCAGAAAGTAGAACACATTTTTCACCTTCTAACCATGCCTTCTACCAGGTGAGACTGATACCACTGCTTACTCTTTCAGTTCGTCCAAGTGGCTCCTTATAAAATCATATTTTATGTGTCTCTAAAATCACCAAATTATAACTATTGAAATGTTAAATGCTAAAATGTTCTTTGCAATAATTGAGACTGTTTTCTTAACAGATAACATCAGACAGAATAGTTCAGTCATTTCTGGTAACAAAACTAAGAAAATACTTTGGTCAGAGTGCTTGTTATTATAATGTTGACTACTTCCTTGTTCTAAATGAGGCTGACATTTTCATTTTATTAAAGATTTCAAAACTGCCTTTGTGAATGAAAACATCTTGGGTCAGGAAGATGGGGTGGTTTTTTGCCATTCATATGAAAATCCACCCAGGTCTGGCCTTATCACAGATCTGAAAAGTTGCAAGTTTTGCTTACTCAGTTGAAACAACCTAGATTTTTAGTACCTGATTTTCTCAGTGGTTTAACTTGTACTGCAGATGTTTCCACCTGGATGAATGGGCCTGTCCTTGGAACTGCATTTCTGAGATGCAGTAGATTATTAGTTCATTGAAAGTCAATAGAGCTTAGGCAATGTGCACATTGAGAGGAAAAAAGCCGGAACCAAGCAGTATGAATGAACGTACATTACAAAGGAAAGAAAATTCTGGAACAATTGACAGGAAAGGGCAAAAGAAAGTTTATCTCTTCAACTACTCTATTGGGTGCAGTTGGTACAAATAAAGACTGACAAAGACAAATAAGAGTGTAGAAGAAGGCTGAAATCAACCAAAAGCAAGTGAAAAAAACTGGAACCAATTGGGTTGGGAAAAAGACTAAGACTGGGAAATGCGAAGACAGGTAAGATAGTGTTAAGAGTTAAGAAACAGGAACCAAGCTGCCAGCTACCTGGAATGATCAAATTTTCTACTAATTTAAAAACTTTCATTTTACGTACATGGTCAAGTAAGTCAGTGGTTCACAAAAAGATTTTCTACTTTGCTTGCTTTCTTCAACACATCTGTACTTGGAAAAAACATCAGTGCAGGTTTTGGTTAGTAGCTGCTTGACACTTTTTTCCACGAAGATTATAAAAACCTACTGGTTTTATTAACTCTCTAGGGAAATTTTTAGTCTATTTAAGGGTTTTAATTATATTGAGTTTTTTGTTCTGACAATAAAATGTATTGTTGTTTGATGTACTACAGATGACAAACACATTGTGCTTGTCTCTCTAGGAAGGCTCTTCCCATTCAAGCACTTAAGAATCATGGCTCCAAACAGTAATATGGCTTCCTGTGGAGGTGTCAAATCAACTGACTGTGACTGAACAGAATCACTTTCACCATACACTTACAAGACTATGACTTCTTCCTGTTGAAATGCCTAGTCTACCTACCATTCTTCAACCCTTCCCTTTTCTGATCCAAGAACAAGTCACATTCTAAAGGGATGTATATTTCATGTCCTATCATGTCACGCAGTAGGCTCTGAGGTCATTTGGTCTCTACATAACACATAAATAGGACTAGTCTTCACATAAAGATAATTTTTTTATACCCTTGGATAAATTTATTTATAACCTTGGATAAATTTTCACTATTAATTACTGGCTCTCCAGCAGTAAATGGTAACAGGGTCCTGAAAGTATATCACAGGTCAAGAAGCCTAGGGTCTGTTCCCAGTAGTAGTGCTACCAACAAGGTAACTCCAGATCAGCAGATTCAGCTCTCTTGACATATGTCTATTGTGTTTTATACTGTCACGTACATTAAAAAAAAAAAAAAGAAAAAAAAGAAAAGGAAAAGGTAATTCTATCCATTAATGATGATCAGTCCACCTTAAAATTGGAATTGTGATAACGGTATCATGCAGTATCATCAAAAATATTCAAGATGGAATAGATAATAGAGAGTCACGTATATTTAATTTTAATTTTTAAAATGTAAATTCTAAATGTAAGAAGGACTTAAGTAACAGCCACTTTAAAGTACACTGTTCTGACAAAGACCTTTTAAATGTTCTAGGTTCTTAGTTAAATTAAATTCTAAAAATCACTATGAGCAGAAAAGCTATTAAATGTATAAACAGAGAAATGGAATGGAGACAGGGGAATTATGTCTTAGCCAAAAGAAATACAAATGGATTATCCAAAAAAAAAATTGAATTATATTTTTAGTATGTCATATAGGGGACTGAGGAACAAACACAGACTTTATTCCCTTTCTCTCTGGCCACAGTCAGACAAATGGAGAAGCACAGACATCAAAACCTATTTTGCTAAAATACAATTGGAGATTTCAAGAATAAAAAGTTAAACAAACAAAAACAAATATCAAGCTTTTTTTTCATTTTTGTATGCACTTCATTATGAATTCAACAGCCTTATAGTTCAAAAAAACTATGACAACATATGGCTCCATCTTTCTGGAAGGAAAGTAGCCTTCTCTTTTCAGCATCCTGTTCAGTTTTGTTCTCTCCCTTTCCTTTGTTCTATATTCTCTCTGTCCTCTGCTATTGCTGTCAGCAAAAACAGTTTTATCCCATAACATCTTTTATTTTGATTATGTCAGTCATCTGACTGATTATCATATTCTTTCTCCTCACTGACTTTATGAGACACTGTTTTTCCTACCTGTACCTAACAGAGAGTAACTTTGACAGTTCCTATCAGTTGCACACATATATACTTGTTCCCTCCTTTCTTATTACCTTCACCGAGCTTCAAATTTTCTTCAGTATTTTAAATATTCAAATCTTTCATTCACTGTAAGACTTTTGTTACTCACGCTACCAAGATAACGTTCCTTTTCCTACTGCCATTTTACCTGAGGGCTAATCTCTGCCAAAGCAGCATGCCTTTTCTTCTTTTCCAAGGAGAAATGTGCTTTTCTTGTATGTCTGAAAGTTATTTCTTAGGCCTGTTCCCATACTGTTTCAATGTCTTCTTTAAATTCATTTGCAATGACCGCTTTAAGAATCTTTATCCTCTCACCCCTAAATAATACTCAAACCAGTTTATGAGCTATCACACTTATCCCTGCACTCCACAGTGTAAAGGAAAATATTTTGCAAGCTCTCTGCATAGGCAACTCCTACTTGTAGGGAAGAATGTCTTCCTACACAAGGGACTAAGAGTACACCTGCACAGTCAGGACCAGGCAGCTATAGGTTTGCTCTGCTCATGTATGAGCTGCACACCAACACTGGTCTGACCACATGTGACGGACATTAGCCACGTGTTGACTTTTTTGATTCTTCTTATTACATTGCATTATGAAGACTGGCTGGGCTATTTGGAATGCCCTTGGGTGAAGAGACATCACTTCTGCCTGATGAGCCACTGAGCTTGCATGCAGACAGAAAAGTCTCTAGATAGCTCAGTGCGGCACGTGCTAGAGTAACAGCACAGACTGTGGAGCCAGAGGAGCTCAGAGCTGAGCAAAAGAGAAACTGCCCAAGAACAAGACAATGCTTGGTTCCACTTGCTGAAACACAGAAAGCCACAGAACTGACTGAAATATAGGGCAGAATCAAGAACCAGCCTGCACAGACACAGTGGAAGAAGGAATAATTGCCCAGCATTTTTAAAATTTCTATTTAATCTTGTACATTCACTTTTTTTTTCTATTTAGTATGGGAAGTATTCTTGTGATTTATTAAAAGCACAGGTGTGTGGTTTAAGCATCCCCTTACACAGGTACCTCTGGCTGGAACTAGACATTGTCAGCCTTAAGAATGGGCATCCTTTATAACTATTCCAACCTTTCAAACTTCATCTTAGCCAATACACTAGAAAAAACAAAACCAAACAGAATGATGTAAAGAAACCACATTACATTTTTCCAGCTATCTGAAGTGGTTGAGCATAAAACAAGCAATGTTATCTTTTTCATAAGAGGCTTTGTTCTCTATTATTGGAAGCCTTCCCCTACAGTAATCTGTTAAAAACTTCATTGTAATTCTAATTTATAATTCCATTCTATAATAATGTTAATACTTCCATTATATATTTTACAGGTAAATGAAAAAAGGCAGACTAATGTCTATTCTACCATCTTTGGCCAGAACTAACAACTCTCTATTGCAGAGTAGGGCAGAACAAACTGTAATCAACCATCTGCAGTAATGTTGACTAAATTTTACTAGTGGAAAATCTGAAAGTAATTTCTTATTGTTTAGAATTTCTACATGTAAAGCAGTTTTATAATATTGCCCTTGATATAGCTGATAAAGCTGTCTTTATTACAAAATACACAATTGCGACAGAACATCATCCTTTTTGCCTATAATTCAGTCAATAGCTACTGTCTGGTACTTTTTTAAGTCCCATTTTGGGTAGGGGAATTAGAGCTTAATTAAAAAATAAAAAAAGGTCACATGCTGCAGCCTCCCAGCAGTCTCTATAAGTGGCCTTATCACAATTACCATTTCAAACACATCAGCAACTCAACAGATCAGCAAATCAACATAGTGTTTTGCTTAATTAGGAGAGTAATATGGTCCACTGTATGGTACTCACTAGAGCTATCACTACTGGTTTTGGTTATCAGCTTCTCAAAATAAATGGAATTAAGTAGTAATAACATTAACCTGTTCAGGAAGATAACTGAAGGTTCATGAAATGATAATGCTGAGGACAGCAGCCATCCACATCTACATATGCAGAATCTGAATGCAGAAAAAAGAATCAGGATTTGAAAGAAAAAATATTTCCACTGCTCTGAAACAGTGGGGTTTTTTCACACCGTGGGTCCTTGGAGAGAACTATTCACTTAAGCTCAGTGATGAACTTCTATAAAAACAAACAAACAAACAAACAAACCCCCAGCAATCAAAAAAGAGGACCACTCAATAAATTTGATCTTAATTAACTGTTGGAATAAAGGGATACCAGTTAACAAATGCAATTATGTATAGGAAGAATATTCCTTTCCGGTAGAAAATTACCTTGAGCATTTGGCTCAATGTCTCAGAAGGAACGGTGAGGAAAAAATTACATAAAAGGCTATGACAGAGTACAAATACAACAATAGCAATGGCCAAAAAAGTACCAAAATTGACTCAATCTCATTCAGTGCACAGAATGGGCAGCATTCAGTAAAAAGTCTATTTAATATTGTATTTTAGTGCTATTGTTCTGTGTGCAAAGCTAAATCCTTGTCTCATTGATTTTTTTTTTTTCCAATGCTCAGTAGGGATTTTTGGTGGTTTCCCTCCAGCTCCAATAGCCTAAACACTTCAGCCACACCCACATATCCTGTTTATTTTACATGTGTTGGAGTGAAAGACAAAATATAAAATAGTTCGAGGCAACTAATTCATGATGTATAAGGCCTGATTTCTCAGGGTCCTAGATACTAATTTAGTTCAAAGTATATTTCCAAGTGAATCCAGATGTATCCAAGTGCTCAATGCTTCATTGGTTTAGACCTCAACATCTCACAGAGCCCACCCAGACCTCAGGAACATGTCTGAAATATTACTATGCTCAGAAGGAACTCCGTAATTGAGGTAAAGAATATTTCTGAGCAGCAGTCAATTGTCTTCCATGGAACTGTCTTTCTGCAATTCCCTGCTCCTTTACTTAACACCTTTCACAAAAGTGAGCAGCTACAGTGCTGACCTATGGAAGAAGAGAGATATGCAATAGGTTAGCAGAGCTATGCAATAGGCGGGGAAGAGAGAAAGGAAAAGGTGTGTAAAGGTAGTTGAATTGCTTCTCTCTCTTTCCTGACCCATACAGTCGTGGGCAATTCAGGAAGACCTTGAGATACCCTCTCTCTGTCTACCTTCTAACTTCTGCAGTAAACCAATCCGTGTTCACAAAAGCAAGTCTCCTTCATCACACAGTCCAGACTTCTTTTTACAACAGGCTCATCCAGTTCACCGAAGGATATAAGAATATCAATTCTGTAATTAAAAGCTCTGTTATAATGTATCTACATAAGACACTGAATTTACAATATTCCATGCAATGTGAATTCCACTGTTTTTCTACTTCTAGGCAGGTAACCTTAATAATACTCCTTTAACAGAGGGAAAACCTGTTTTGTGTGTGATTTCCATGGATTTTTTTTCTTTTTTTTTTTTTCTTCTTTTTTTAGTAAACTTCATAAAAGGAGTTCCATCCCTTGGCAGTGCTACATGAAATGTGCAGTTTGGTTTGGAAGATATTCACTGTCAGCTCAAAACAAAAATGTACACCTCTCAGGCTGCAGGGAGTGTCTGAGCTTGGCACTGGCAGGGGAAGGGAGTAGTGAGATTGGCTGCGTGAGATGTGACCAGGTGGATGATCTGCTCAGCCTGGTGGCTGAATTACATGAAGAAGTGGAGAGGTTAAGGAGCATCAGAGAGGCTGAGAGACAGATAGACTGGTGGAGCCAAGCTCCGCCCTCCCTGAGGCAGAAACAGGGACAGCTAACAGGCCAAAGCCAAAGTGAAAGGGACCCTGTATCCTCCCCTTGCCAGGCAGAAGGCAGCAGACTCAGAGAGGGGAGTGAATGGAAACAAGTCCACGCTCAGCATGGCAGGTGAACCTTCTCCTCCTCACCCACTTCACCTTCCCATGTACCCCTGTGCAACAGGTACCAGGCTCTGGCTGTGGAAGACCACTCAAGCAAGGATATGGATGACAGTCAAGCTACTCCAGAGGTAGCACCTAGGCCCAAAAGACCCATGCCTCGGGTCATGACTACCCCAACAAAGAAGAAAAGGAGAGTTATAGTTGTAGGGGACTCCCTTCTGAAGGGTACAGAGGGCCCGATATGCAGGGCAGACCCTCCTCTTAGAGAAGTCTGCTGCCTCCCTGGGGCCTGTGTCAAGGACATCGCCAGGAAACTCCCCAGCCTGGTACAGCCCTCTGACTATGACCCACTGCTGCTCCTCCATGTGGGTGGGGATGAAGCAGAGGCACACACCACAAAAGCAATCAAAAGGGACTTTGGGCTCTTAGGGCAGTCACTGAAGGATTCAGGAGCACAGGTAATATTCTTCTCCATCCTTCCAGTTGAGGGCAGCGATGTTGGGAGGAACAGCCGGACACAGTCCATAAATGCATGGCTCTGTGGCTGGTGTCAACGCCACCATTTTGGGTTCTTTGGCAATGGGACGGCCTACATGGCACCAGGCTTGATGAACCCTGATGGGATTTCATCTCTCTCAAAGGCGGGAGAGGATCTTTGCCCAGGACCTAGTGGGGCTCATCGACAGAGCTTTAAACTAGGCTCGAAGGGGGAGGGGGATAACATCAGGCTTGCCAGTGACATGTTGTCTGGGAGAAATACAGAGAAACTGTGCGAGCAGCCAGGGATCAGGTTAGGAAAGCCAAAGCCCTGATAGAAATTAGTCTGGCCAGGGATGTCAAGGACAACAAGAAAAGCCTCTATAGGTATGTTAGTGATAAAATGAGGATGAGGGAAAATGTGGGTCCCCTCCGGAATGAAATGGGTGACCTGGTTACCCAGGATATGGAGAAGGCTGAGGTACTCAATGACTTCTTTGCCTCAGTCTTCACTGGCAAATGCTTGAGCTGCACTGCCCAGGTCACAGAAGGCAGGGACTGGGAGAATGCAGAACTGCCCACTGTAGGAGAAGATCAGGTTTGAGAATATCTAAGGAACCTGAAGGTGCACAAGTCCATGGGACCTGATGAGATGCATCCGCAGATCTTGAGGGAACTGGCAGATGAAGGGGCCAGGCCACTCTCCATCATATTTGAGAAGTCCTGGCAGTCCGGCAAAGTTCCTGCTGACTGGAAGAGGGGGAACATAACCCCCATTTTTAAGAAGAGTAAAAAGGAAGACCCAGGGAACTACAGGCCAGTCAGTCTCACCTCCGTGCCTGGCAAGATTATGGAGCAGACCCTCCTGGAGACTGTGCTCGGATACATGGAAAATAAGGAGGTGATTGGTGACAGCCAACACAGCTTTACTAGGGGCAAATCATGCCTGACAAACTTGGTGGCCTTCTATGATGGGGTTACAGCGCCAGAGGATAAGGGAAGGGCAACTGACGTCACCTACCTGGACTTGTGTGAAACATTTGACACTGTCCTGCACGACCTGCTTGTGTCTAAATTGGAGAGACATGGGTTCGATGGATGGACCACGCGGTGGATAAGGAATTGGCTGGATGGTCGCACTCAAAGAGTTGTGGTCAACGGCTCAATGTCCAAGTGGAGAACGGTGACGAGTGGTGCTCCTCAGGGGTCGGTACTGGGACCAGCACTGTTCAACATCTTTGTCAGCGACATGGAGAGTGAGATTGAGTGCACCCTCAGCAAGTTTGCTGATGACACCAAGCTGTGTGGTGTGGTTGACACGCTGGAAGGAAGGGATGCCATCCAGAGTGACCTTGACAGGCTGGAGAGGTGGGCCCGTGCGAACCGCATGAAGTTCAACAAGGCCAAGTGCAAGGTCCTGCATGTAGGTCAGCACAATCCCAAGCACGACTATAGGCTGGGTGAGGAATGGATTGAAAGCAGCCCTGAGGAGAAGGACTTGAGGTTGGTGGACGAGAAGCTCAACATGACCCAGCAATGTGCACTTGCAGCCCAGAAAGCCAACCATGTCCTGGGCTGCATCAAAAGAGGCCTGACCAGCAGGTCAAGGGAGGTGATTCTGCCCCTCTACTCTGCTCTTGTGAGACCCCACCTGGAGTACTGCCTCCAGCTCTGGGGCCCCAGTACAGGAGAGACATGGAACTGTTGGAGCGAGTCCAGAGGAGGGCCACGAAGCTGATCAGAGGGCTGGAGCACCTCTCCTGTGAGGACAGGCTGAGAGAGTTGGGCTTGTTCAGCCTGGAGAAAAGGCGGTTCCAGGGAGATCTAATTGCGGCTTTCCGATACCTGAAAGGGGCCTACAGGAAAGATGGTGAGGGACTGTTGATCAGGGAGTGTAGTGACAGGACAAGGGGTAATGGGTTCAAGCTGAAGGAGGGTTGATTTAGATGAGATATTAGAAAGAAATTCTTTACTGTTAGAGTGGTGAGGCACTGGAACAGGTTGCCCAGAGAAGCTGTGGATGCCCCATCCCTGGAAGCGTTTAAGACCAGGTTGGATGAGGCTTTGGGCAACGTGGTCTAGTGGAGGGTGTCCCTGCCCATGGCAGGGGGGTTGGAACTAGATGATCTTTAAGGTCCCTTCCAACCCAAACCAGTCTAAATACTGAACTCCATCATTTCCACCTACTTCAACCCATCCTTGTTCCAGCTTTATCAATTCACCATCACCAGCCCTTCAGGTTAGACCCATTTTTCTTGCCAGCTGATTCTAGTTTCTACTGCTTAGGTCTCATATGCCTCTGTGTCTGTACTTTTAGCTGTCAAAATTTAAGTTTATGCTGAAAGTAGGGAAATTTATGATTCTGCAGAGATTTAAAACTTGGTTAAATTTAAGCCCTTGCCTGAAATAACAATTACCCCCAGGCTAATTTAAAATCCCTTGAAGAACACAGAAGTGTGAGAGCTTTTCAAGAAATGGACAGTTATTTTATTATACAGACCAAACAGTTCATTGCTTCCTAACCTGGTCTTCAGAAACAGATTAACTACTTTGAAGTTTTTAATTCCATGTGAGGCAAATGCACCTGATATATAATGTTTTCTCAAAACCATTACCTTTTGGGGAAGTTACAAAAAGTTCTATTACTATAAACACTGTATGAGCTTGAAGCAGAAGAGTTACACAGTCTCATGAAATGGCAGTATTACAAGGCTGTGTGCAATACAGAGCTTTCCCTGGTAAAAATGCTGGAGTACATGCTTTTCTGAAGCACTGTGTTATATGGCTACATGCTTGTTTGCTTAACAAGAAGAGAAATAAAAAAGATAATCACAAGCTACAAAGGTAGAGAACAAATGAGAACCAGAAATTGATAAGGTATATAAAAGCCCCTAAAATGATGGAGTGAAAAGTATAAATTTGCTGCTACAAAAATTTTGCACTAACTTTATGCTAGGTTAATATAGAGGCAAGACAGTGACAATTTTAAAGAAGTGGATGGAAAAGCTAAAAATGTGGAAAATGTATGGGTTTTTTTTTAATTCATCACTGTATATACTGTGAGAGACTCTACTTCACAAGAGCTTCTGGGTTCTCCAGAGGCTCTATCAGCAGGTACACTACTGATTTTAACTAAATCTGTCAGGGAAATATAATACAAATTATGGAAACACGTTCTCATAGTATATATCAGGTCATTGCTTTAACACATTTTGTTTATTTTACAGTTACAGAACCAGTAGTACTGGTAATTGGAAACTGCATATAACTAGCTGAGCTTAAAAATTGAAGTAAAAAGTGAAATTAAGTACACCAAGATCATTTAAATACCCTTAAAGTTTCCAGGTTGCATATTTTTTCAATCCTTTATTTACAAGTATGCTAACATATTTCCAGTTGGGTTTACTTAGAGTAATCTGCAGCCTGTGAGCCACTTAAGCAATGGCTCCAGGCATTACTGATTACAGGCCAGCAAAATCAGCTATAAAAGTAAGCCTGCTGTGCCTTAGAGTTTGTTTTTCAAATCTTGCGATTACTATGAACTTCCATGGAATTTGTAGGTACTAATTTATAAATCATGCAATTAGTTCTTAAAAAGGTGAGGACACTTTGGGCAATTTTAATTAGAAGTCTGACCAAGTAGACTTCTGTTGAAGTTCACAGAATAGATCCTGTCTCAGTATATCTCATACAAGATACCTGTGCTGTAAGAGAGGTACTGGTGAAAAAAGAAATATAATCCATGAATGTCTAGAAAAATAGCTAGAAGTCAATTCTAATTATTTATATTAATTAATAGAGCTCACATTAAAAATTAAATTTATTAAATTAAAAAAAATAGTGACAATACTTCTTCCATCCTCAGAAGCTGAATGAAACAAAAGTTATTGCTGAATTTCAGCATAGAAGTCACATTAAAATAAATTACTTGGTTTAGGACACATGTATGAAATGAACCTATAGACCTTTGAAAACTCATAGATTTTCATGCCAGAGTACTCTTTTCCATTAAAGTCTGCTCCCTCAGATCAAAATCCAAATTACCAAATACACTGGCACAGAGGTACATGGGGAACAAAAAGTCCTACAGTATAAAGACCAGAAGATAAAATAGGCTGCAACCACGAAATTTTAACACGCTTGCTTTGCAGACTCGCAACCATGTAAATCTTAATTGACCTGTATTCTGCATTCCATTTAGCTTTATTTTCTGAGTTTTAACCAGTAAAGGCAACTAATAAAGAAGCATATTTTATAAAATTTAATCCAAGGCATAACCTCAGATATATCACAGCCATAATCTATACTGTTTTCTAATGTAAGAAAATGAAGATAATTTCTCAGCTTATTTTAATCACTACAGCCAGACACCAATCCTGCTATTATTTTGGACTACTAAACCATGATAGTTCTCATCAGGATCTTCATTAAAAACCATCTCATCTTTACAGTAAGAATATTTAACTCCAAAACTCTTTTTATATATTCACACAGTACAATATCAAAATGCCTTCAAAAAGCATCAATAGCAAGAGCAATTAACTGTAAAGAGATACATCTACAATATGACTCTCTTTCTTTTGAGAAATAAAGACTCTGGGACAAGAGCCAATTAGTGGACATATTAATTAGTTTCTGTGAAGTTGAGGTTGAGGTCCTGGAGATTTCAGAGTATTCAATATTATGTGTTACTATAGTTGGAACACATTATTAAGAAAAAGTGGTTTTGCAAAGTCATCTAAAATATTAAATACTCAAATTTGCTTGAAAAGGCTGAATACTCCATTCATGGCTTTTATGTGGTTTATCCTTTTTAGGCTTAAACTTTTCCTAAATATATTTTAGCTTCTATTAAAGAGGCTCCCCTCCTTCAGCAGAAGCCTCTTTATAGAATATATTTTAAATTTTAAACTAAAAGCTAACAAAAAAAGCTGTTGCAGAAGGGGTTCAAGTGATTTAATGTGTTGGTTTGGTTGGTTTTGGTTTTTTTTTTTTAAATTCTGTAGTGTGACTACCTTGCTTCTAGCGACACACTCTGAATAATAAATCAAAAGCTGGAAATAACATGAAATGATAACCGATCATCTCACAATAGGGTTTTTTTTTTTCCACTTCTGAATGTGTCTTAGGTTTATAGATTGGGTAATAATACAGAAAATATTACAAATGTTTTCAAGAGATAATAGGAGCAGGAAGTATTTCTGGACATACTGAAAACTATATAAAAAACTTTGCTAAATGTTTACAAAGACAATAAACTAGATGGAAGAACAGGGGGAAAAATCCACTGAGGACTTAATTATAAAGGCACCATCTCCATATCAGGAAATTTCTCAGCCACAAATCAGTGGAGGATAAGTGAGAATGCACAGAAGTTTAAATACTTTTAATCAGTCATACCTCTTTCCCTGTTCCTATATATTCATTATTGGTCACTGCTGGGAACAGGATACAATGCTGGAAGAAAAAAAAAAACCTTCACTCTGACTAATTTCAACTACTCTGTTTTCACATAGACCTACTACAGAGGCTCTGAAATTTATCATGAGGTATACAAAAGTAGAAATTAGTGTGGGTTTTGCTCCACAACTTACAAATAGTCATGCCAATGCTAAGAGATCCTGCAAAATTCCATGATATGGGAAACAAAAGAACTAAATATGTCTAGATTACTGTCAGTTATTCTTGCTTAAGCTATTTACTTACTGCCATTGCCTCCCATATTTCACAATTATACTGTCTATCTGGCCTTCCCCCACCCCCACCCCCCGCACCCCAGAATAAAGGAAAATGTGAAGAAGGAAATTTAAAAAAATAAATAAAAGAAATTGTTTTCAACAAAAATAATGGCATTTTTTTGTAATTTAAACATAATATTGTCACTGTCACTTCAGTTAGAAACTGTAGAGTAAAACGTTAGGTTTTGCATGTGAATTCACAATGCATTTTAGTGTAATAGAAGCATCTTAGGAAGCCTTAAAATAATCTGGTTTGTAGGTCGAATTTTTTTGGAGCTATATATATTTGCACATGCTATTTTGAAATTTTTGGCACGAAAATGCTTCTGACCTACAAGTGAAATATTAACCCATGACTGATATTTCAGGGAGAACATGTTTCTAGTTTTTATATATGTAGCATATATAGTGAATTAATAGAATCCTATTATTTATTCTCTTGCAGATATGAAATATATCCCATTGTTATTTTGAGATGATGAAACAAAAGCATCCTAAAATAGCTACATAAAATATATTTTAGAGACCATTATTCTCTCATACATTTATGTTTGCAGTTCATATTAAATTATACCTTAGTTAACTGGCTAGAACATAAGACATGTTTATTAAGAAAAAGTGTAACTGCAGTGAGGTCATTTATGGTGATGTGACCCAAATTTACCTTCAAGTTTTGGTAAGAGGGGATTTGCTTAATTAAAATCACTACTCAGATATAATAACTAATGAGGTGGGCATGAAAGCATATTTCAAGAACAGTGAGTTAAAGGCTTCTAAATTCTCATTATAGGAACAACGTACAACTGATGTGTAGCTGTTAAATTCTTTAACAGACACTAATAATTTAAAAATTGTCAGTTTAAAAAATACATTATAAATGTACTGTTTTGTAGCCGTATTCTCTACATTTGCTCTTTCTTCCTCAACACTTCCTTTTAATCTTCCACTTTTCCCCTCTCCAGTTAAGATCTAGCAATTTCTTTGTTCTGGAATTGCACAATGGTTGAGATTTTTTAATTATTATTTATTTATTTACATTCCTAGAACTAAATTAAATATTTTAGTTCTTCAAATAAGCATGAGAATACTGAAAGAGAATCCATATATATCTTATTAGATATTTTTCCCTGACATCCCTCATGTGGCAGAAAAGAATTACAGGTGCTTTACAGGTGAAATTTTGTCAAGTAATATTATACTTCCCCATATCATATAGAAATGTACTCAGAAGATGTAGTAACACGTGACTATAAACTGTAGGTATTAAATCACATATCCATTGCAGTAGCCATCGTACATGTTCACAGAATGGGAACAAAGTCAGAAACAAAGTGAACAGTGAAAAGAGAAGTTAAAATTGGGAAAATTAGGAGGCTGAACATGAATGAGTTGTTAAAACTTAGTTTAAAAGCCATCAATGCAGCAGGGAATTATATTGAGACTGAATTTAAGAGAGACAGAAGAGTGAAGAAAAGACTAGAAGTAGCAAAACATGGCATGGCATAACAGAGAAAGTATTTACTTGGTGATACAGAGAAGATACAACAGCACTGTGATTAAGAATGTGAGTAGGAATAAATGAAGTCAGAGAAATAATGAAGCTAATTTTTAAGATCACAGATATTGTAAGGAAATGGAATGTGTTCTGAAAAGGAATAGATAAATATAAGTAGATTAGAGAATGTTTTTTAAAAGTTAATCATACTGAAAAGTACATAAAGACATAAAGGGTCTGGAGTACTATACAACATATATTATGCAGTGAAATTAATTTCTTATTTGTTACAATATTTGCAAATTTAATTCAGGTGGAAAAAACCTATGCAACCATGTAGTCATTTATTGTTACCACACCTCATTACCTTTTAAAATGGACACAATGTTGTAGAATCTCTATTTCTTGATCCTTCTGTTGAATTCAAACTCAATGAGTTACTCCTAGTAAACTAATAATGAGTATAGGAACATTTTCCCTAATAGTTTCTACAAATAACACACATTTCCACTAGCTATTTTCCATGCATATAATTGATACCAGCTTCTTTTTTATGAAATGTTGGTAGTGAAAAATATATAAAATTGAAAAATTCATACTGTTTATAATTACTGTTTTATATGGGATTGGATATTCTTAGCTTAAAGCCTTCACCCTAAGACTGAGACAAATCAGTTCAACATTTGCAAATGGCACTATCAACAGAAAAAAAAAAAGTTTATGAAATTATATATACTTCTGGCTATTGATATGTAGTCTGGCATGTTTCTTAAATCACTTTTGCTTTAAAAGACAAGGTTCTTTTCTGTTAAAAAGTTATGTTCTACTTCTGCTTCCAAACTTTTATAGCAATGAAATGAAGAAATATTTTAAGTTGAATTAAAAGATGCCTGCCTCTTACTTCAGATAATTGAAACTAAATAGTTCCTGTTGATATGATGTGCTACCAAAACATCTTTGTACAATTTACCAAGAAGCTCAGTTGCATACAATAACACCACCTAAAAAATACTTCAAATATTTGTCAGCAGCACTGTTCTGTTCAGCTAATCAAGGCAGATGGACCACTAGTCCCGTATGAAAGAGACCAAAGCTCACACATTACATTAGTTCACTCTTAAAAGCTAATTGCATTAGGTCACTAACACTGTATCATTGGAGTCAAAGGACAAAAATAAGGATAAATTAAATGCAACAAAAATACAAAGCCTGCAACCAGCCCTTATTTCTGCTCTGAAATTGCAAAAAGTATTTCACCATTCACTCCACTGGGACTACTTGAGATATAAACTCTAGTACACTTTACACAACCAAAACATTTGTTTAAAAAGTGTATAAGCAGAAACTATTTGCATCTAGAATAGCAAAGAATCCACTTTAAGTATGAAAAAGAAGTTAGGCACGATAGCCTTCTCAGTATAAGCCTTCGTGAATCAACAGAGCAGTTGCATAATGAAAACAGTAGCAATGAAAACTTAAGGGAACTGTTCAAGAAGCAGACAAGTTCATGCATTTCTGCTATGTGTAGCTTTTCTCTAGAGAAAAACTAAAATCATCACTTGATTAAGTAATGGCTACTGGATGGCTATCAAATGGTAACAATTGCTTCTGGAGTGGGCTGACCTGTTACTACTAACCCAAAGGGAAAGGCAGCAACTCAGATCCCCAGAGCACAACACACCTCCAGGAAAGCAATGGGAAGTCCCTTTTTGAGTTCTGGCAAAGTACCATCAATCTAGACTTATCTCCTACTCTCCTTCCTGGCCTTGAGAAAGGATAATCTACATTGGTGGAATGCCGCTAATTTTATTGGATGATCATCCTGGGGAAAAGTTACACTGAAGACTAAAAAAGAACAAAAAACCAGAAGCCAAACACATTTTAAATTAGCCAGGTTTTATGCAAAGAGACTGAACACACTCACTCTGTAAGGAAGATGTTATTATACCAGAGGAAAAAAAAGCGCTCTTTCTCTTACATGATGTAAAAAGTAAAAACCCCCAAATTAATAACGAAAATGTTAGTCTCTCCTTAGATGTATAACACCTCCATAATGAAGTTCAGTCGTTAGGTGTATGGAATGTTAAGTGTATGAAACAAATAGCCAACGTACCATACCGAATATGATACCATCTCAGCACAAACTACATAGCAGCATAGTACGCACACAGGAAACATGCCACCTCTGCTATTAATCCCATAACAGACAATCAATTTCTTGTTCCATCTCATCCTTCCCTTGTCTCAGCGATACTCTTTGACTTTCATCTGAAGCTGCTGCCCTCTGTATGACGCCTCTGACACAATCAGCGTATGCATGATGTTGTTTTTATTATTTTTATTTTTTAAAGGAATACCTTTATAGCTTCTTATCGCTGCTCTCCCTCTCTCCCTTCTCCCTTTTCCATCTTAGCTTTTTGTTTGTTTCTGATAGACAATAGAATTATTTTCAGAATTCCTTTGTTAATACTCCAGAAGCAAAGGATCAGAATACAAAATGAAGGCAAATCAATATTAGATTTGCTTCATTTGTGCAAAAAGATAAAATTGAAATTGACATATGCTCTCCACTGAAGAAAGCACAAGAAAAATATTTCAATGTAACAGATAGAAGACTTCGTCTCAAAAAGAAAGGTAGGAAAACTGATTTTATATACTTCTAGACTGAAGCAATATCAACCTTAATATGTTAAGAAACAGCAACTCAGAAGCTGACACAAACCAGGTACTGGACCAACAGTACCTAAGTCAACGGCTATTTTGTTCAAATGAAGATTAAAATGCAATTTTGTTAGAAGCTGCATATATTGTTACATTAGCTGGGATGCTAAATACCAAAGAGATAAATAAATGTGAAAGATTATAGTAGAAATAAAGAAGGCAGAAAAATAAAAGCCTGAAAGATTGTCCATATAAAATATACAAGAAACCTGCACATTGTATTTTCACCTATCCATATTTTTTTGTGGTTTAGTCTTCCTTTAAACACACATGCCAATTACATTTACATTAATGGGAGCTATGCTTTAAAGTTAAAACATTCCCTTCAACAATGACACATAAAATACGGTCTTTATTCTTATGTCTCATTCATACTTGGGAGGTAAACACTTTATTTTAATATATTTTCCAAATGACTTGCAAAACACTTTGCAGAACTCATTCTATAAGACAGTAGCACTCTCTTATATCAATGACTTTGATCTCTCAACACCATAAGCAAAATTCCATTTTCTACCCTTTTAAAATGTATATTTGTTTTCTAAAGTTTTATGCCTCACTACATCACCCACTGTTTATTTAAATCACTGCGTATGCTCTAATGACATCACTATCAGGCAACTAAAATTTTCTTTTGCATTTTTAAGACTGTTTTACTCAATTTCCGTCAAAATGTGTGTATTATTTCTTTGCTACAGCTAAACTAAGTTCTAAAAACAAATGCTTTCTGTAGAAAGTGTGTGGATAAATTCCAAACCATATTATTCCATACAAATTTTATATTTTTGAAGTTCTCATTTTTGCTATATTTTATTGTGCTTTCAGGACTGGAATTTCCGAAGAATGTTTGAATGCCTAAAAAAGCATCTGTTCCCCCCCTCCCCCGCAATGTATTGTTCTTTTGAAAGGTATTATCTCTTCCTACTTCTCTTCTCCTCTTAGCTCACTGATCACCTCAGGCTAACACATCCATAACAACAATATTGCTTAGAATACTTTTAAATCTCAGAAAATTATAGAGCAAAATTCCTTAATACTATTGTATATACAGAGATAAATGCCTTCGCTGTTTGAAACGAACATGGAAAAAATCTATGAATATCTTCCTTTGTACACTTGTACCTGAATTCTGTGCACACCAAAACCACAAAGTATATGTTGCAGTATCTTAGAGGGAGAGCCTTCTACACAAGCATTTCAATACACAGGTTCTAGTGCATTGAAATCACTGGGGGGAAGAAAGAAAACAGCTCTTTGATGATCAGTAGAGATAAGCAATCTGTCCTTTTCAAAGGTCACTACATCAGGTAAACATGCAGACCTGCCTGCCATACAAATTTGAACTAACAAACAATCCACGGCACTTCCTGCAGACCCTGAAAACATACAACTCTAAAATACGGCGGGGGGCGGGGGGGAAGGTTATCCCCTTACTCACAGTGTAATATTTGGGCAGAAGGACAATCAGGAAGGAGAATCTCGCATTGATGCTTTATGGGACTGGGCACTTAACTCTGTTCACTTGCTTCTCAAAGTCCATCTTTTGCATTTTAAACACAGAACCATTTGCTGTGCACTAAAAATATTTTAGATTTTACCATGAAGAGTACTATACATACTTGAGGGCACAAAGGTTTTATCCACAGAAATCTTACCAGTTTGTAATAGAGTAAAACATGAAGCTAATTAATTCCTCAAAGTTACAGCTACACTTGGGCACAGGCATTTCAAGGGCACAATGCATATCCTTTTGATCATTTAAAAACGCTATTCAGTTTTGTTTTTACTAAATAAAATTCAACCATGTGCTGGTGTAAAATGGGATAGGAAGTTTAGTTAAATTATACAGAAGTAGTGCAATTAACACTCACCAGACATAGTCCTAGCTAGAAAATGCAATCCTTATTGTTTTCATCACATTCACATACATTTAACCAACACTTCAGGTAATCCTCTGAAAGCTATTATATGTTAAAATAATATGTCTCCTCTGACATTCTGCAGAAAATCAGGCAAAGAAAGCCGAGATGAAGCTACTGGGGTCAAGGAAGCTTTTTCTTGGTGATGAGGGCCAGCAAAGCCAGTGAGAAAGAGGAGGCTCTGGAGAGGAGCTTTCTCTCCCGTTCCTGAGCACGTGAACAAAATGTACTGCTGCTCCTACATCAGCACTGCAGTATTTCTTTGCGTTTGTTTGGGGTTTTTTCTGCTGTCATTGACAATTCTCAGCCGGAGGCATGAAAATATGATTAGACTAATCTATGAAGTAGACAATCTCATCTTTGTTGTCTTTTTTACTTTATCAATGTCAAATCTAGATTAATCATTAAGAAAAATTGTTAATAAACTAAGTTTTAAAATAAAATAATGCTATCTCAAGTTAGGATACAAAATTTTGTCATATTATTGAGAAGTTCACCTGATATACAAAGACCAGTAACAATGTAATAATAATGTTGTTTAGAGTGATGCCATAATTTTATCTTTGGACAAATACTCTAAATTGCGTTTCTGTTGTAATGTTTCCTGTCAATCTGAGAAGTTTGCCAAGAGATAAAAGTTCTGTCCTTTTTTTTTTTTTTGCATTTCAAAAGTTTAACCAGGTGTAATGAAAGAGTACAAAGAGTGAATCGATCTTTTAAATAATAGGAAATAAGAAAGGTGAATACTAAAGTAAATGCAGTAGTTCTATATATGGGCTTGAAATCCATGCTCAGTACATATTTCAAAATCACTGAATGCATAAGCTAAGTATTAAAATGTTTGACAGTCTCCCTTTTATTTGACTATTTGTATTTAAATAGAACCCAGCATTCCCACAAAAGATTGATACCATATCAATCTAAGAGGAAAAGGTAGTCTCATCTTTGACAAAGTTGTATTTAGAAAAGAAAGTCAGAAATGAAGTACTATTGCTACTCTTTTTTCTTAATCAGCCTTAAAACTTTGAAATTCCAATGCCCAGGAGCCAAAGTGAGGAAATGAACTGGCACCTTGCATCTCAGTCCACTCAAGAGCTACTGTGACTGTGTATAATGAAAAGGAACAAGCAAATCACAATGATTAAGGTTCATATGTAGATATCCTCGATTTAGACACTGCCATGAGTTTCCTACATCAGGAGGTAGACAATAGCATGCCAACTTACTGCATGAATACCTAAGATAGTAGATAAATAGCCAATTGCTTGCTTTCTCAGCCTCAGACTAAATTCTCTTTTCATACTTGCATAAAGTGAAACACCTTTTTTAAGGGTTTGAAATGGGGATGCATAACGACTTCTGGAATTGTATGAATCCTCAAGTTCCTTCAATTTCAGATTTTCAGAACTGCTGCTGGAGTATACACGAAGCAGTGACAGGAAACTGAACTGTCATGTTGACAACCTTTCAGGCTTGGAGAAGAAGCCATAAATTTGCCAGACTGTTATTGAAAATATAAAACATATAAACATGCTTAGAACTGTTTGCTTTATTTTGCAAACTGTTCCTTGAAGACATGGCATTAAGGATTGCTCCCTAAGAAATCCAAAAGACTTGCTCTTAGCTTCACTTTTCCATCTCTGCATCTCCTTGACCTGTGGTGATGTATTTTGCTGTTTTATTATGGTTAGTCTGAACCCTAGGGAATTTACTTAGCTCTATAGAAACAGTTTCTAGCTTTCTGAATGGAGAAAGCTCCATTTCCATTTCTCCATTCAGAAAGCTATTCTCTATTCCATTCCCTAATTAAAAGAGAACACCTAGGCTAACAGCTGGAACTATGGTTATACTCGTGCCCAAATTATATCCATCAAGATCTTGTGATTAAATGTGCAGATAATTCAGGAAGTATTTTCTGACATTTCCTGACTTGTACTTTAAATTATCCCATAAATCTAATACAAACACTCAATGCTGTCAATAGGGTATTTTCTGTGCTGTCTTACCTTAGAAAGTCTTACCAAGAAGTTGAAACTAAAATTCTGTCTGGTTGTACTTTAATCTACAAGAGTTCTCTTCTGATGCCTCTCCAAAGGGCACATTACCACAAGGTAAACAGGACCACGTTTGGATCGCAGCCTTTAAGTAAAAGAAAGGTCTGTTTTGGTTCGAAGGAAAGCATTACGGCAATTCTGTGGCGCTGTGCCACTAAAGCCTGAGGCATAGATGAACCCCAAAGAACAGAGGTCTCACAGCACTTTTACAGAAGTTAACTTGCTGGCATAAGACCAAGAGTGTGGCAAATTAAGGGTCTAGAACACCAGGAATCTCAAGGGCAAGACTGCCAGAAGGATTGTGTGCTGTATGTGAGAAAATTCAGCTTGATTTTATAATGGGTTTCCAGTGACATTCCAAGCTAGTTACTATAGTTATGAACTGATTGAGGAAGTACAGTACAGTAACTCTGTAGAATCCACATCACAAAACAGAGAACATGAAAAAAAAAAAGTGTTACAATACTTCTGTAAAATAGGAGTAATGACTGGAGGGTTTGGAATTTCCCATGAACTAATGACTAGGTTGAGGCCTGAGGTGAAGCCGCCAATTCTTAAGTCCTAAATCCAATTATTAAATGCTGGGGAATACTGTCCCCATTAGCCACTACATCCCAAATGATTTTAATATAAATCTACTGAAGCTTGTCAGTTTAAATGCTAAGAGTAATCCTGCATGCAAATTCTGTATTTCACATAACATAGCGTAGAATGAAGAAAATATAACTCCTGTAAAAAGAACAAAAAATCTACAAGGATATCAATGCAATGGGCTTGATTTTGCATAATAGATAACAAAGGCAGCCAGACTCACATTTGACCTTTTAGACAGACTTACCTAAAGCTTATTTACAAAAGTACAAGTCTCAAAACATACACAGATTTTGTTCATCCCAATTTTTTCAATGCTTACATTTTCAGCATTGTTTTTGCAATACATTAAAAAAGTTTCTTTTCTAAATATTTAAATATTTTACAATTTTTTTCTTTTTTTTTTTTACTTGATCTTTTTAAGACAGTATATTTTATGTCCTGTGGAATTCAGGTGGTAGGTGTTAAGCAGAGATGAAGGCAGTGAGGTAGGAGTTTTGCCTGGCAACAATATCAGAAACTGCTCTGAAAAAACATTTTTGGAAAAAATTAGAAAGCAAAATTATCATTCATATTGGTCAGATGTTCGATGAGATGAAGCAATATAACAAAAGCAAAGGATTTCATAAATATAAAACACAAGCAAAATGGTAATTTAAAACAGGGATTTTGAGATGTCTCAGAAAATTAAATTGAGTATTCCTTTTTTTCTAAGTGAAGCTAGACAGACTGTCTCATTACAGAGACTGAATACAAGACAAAGTAAGACAGACAAAGTCAGGCAAGCCTTCTGTAATTGCTAAGCAGTAACTGCCATCTGAAACCTGTCAACATAAATACTTTCTCTTGGGCCTTTCTTAACATTGATCCAGGGAATTCAATAGTATAGGTTTGCGAAGTGGAATCCTATCCCAAGATCTGCATGAGTTTACGAACACTGTCTAAGTAAACAATGTAAAGGAGGAAAACTTTTCCTGAATGTTAGCAGAAGAACTGCTAATCGTGTTAGCAAGAGCATTTAAAAAGGCTTAACTGCTTCAACAAGAAGTGGTCAAGCACAGACCAAACAACAAGAAGGCACCAAGTGAACTGGTTGGCAGAACAATGATTTTCTTTGAATCCGAGATATGTCACAGATAAGCAAAGCAAGACTTGCCTGGCCAAAACTTGTGCAACTAGAATACTCAACCTTGCAAGTATACTACTGAGTGATGAACAGAATAAGAATTCAGAAAGGAAGAGTGAATTTAAAGGCATACAGGTTGTGAAAGTATTATGAAGTGTGAAGATGGGGAAAGTGAAGTGAAATGTGACAATGAAGAATAGGCAAGAGTTGAAGACAGAAGGTAAAGGACTTTGACAGATGATTGAGTAAGAGGAAATGTTATTCCTTCTTGCCAATACGGAGCCCAGAGAATCATAGCTCGTTGCATTTTTAAAATTTCCAACAATTGATAAGTGCAGAAAACATATGGTATATATGGTCGAATTTGTAGGATAACATCCAAAATCTTTGGAAAGAGGTCTTATTTTATTTATGTTTCTTCTGAGTTCCAGTTGACTCATGCTTGGACTACAAAAATCTATTTGACCATTCTTCCAAATGCAGATCTTGAAAAATATCACCTAGTTAAACTCTATGACATTTTTAGATCAATCTTAGCTAGAATCTCTAGAGAGAAGCAGGTAAAAGACTTTTTGTTGTATAGTTGCTATCATCTTTGATTATCTTGGACAAATTATAATATTCAGTTCCTGAAAGATGAAAGTTTGTAGAGATCTGTAAAGGAAAAAATGACTCTCACATTTCAACAGAAGAACAACATACTTAGTGAAAAATCTTACTTCTTAATGATAGCACCTAAGACACCATTGAAACTGGCAGACCACAGTAAACTAAATCTACTGAAATTTTTCTTTGATAACTAGATGGAAATGAGACACAGCTTACCAAACTGTAAAATCTAAGAAAAAAAAGTTGAATTCATTGTGATTTCTTTAATGCAGTCCCCTACAGAAGTAGATTTTACTCAAAATCCTACAGGCAGTTGCCTGTTAGAATTGTTAGAAAATGAAATAATATTTATTTGATTTAATTAAAGTAGATGAGATTATTAAGGTATATCAGCTTCAGATACCTAGAGAAAAAACAAATTATCAATCACTATTGTATCAGGATAATAAATTTGTTTTAATAGTTAGATGACAGCTGTTCTTCAAGAAATACGTGGCTAGAGGCAAAAAAAAAAAAAAATCATTATCACTGATTAAGAATTGCATATATTGAATTGGCATATTAATTGGTACTATTTGCAATTCAAGTTTATCTTGATTATAATGAGACTGTGTCTGGTGATTTTCACGTAGGATTTTTAAGTGAATGCTTTGCATTTATTAATATTTGTTGTGGTTCTAGCACAATAGGGCCCAATTCTGGTTAGGTCTTCAGATTCTGCCAAATCAGCAGAATGATAATATTATAGTAATGTTATTGCATAAGTGTAACAGATAAAGCTTCCAAATTCAGGAAGACAAGATCCGAAAACTGGAATGGTGATGACTAATGGAATGATATTTTCTTGCTGCATTTTAATAACTATGGTTTTTAGAATTAACTTCAATTATATCAGCTTGTACATTATGCTTGACGATGGGGGTGTTGACAAAACCCACAACTGATCACAATAAAAGTAGCTCAAGAAAAAAAGCTCTATCATGACTTCATTCTTCTCAATTATCAGTATAATATCGAAGTAGAACAAATCAATGATATCAGTTTTAAACACCTTGTTTAAAAGCTGTATTATCATCACTGCAACACATTTGATGTTAGTATAATGTAGCAGGACTCATGCTTATGTGCACAGGATTTCTTTCCTGGAGTATTTAAAGGAAGTCATTATTCAGTAAAATACCTGTCACTTGAGTAGATTCAGAAACATGGTGTTGAATTCAAGTGTAATTTTGCAATAAATTTTTAGAGGTTAGGCAGAATTAAGTCTCCACAAGAGAACTCATACTGTAGTGCCAAATACATGCAGACCTCTTTTCCCCAAAATAATGAAAGGAAAGTACATTGCATTACACAATATGACCTTTGGCTCTCACACTTGTCAGAAGTTATAAAAATCTGACTACTGAAATCCTCATTATAAAGATTGCCTGAAACAAGTTTTATTAAACTACTGCAGCTATTTAAAAGTGGAAAAAAAAAAAAAAAGAAAAAAAAAAGAAACACAAAACCCTAACCTGAATGTTGGCATCGTGCCGTTTGTGATAAAATGACCAACTGTTATCTAATAATCCAGGTCATACAAAGACTATTAAATTTAATGTTTCCTTTCTCTTCTGTCCAACTACAGTAACCTCCTGAAAAATATCATCACTTACTATTTTTTTAGATATGAGGGTTAGGAAAAGCAACAGAAACTCAAATGTTCTTGTTTTACTACAATGAAACACGAGACAGAAATATAATAATTAGATGCCACATTCAGCTTATTTTTGGTTTCTTCTGGTAATACTATTTTAAAGCAATATACATACTATTTTCAGAAATACACATAACAAAGGAAGCAGTTCAGAATTCTAAAACAGCAGTGCTTGAATGCTGTTCATCCCTAACAATCAGCACAACACCTTTTGCCAGCCATGCTGAAATACACAGTAAAAAGTAAACACTTGACAGATGCTAAAAAAAACCCTGGAAAAAGTAGGTCATCAAGATCAGGTACAAGCAAAATGCACAAACTCTTTCACTCCAAGCACAAGCTTAATAAAACATTTTTTAAAACAAATGACAGTATTGACAGACCTGTGGAGGAACCTGCCTCCGCTTTTGGTCAGGGGATGTGACATACACAGCTTGTGTATACACATAACTTTTGAACCGTGGTTTAGAAGAAGGTGAAGGTCCCTGGGGTACACTGACTGTGATCTACGAAGAAGAAATTAGAGGTGGAAAGAACAGATATATGGATAGGAGCATGGATTACAAAAATAAATTAATGATTGATTTTAAGAGTAAGTAAAGAAAAAGAAGTAGGAAGGTCATCACCAGTTATATTGTTCAAGGACAGTGTTTGTATTCAGCAGTCAAAATTGGGATGGTATTAAGGAAAGCTCTCATTTAATCTGACATCCTTTCCAAAAGCAACAAACTGTCAGGACTCAATACCAGCAGAATACCAATGTAAATCGAAGGTTCTTTATAATTTACAAACAAAGGCTCAAAAAACAAGTGATCTTGTAGTAAATCCTGAATAAACAGAGGCAATAGTCATCTGCTCAGTACTCTAAAACAGACTGAACATCCCAAAACCAAGATACAGATTAAATTCATACAAGTACACTAAACAGTTCAGCAGAGACTGTCTGATGATTTCAGTCAAAAACATAACTGACATAGCAAGCATAAATTAATTCCAAGTATTGCATGAGCTTTTTGAGAGCTTTTTTCTGAGCAGCGATTCTGCCTCCTGGTGAGCTTCCCCAGTTATATCTGGAGTATAATGTTGTATGGTGGGGAACATCCCTTTGGCCAGCCTGGGCCAGCTGTCCTGGCTGTGCTCTCCCAGCTTCTGGTGCACCTGGCAGGGCGTGAGGAGCTGAAAAGTCCTTGACTTAGTGTAGGCACTACAACTACCCAGCAACAACTGAAAACATCAACATTATTCTCATACTAAATCAAAACCACAGCACTATACCAGCTACTAGAAAGAAAATTAACTCTGTCTCAGCCAAAACCAGGATGCGAGCCATGAGCTGAGAACAGATGATCTTAAAATACAAGTCAGTGTAAATTAAATGCTAAAAGATTAAAAATGTATTATGAATATGGAGAAATGTCAACTGCTATTCTCTAAAAAAAGTAAAAAAAGTTTCTACATGTCTGTGTTTAAATGTAAAACCTTCCCCAGTTTCAACGTTCTTCCTTGTGATGCCCTTCCACAATCAAAACACCCTGTGCTGTAAAAGTGAAGTGCAAAGCACTTATTTGCTGAATAGCTACTTTTAAAACAGCCCGGTGCAAGGTGAAAAAGCAGTATGAAAGTACAGTTCATGCAGACAAGTACATTTGACTTGCCTGTGGTGAAGAGACTTTCTCCCTTATGGTCATGGGGTTTTTGCCTTCCATTGGCCATCTGACATCAAACTTAGGGGGTAGGGAAGAGAAAGAACCACTTTAGAGCAGCAAGAGGAAAGCAGAAAAGTGAGAAAAACTCACTCCTTGTGAAAAACGCTGTTGATGATGTACTTGTATGTGCTCTTCTCTAGTGATCCTTGAGTGTCCTGACAACATCTCCACCTCCCTGATGGCTTCCATGGTGACTTTCTGGGGCAGAACTTGGAAGAGGGAAGTCACATACATTAAGATGGACTTCTTATCCGGACAGGCAGTTGCAACGTCTGGAAGGCAAATTAACATGCATCATTTCAGTTTCCACATCAGACATGAAAAATAGCCAATCAACTTCTTGGAAAGTTGACAGACTAATGAGCAACCTATTGTCCACATGAGTTCTCTAGAGACTAATTAGAACCTTACAATCAGTGCCAAACTTACAGACTGAACTTGCATACCAATGACAAGGAGCCAAAGTTTATAAATGTAGCTGTTCTCTCATTCAGCGTGAACTTTCCATCTATATTTCTTTAGTCAAAATGCACACAGTATACAATTTGACACTGCGATCCTCATTAAGCAGGACTACACATAGGAAAAGGTGTATTTTCTTGTGCTGTATAAATAGTGCAGTTTAAAAAACAATCAAGACAAGCTCATTTTCAAAGTTGTGCCTTGTATGTTCTCTTCACATCTTTAATCGTTGGAAGTGACAATGATGTAGGAAAAAAAATAACACAGGTTTTTCTAGCAAATGGGTTCATACAAAACTACTGAAGCCAAACTCTAATATAGCTACATAGTTTTTATATTCTACATAGTCTTATACTCTTCATGAAGTCTGTGGAACATCTAAGGAACATCGTATTCATAGACATTGAAATACATAATAAAAAACCTAAACCTGTAAAATATCTGTGGACTTTAGCAGTAAGCACAAGAAACTTTGCATGAACACAAAGATGATTTCAGGTTTTGCATGTAGCCATCACATACATCAGCTGGAAAAGTGGTTTATCTGACTCAGCATTTCAAGTCAATAACAATTTATAAAAATGTAAAGCATGTGGCAGCTCTCTGAAGTAGTTACTTTGTTATTTGGCATTGATGTTTACCTCCTACACCCAGTCTAGTGAATCAAGATGAAAAAACACTGTTGGTACAAGAAATTTATCATTCATTCCATAAGTGTTTTAACAAGAGCACTGATAGAAAGCCAAGAACTATGAGATTTTACTGTCCTCAATCAGTTCTGGCTTAGCTAATACTTTAGTTCAGAGATGAAAAACAAAACAAACACCCCCCCCCAAAAAAAAAAAAAAAAAAAAGATAAATCAATTAATATATTCTGGCAGACTCAATAGTGCTACAGGGTGGCATGTCATCCTGTCTTCCTAGAATGGAGATTACACGAGGAAAGGCACCGTCACATATATTTGGAAGTCAAGAAAAGACATCCTAATAATATTTTTGGTTTGGCTTTCTGATCTATCTCCATACTTTTGGTTTGGCTTTCTGATCTATCTCCATACCTTTGCTTGATACATTATGAAAGAAAGCTGAAGGTTTAATTCTATTTAGAAATGGATGGAGGAACGGCATGTTCCCTCCAAGACCCCTAAGATTTATTTTCTCAGTGGCCACTGTATACAGAATATGATCATATAAAAACAAACAAACAAACAAACCCCAAACGGAAAAAAACCACCACCACAAAAAAACCACAAAACCCATGACTTTTCCAAATCAAGTCACACTACAGCCCTTGGTCTCCACAGGCTTCGCTTCTGTGATAGAATTCAGTCCAGGAAATATTTTGCTATTTCCATCTTCTTGTCTTCTCATTAATATTTTAACGCCATTTTATTATACTCAGTGTCCACTAGTAATTGATGTTTACAAGAATATCCATATCTTTACACAGGCAAGAGTATACACTGAAAGAATTGACATTAGTGCCAGCTGTGATTTTTCCATTTGTTGTTCATTATTTTCCTTTTCAAAATGTTCTAGTAATCAAATAGGCAAATACCTTATCATTTATCTACACAAATATCTCACACAATAAATAAACCAAGTACCTTGCAAACAATATGCATGCCAGAAATTGTTTAACCATTCTATCTGACAAATAAAAAGTACATATGCAGCTGTCAGAATCCACCAGCAAATAGGAAAAGGTTTAATTATTTAATCACAACAAATAGCTAAACAACCATTGTTACAAAGCCTGGAATATCAATCCACCTCTCAAAATTCTTTTTTGCAGGTTCTTGAATTACTAGAGCAGGAATGACTTCTGTTATCCTATCCTATTCCTTTGCTTTCATATTTTTTTTCTTTTTGAATCCTAGTCTAATATATTGTCTTTACCACCTGTTAAGACTGATGGATATTTGGAGTCCTAGTAGTTAGGCAGTAAATAAATAAAAATTTAAGCACTTGCTTGCAAGGAAGTTAGTTATTTCCTTGGAAATATGTCTGCTTTCATTCCTGGGAGCAAAACATCTGTTCAAGCCAACCTACACATTCTAAAAATTCATCTCCAACTCTCAAAAAATATGAAAGATATTTAAGAAAATTAAGTCAATATATGTAGAGTATGCTGTTATTCAGATACTGGTTTTGAGAGAAAAAGTAAAAACAAAGGAATTATCCAGGTGTTTCTGGGTTTTTTGGGGGTTTGTTCATTTTTTTTTTTTTCCCCAAAACCAAGGTATCATCTTCTCCAAATTCAGCTCAGAAGCAATTATTTCTGAATATTTTCATCCATTTTCTTGACAATGACTTTCCAGGATAGGATTGAAAAAAAAAAAAGGGGAAAAAATAATAAAACTAGATTAGACTATAAATTAAGAGAGTTTAAAATGGGAAGCATTATAACATTAGCACAAATTATATTATTAACATATTAATTAATCATGCATCTGAAAGACTTTGGAGAGCTCTGAAAAACATTCTAGCTCTTTAACAAGATACAGTTATACAAAAGTATTGGAAAAGTTTCCAGCATTAATTTTCCAGCTATTGAGAGTAATCTTCTATTGTAGAAAACTTTATACTGACAGATTAATATTTTTCAAAACAGTGACTTTCTGGTACTCAAACTGAAATATGTCACATGAAGCACAGTATTTACAGAACTAGTTTTTGATATATTTTGTGATGCACAGGCTTACTTATTAAGACGTGGTTTCTTTAAGCATCTTCTGTAGTGAAAGAAACAAAACTCTTGCAGGATACAAAAAAGGCCCTGATTTTACATGTTCCCCCTGCAAAAATATTCACACACTGACCATTTAGACAGATTAACGTCTCCAGGGGAGGTCTCCAGTCAAACTGAGAAAGTAAAGGGAAATAAAACAAAATACTTCTTCTAACACACAGGCTGAAAAATCTGTCTGATACTAAGTAGACACCGTAAGAGCTAGAATTCTACCATGAATTTTAATGTCCGATAACATCCTGCACATCTGGAGACACAGCCACTTGGTAACAAGTCCCAAAAGAGCAAGAATCTGGTTTCACCACAGAACTTTAAAACCATGAAATAAACACCACCCCACCCCTGTGCTGCTGCCTTTAAAGGGTTATTACAGGTTTAATTTGGGAAGTAATCTGCCATTGAAACTGTATGAGACTGACTGTACTAGCAAAAACATTACTTGGTCTTAAGTAGCAAGGGCTTAAAGAGAAAGAAAAACAGGTAAGATTTTATTCCCAGATGGATGCATTAGAGTTGGCCCAGCACAGGTAAAGAGATCTTCGAAATTAAGAAAAGAAAGAAGAAAAAGGGGGGAAAAATTGTAAACTTGGTAATTTATACTCCAAATGCATATTTTCGCTCATTTACTAACAAGTCTATGTGCAGACACTAAGCTACGACAGAATCATGAGGCCTATCTTAGATTTGCTGTCACTGGTAACAACTTAATTTCCTGATGGTGAAAGCATGAGACTGAATACATTTTGTTCTTATTTGAACACCAAGAAACAAGCAAGATTATCGGGCAAAGAATATAAGTTGTTTTTCTTAAATGTATAAAAACTTTTCCCTCAGCTAGCACTTGGTCTGAAAATGATATTGGTTTGCAATGCATGTTTAGATTAAGACTATACTGATGGTAATGATAATAGCAGGAACAAAAGAAGTGGAAATGATTTACTCTACTGATGCGCACTGCTGGCAGTAAGACCTCAAAGCAATAAAAACTGTGCCGTCTCTCAAAGGTCAGCCAGTCACTGCAGTGTCTGCTCTGCAATTATTGACCTTTTTTTTTTTTTTTGCTTGTTTTTTAAACTTGTTATCATTTTCTGCCCTGGTTTTGTACTCCATTAGTAGACCGCATGTTAAATTCAAAATGAAAGAAATCTTTACAAGTAATCTCAAAGAATGGTGGTGGACTTGCAGACGGACAAAAATGGAATAATTTATGAAATACCGCATAGCTGTAAATATTGAAATCTGGAAATTTAAACTGACAATTCTTTAATAAGTTTAAAGAGCAGATAAGTGCTGTCCTTTTTCTAAAATGAATTCCTTAGTGCACTTTCCAACTTAGGGGAAGATATTTAATTAAACAGAAATCTATGTGTCTACAGCCTCTTGGAGAGAAGACAGTTAAAATCTAAATAGGAAGGCAGTGTCATGCAATTCAGCACATTCCATTTCTCGGTGGTACTAAAGGTGAATTAACATCCTCTTAGTAGAGAGGTAAATAATTCATTTAGCCTGCAATCTTATACAAGGGGTTTTTTTTTGTTTTTTTTTTTTTTTTTTAAAAAGCAGTATTTGGAACAGGACTGAGTAAAAGTCAAAGTTTTTGGAAGGCTGTTCAGTGGTCCGCATGAATAAGCATGGTGATCACAGCCTATTGCCTTGCAGAATAAAAATCACATTTTACAAAATGAACTGTTAGCAAAAGGCACAAAAATACAGACAGATAATTGAAGTGAGAGTGGAAACCTGGAGGACAGCCCAGTGGTGACCTATACACAGATAGTGGCACTGTTGGTTTTTTTTGTTTTTTCCTTTCTATAGATATGAATACCCATTCACCTAAAACTAGTATGAAACTCCCAGAAATTTTCTCCCATTGTTTTTTCAACAGACTTTTCCTTAAGAAAGTAAATGTTTTAAACCTTATGGTTAAGGCCTATAGAATACCTTAAAACTGCTGACCACAGCCATCCTTTGTAGGCTGTGTTGAATGAGCTCAGAACAGCAGCATGAAGAAAATCTCTTCAGAAGATTAATACATTTGTGTTTGCCTTTTAGAATTATGGAGACAGGTCAGGATTTGTGAGATTAAAGCATTGTGGGATTCAAGTGTATCTGGTAGTAAAAAATGCAATGGCCGAGAACACGTTAAATCTGTCCAACTGTCTGTTCTGATTTGCTGCATGAGGGTGAAGGAGTCTTGGACTGATATGCAAGCACTGTCCTGGTTGAGTGAACTTGACACTATCTCTGTTTTTGAAATCTGCAAAATCAGACTTAACACCTATGCTGAACAGGAAAGGTGAATCTTATTTTCCTTCAGTTTCCTTACAATGTTAAGCATTTATTTAATAACATCACAACCTTAGCACCCTAAGCTATATCTAGCATAAGCATCATCTTAGCAGCGAAGACATAGAAAGAAATTAAGTCAAAATGGCAATGGAATAAAACGCTGCTTTGAAAAAGTGGACGTGCATCTTTTAACATTTTTACCATACGTGTTGTATACTAATATTTTTGTCAATGAGTAGGAGCGAGCATGGCCCTCATCAATTTGCTGAAATAACAAATACAAGGCAATATTTAGTTTTCTCACAACACTGATATAAATTGCTGAAACCTGCAGTTCGGTTATTCAAAACTCTCAAATGCAAATGCAGTTAGGGGCAAGGGTGGGGAGGATGGAGAGAAAAGAAAACTAAAATACACCCTACCACTTAAGTCCTACTGAAGAATCCTGAAAATAAAGAAAGATCAAGATAATTATGCTGACTGACATCTAGAGTCAGTAACAGTGTATAAAATGATACATTAGCAGGCACCCAAACAGTAATTTTGCTAAGAATATTTGAGATATCAGCAAGTGGGCCAATATTTCAAAATATTGTACATTTTCCATTTTACTTTTATAAATATTTAGCCTAGTAAAGTTTTTACTTATGCATTTCTCTCCTATCAATCCTTGTTAAAGTTACATGTCATTCAGTATGGAAACTATGACAACAGTACTCAAAGACTGGAAAAGTATTTCTGCTATAAAATTTCTTAAGACACTCTGTAGGTATTCTCCGAAAGCTAGACATGACTCCAACTGAGTCCAGATTATCAGTTACTGCAGTATCAGGAAGATTTTGCCTGCTGGGACTGGCTGTACCCATAACCAAAGTAAAAAATTGTTGTACAACTATTGTATTAAAAAGTTTAGCTCCAATCATGACTTGTTTACCTGATGCAAAGTGATACGCAAAATATATGCTTTGCTGATTCTGTGGTTGCAAGAATTATGAAATATAATGGAAGACCTTGAAGAGCTAAGTCATTATTAGCAAAAGCCAGCATAATCAGTAAGCAAAACTACCATATCAATGTCAATTTATTAAAATGGCAAATTAAGTAGATAACTCAAAATGTATGAATTAGCAGTCAGCCTTGTTAATTACATCTATTATAAATTTTGATCAGACTGATTAAGAGAATTTATTTAGTATATGTTTTGTAGTCAATAATTCTGAAAGGTAACTATGAAAAAAATAAATTTGAAACTGAACTCCAGTATCTAAAGATTTTATAAGGTCTTATGGAAATAAATTCATTACTTTTATTTCAGTATAAAATCTATCACAAAAATAATATAAGATAAAGGGAAAAGGGTAATAGAAATCTAAACAGACAACTCTGAATACAAAATGGAGAGAGTATTATGCATACTGGATGGGTGATATCACACTTAATAAAAGAAGGTAACAGTTCTTCAAGTGCAATCAAAAGCCCCTGGAAAACATAGTATACTTCTAAGATATTAGGTGTAAGATGAGACAGAATTAGAAGCATTTCATCTTTTACTGGTAAGTTTTCCCAAAATGAAACAATACATTACAGTTGGTATTAAATTGTGAAATTGAGATCACAGTCTCAAAGTTATAAAGGCATTCAGAGTCAGAACTTGGGAAGTAATTGTAATGGCATATATTACATTCCTTTTTTATTTAGCATATGAATAAAATAAAGGATTTGCTACTTCTGTCTGAGAAGACTGTTTTCCAGCTCCGATATATTTATTTAGTGAAAGACAGGATTTTGTTCTATAAACCTTATATTGCTCATAAAGAAATAAAGATCAAGCGATGCAAAGGGAAATATGAATGCTGTCAGGATAGAAGAAATTCCACTGTATCTACCAAAAAGAAGCACCTCAGAACCATCACTGGTATCTGCAGAAATATGGGGATTCTGCTTCTACGGTACATACCTTCCTCTTATTCCCACCTGAAATGGGATATTTCTGACATCAGGGCAAGGTAATGAGGTTAATCTCTTCCAAAACTGGCACAACAAAATGGCCCATATTACTGCATGTAGCTCATGCTCTTCCCCCCTAGAACCTCATGGACAACCGATTTTCTCTGAAATCTGAGAAAAGCGAAATTGGAAAAAAAACCCACAACAAAACAAAAACAAAACAACAACAAAAAAACCCCAACCCCCAAACCCAAACCCAACCAAATACCAAAAATAGGCTTATTTTGATGTAAATAAAAACTAAGCTGTTCTTGGCTTTATTTTTATTTATTAAAAAAAAAAAAAGTAGCAGAATGTTTAAGGAATATAGCTTAATTTCTATGCAGAAAAATTCTTAAGTTTAGGCTAACTTCAGGTGTAAAATTGCTCACAGATATCTTAAAAAAATAAAATGCAAAATTTACTGTATACAATAGTACCTTCAATGAAATTATTGTTTTTCACTAATTTAGGCCATAGAATTGTTTACAGATAAAATGCATACTTTTTATATTTAATAGGCCATACTTTCACAGGGTATGAAAGTTTGATTAAATAACACTGAAAAAAATTCAGAGAATCTTTCAATATCATTACAAGAGACTAGGGAACTTTATTAACTCTTCAGGTTTGGTTACATATAGAATATCTAACATAAAAAAAATTCACTGTCAGGAATTAATCTGTACAAATTGATTAGATGCATCAGTTTTAAATTCAAAGAGGAGGTTTCTTGTTGACTCCTCTGGCTATACATCTTGGTTTTTTTTCACTGGATGTGTTCTTGCATTTAAAGGAAGACCAGTTACCTAGTTAATATTGGCTTCTACATGCATGACACGCACACTGTATCAAAATGACAAATGAAGTCTTTAAGAAAGTTAACTGTAGCAGATGCAAAAAGACTACCTCTACTTTAAAAGTATATCTTTTAAAAATACAAATACATCTTGAAAGAGTTGAAACCCAAGTGATTCGATTTTATATATATGACCGTAATTATTCCTACTTTAAAGTGCTAAAAAACCAGGTTAGAAGAATTTCTTGTAAATGCAGTAGGGGAAGGATTTCTAATTTTTGAGGGATTATTTCACTAAGAATACAGCAAAAAGATTAATGTGCTGATCTTTTTCTTCAGGCTGATCATGAGGAAAACCAGCCTAAAATATGTCATGCCAATAATTTTTAAAAATGCAATTTTTGACCAAAGGGTTATTGACTGTATGCATTCCACCCTCCAGAAAAGTATTTAAACATAACTGTTTTGTGATTTAAGAAGAAAAACCTTAAATGTAATTATCTGAGAGGAGAGAACCATTCACGTCGGACAGTCAGGAAGTCTCAAGCCCGTACTGTAAGGCATTTAATACTTTTTCAGCTGGAAACATCTGTTCATGTTTTGCATAAAAGTAAGATTCTGTTCATGTTTCTGGTGTGTTGTCATTGAGATAGTCTGGAAAAATGCATTTTGCAAATGTAAATTTTATCACCAGCAGATCCTGAATTAGGGTCATGCTGAGTCTATTAGACCACATGTTGGGATGCCATTCTGCTTGGGGCACAGCAAGCTCTACTCTCCTATCCTCCCTTCACTTTATGATCAAGTTGTTAAATACATTCAGGAGAGATACTAGTGAATATAATTCCTAGCAACAGCTTCTGTGACTGTGACATGGTAATCTGTTCTGAGGTTAACTGTTACAGGCTTTATTCTAATTTCTTCTCTTGGTACCCACTTTATTGTTTTCTTAGTGAAAAGATGTAATTAATGTATTTCTACCTTTGTCTACCGTACCATGTTTTCTGTATGCTATCTTACCATGTGCTTTCTGTCTTTAAGGTATTAAAAAAGAGGAAAAAAAATATTGTTCCAAACAATCTCTGGCAAACAAGTTGGCAAACAGAACATCTGTCATCTGGAGAAGGTGGCATAGGAAGGAGAAAAATAGAGATATAATTGCTTCAACAGAATCTCTAAAGGTTCAGAATGGAGAGTCCCCCTTGACTGTATGCCAATGAGCCATATGTGGAGTGTCAAGAGCATTTCAGGTTGCGAATGAGTACTGGAGTGACAACATGAATAAATATAAGAACTTGTTTTGAGAAACCCAAAATAAATGCAATTTTATATGTGACTAGTGTTGGAGAAGTAGTGAAATAGATCAAGGGCAAGGCAAGATATCTTGCAAGAAATACATACTTTAAAGACAGAGAAATGAACACTTTAGTGGCTCCTATTTAAATAGGCAGTAGAAGATGTCTTGCCTATTCTAGCGAACGCAAGCCACAGCCTAACTGATCAAGTGTAAGTGTACGTGTGACACTGACAAGCGTGGAGCAGCGTGTAAGTCTCTAAAGAGAAGTGAAGATGCTACAGCTCAGTGGAACAACGCTGGGTTTGAGCACGTCACATCTACACCACCTACTTCAGAAGTTCCCTGCAAGCTGGAATAGTTATAAACATGCAACAACAGCAGCCAGATGCGACTGGGATGCCAATTGGCATATCATGTACGTGTCAAGCAAACATTAAAATACATATGTAGCAAAATTTCAAATGTGTAATGCAATATATTAAATTTATTTCATATATGAAAAGAAAACCATAGGTATTAAAACATTAAGATAATCAGGGTCTAGTTGCTCTTATCTGGTCACAGAATAGCAGCATTGCAATGCTTTACTGTGTGCCTGGATAGAGGAAATCATTCTTAGTGTTGTATCAGTTCTTAAGTAGAGACTTCAAGTGTCCCTGGATGATGGGACAGGCAAATTCTGAAGGAAGAGCCTACATGGGATTCCTGAAATCAGTTCTGCAATACTAGCTTGTTCACTAAACCTGTTTCTGACTTCATCGTTAAAAGGTTTTCTCACATTTTTCTCAATTCAGAAGTATTCATTTTCTCCATGTTTTTTTTCTCCAAGAAACAAACAACATGATTTCTGTATTCAGAAAGCTAACTCCAGGAATTACGACAATAGCAGTGTAGGAGCAACTGAGAAAGAATAGCAACCTTTTAGCGGACGGCTTTATTAAATAACCCTGACAGTTTACCTACAGATGTTGCAGAAACCATGGGAGAGATCATCTGGATAGCCTATTTCTGTTAGACATCAGCTGTTTCCATCCTGACATGAATATGACTAAAAGAATCTTCCTGAAAGTTCTGGTTCCTCCTCCTTCCTCCAATTAAAAAAAACCAAACAAAAAACCCCAAACAACCAAAAACACAACCAAAACCAAAAACCAAAAAACCAACGACGCGCAACAAAACTAAACTAACCTGTCATAATCACTTCAAGGAATAATAGAAGTACAAAAATAAGTGGGGAGAAATGATAAATGACTGCTCAAGACTGAGTAACAGCACTTCAAGAGCTACGAAGTACACAGCACGGAACCTACACTTCTCACCTCAGCTATCTACAAACTCTGCCTGACCTTTTTTTTTTAATCTTTAATCCTATCCCTATTTATCTCCCCATTACGCAATGACTTGATACTTCTTTTGAAGCTCTGGCTGTTCATGCTACAGGGGAAAAGTGGGGTTTGAGAGGTGAAAGCACATATTCTGTGGGATAAGATGGAAAGAAGAAGTATGCTTTGACCCTAATAGTACAGTTAACGTCAATGTAAATAAAGCCAGTACTTCTGTGATAATTTATTCATTTTTTACCAGTGAAATCTCCATTTACCTTTGCCTCCCCCAAAAGACCACCAGATGTTTTTCATGCTCTAAATATACAATCCTCTAGTCCACCACAATACATTTAGGAATTAAATAAGCACTGTAGTAGTTTATGAACTTAACGAGTGGCTGCATGGTAGACTTTAAAGGCAGGTTGTTGAATATGTCTGGACTCAACAACGAAAGGCTAAGAAATGGTAAGTTACTCTTTTCAAGAGTAAATTTAGACACTTCAAAGATCAAAGCCGATAAAACCAGTCCATAGATACTTTAACTAAGGAAAGTAGAAGTAAGTTGTATTATTTGTTTGAACAATGACTTTGAGTCACAAAGGTGATGTAGTCATGGAGGAATGCAAATTTTGATCAAAAGAGTTATAATCTCTAGAATTTATACAAATTTTGGGATATACTGAATATAACAACCCTTCAGATTACATGGCAATGCCAGTCATCATAAAGCACAGGTTCTTTTAAGGCCCACGTGGTGCACGTCCAGTGAATGCAGACATAGCATATGAGATTAGATGTAGGCAGAACTGAAGCGTGTATCTCATGCATGTTGTGATACTTGCAAAGTTACGGTTGTCAAACTTTGTAGAATTGCTGCAACTACAGCAAATATATATGGTATTCTGTACAACACCATCTCCTGAAAATATTTCATACTTCTGAGCATTCAAGGAGCCAGAGAGATCACAGCCTTAAAATATAATACTTCAGGCCTTTTTTAATTTTTTTTTTTAAATATCAATTTCAAAAGATAAACTGGATTCATCTTCAAGAAATATAATACTGATTTTATTGCACAAAGCATTAAGAAGATCTGATCTGAAATTCTATGTTCTGATCAGAAATGTTCAAGAATGATAAACCAGAAGTGGAACAGAAAAGGGTTGTTAGTCTTAAGTGGGAGACAATGTAGAGAAGAATGAAAACTTATTAAGAGTCTAGTCAAACAAAGGCTGAGTGCAGGTATGAGTGTTCTTTATAAATATACCATGGGGTAAAAACAATCAGAACAAAAAGCATCAAGCTCAAGGACAATGAAAGCAAAAGAACAAAACAGAATAAAGTGAACCAGGAGAAATATAGTCCAAAAATGCAGAAAAGTTTGTCACCTTCATAAAATGAAGTTCTGAGAGAAGCAAAGGAATAGAAGCAAAGTATACAAATGACTATGACAAAACTTGAGGACTTTAATAAAAGCATTATAATGATAGGTTTACTTGAAATTGCATGCAACAGGACCCAATGCATCATAAGGTCCCTCATGTTCTGTTCCTCCCCCTTCTTTTACATTACTCTTAATGCTAACTATTTTTCACCTATACATTTTTAATACATATTTTCATGCTTTTCTTGCTATGAACTCTACTGCTTTGATTTTTTTAATTATTTAATTGTGGGGAAATATGTGGATGCAATAACCTGGCAAATATAACAATAAAAATAATGTGTCATGTCTGACTATTCTTAGAAACTCTGACAAAGCATTACACTAAAGATGTGACAGAGCTTTTGCATATATAGCATACATAGCATACATATATATATTTACCATCTAATAATACATCAACAGAGCATGTGAAAAAGCTGGAGATTTATTAGTGCAGTCAATAGAATGTAAATAGGAGTTAGGAATGCATTAGAACAACAACCAATTTTATTACATATTTATCACATATTATGTTAATGAAGAAAATGCAAGCAACCCTAAAAATGGGTTTAGAGAAGACTATGAAGCGACACAGCAAAAATCATCCAGGTTAAATCTAAACATTAGTTGGTGCACATTTTAACAGGCAGAAGAATTTGGAAATAAGGAATAGGGGCTAAGAACAACAAAAAAAATAGAACATGTAAAAGTTTAAGAAAATATATACTCCTGGAAAGAGATGGTAGAACTGCTAGGTCCACAATTAGTAAATTATCTCTTTCTCTCTTTAAAGTATCAGTATTAATTATCATTTCTTGAACCACCTCTTTTTAAAATGCATGATGTTACATAAACTCTGGATTCTCTAACTGAACAAATACACATTTGTCCAATTTTCACCTGAATGTCACTTCTCTTTCCCATTGTCAAGTGCGTAATTCCTCACTACTGATTTTTTTGTGGTTTTGTTTTGTTTGTTTGTTTGTTTTAAAACCCAGGACCTTGCAGCTCATTAATAGAAATCTATTAGAGCACAGTGATATTTGTCCTTTCTCCTGCCTCCTTCCTACCTCTATTTAGCTCTTCCACCTCAGATTTGAAGGAATGGTAAACCTTCCCCCCGCCATCCCTAAATTCTTTAAGACTTAGTTTCTAGCAGATGACAGAACTCATTGCTGACATTTTATCCTGAAGTCAAGACACTCAGCAATTTTATTGTTATCTTGCCTCTTTTGAAGCAGTCTTACTTCTTTTCATGACAGTTAACGATTAATAGTTAAAGACATTATGTCCTGCCAGGCCTTAGTTTATGCTCTTTAAAACAAAATACTTTTTTAAAGTCAAAACAACCTAAATACAAACTTTTATTAGCATTTTGGGGGAAAAAAGGGAACACGAAACAACAAACAAACAAAAAAACAAACCACAAAGTTTGTTAGAGGATGTCCTCAAAAAGTTCTGTAAGTTTGGTTTTAGAATTGACTTCTCTAGGCTGAACACTTAAACAAACAAGCAATGCTACAGGTACAGGGCTCAAGCAGAGCCACGATGAGAATAAGCAACATTCATAATTACAGTAAATGGGAGCAGAATCTGGGATTACAAATGAGAGCCGTGCAGGCCAACACTTTACTTGTTAAAGTCTTTCTTTAATTACCTAGCACTAGTGAGACTGATCTTAGTCCAAACATAAAGAGAGGATTTAGTGGTTATTAACTAAGAAAACATATATCATCTAAAAATTATGCAGAAGAGGTGGCCTTGGCAAAGAACTAAGAATGCTCTGAAGACCTGAGATTACGCTTTGAAACAGGGCCTACAACATCTAATAAATACCTAAATACATTAAATACATGTCCAATCCTATGGGAGATTTTCATTCCTTAAACAGAGTACAGTCTTGTAGTAAATTACAAACAGATTGTAAAACAAAGGTTACTGGTGTCTTCTCTCACTGACTTGTTTCTATTGATTAAAAAACTGCAAAAAAACAAAAAACACAACAAAAAACCCTCCAAAATGAAAAGAAAAAACAAGCAGCTCTCCAAACTTTAAACTAACAATAAGCAATGCTTTCTTCTTTACAAATAATCTAGTAAGCATCCCAAAATAAGTATAAGATGGCCCTAATTCTGCTTAGGTAGTATTCGGTTTGGGTCCTTATTTAACAGTATAACTCATGAAAAATCTTTAAGCCTCATTGCGCAACCATATTCCGCAAGCAGATGGGCAAGCTGGCCCAGTACTCTAAGAATTTAGCCCATTTCCACAAAAAGGTAGTAATCACATTAAAAATGAGCCTGCAGGATTCAGATAGGATGAGCCCATGAAACCAGTCCCAGACAAGTGGCATGTTTCATTGACTTGCAACATTAATAGTTTAGTAATGTATATTCTGGGCCCTGAAGAAACATGTTTCATGAAACATGAAAGGTTCTAATGGCTTAGAAACTGCACATGTCCAAGTCCAGAGCAATAGACTTGTTGGAGACTGAAGCATTCAGTTTTATTTCAAGGATGGACACAGTAGTAAGGGGGACCAGGTGACCAAGTGCCTTCCCCACAGTATTCATCCCATTAAGCTCAAACTGACCAGAGACTCCACCATGGGAGCAGAAGACATGCCAAGATCTAGGCCAATCCTGAGACACACAGAAAAAGAGTTAACTATATTTTAAACCTTTGAATAATTACCTGAAAACATGAAAACTTTATGCCATCTAACCAACAAAGCTATTCAGTAGATGTAGTTACAACAGCAAAAACACATTCTTCTGCAAATCTGAGCCAAGGTACAGCAGCGGACAAAGGTGATAATTATATCTCCCAAAACCTTCCAGCATACCTAGACCCTTCCTTCCAGTCAGACTGCTCGGGTAAATGAAATCACACTTAAACACTGTAGCCGTGACATTGCAAAAGCAATGTGTAATGAGTAAGTTCCATGTCTCTGGAACCTAACTGTGTTTCTGAAATCCCAGATGACTGAGAATATTACTCTGTTAATAAGGCATGATTAATTCTCACCTACACTATAATTTTCAATTCAAACAAAGGGATGCAACTGTAGTGTACATAGGTCCTTACTCTCTATACAAATCATCATGACTTCCACTGAAACATCAGTGCTAATAAGGATATAATTTAACAAAGCAACTTGTGAAAAAGGTACTGAGTATACAAACAACACAAACATGAGATAACCTACCCCAGGAGAACTACAGGAAGATAAAGCAAGCAGAATCAAAGAAAAATGCTGGCAAAAACATATGTTCTATAGTTTCTGTGTGCTCCTGGCAAATAATGAACAATAAAAACTGATAATGCATGATTACTGAAGCATGTTCAAAGTTGTTACAGGTCAGCCTCTTTTTGTCACATTTGTGTTCTACCATTAAATCTTAAAGCGTACCCAAATTTCACAGCTTTCTGAAGCTATTGCTAGAGAAAATATAGGAGAGGCAGATTAGTATCTCTGGGCAATCTTTTAAAACAAATTGGGTTTATAAATGTATTTTTATCATCTTTTTTAATAAAATGTTAATATGCCATAGACAGTGATATTTTCTCATTAAAATGTCTGAGCCTTAGCAAGTTACCCAACAGAGAGTTATTGATTTAAGACAGAGTTTGATTTTCTAGGTATTAATTGTTTCTTTTCTTAGTGCAGCACTGTGCACTGCACCAGATGTTATTCAGGAGAAAGTCAGGAGTGGAACATTATAAAGAAATTAGTTTAATGAGAATTAGAAATCCATAAAAGACTTGTAAATTTTCTGTTTCTCTCTTGCATGTGATCAGAGTGCTCACATAAGGTAGTTGTAGTAGAGACCTTAAACCTTTCAGAAAACATCAAATAACTCTGGGATACACAATGAGGTCTCTCATCTCTAGGTCACTTCTTTGAATAATACCCAAGCAGTTAAAAATTGAAAATCACTATAATCTGAACATCTCATGACTGTTTGGTAGCCAATATGCAATCAGTCAACAGTATCAATTCAGTTCCTAGTGGAGTACATAAAAAATTCTAAGCCATCACTCTTAAAGGGAATCTCAGCAGAGAGAAATCATAGAATCATAGAATACCAGGTTGGAAGGGACCTCAAGGATCATCTGATCCAACCTTTCTTGGCAAAAGCTCCATCTAGACATGATGGCCCAGCACGTCATCCAGCCAAATCTTAAGTGTCCAACGTTGGGGAATCCATCACTTCCCTGGAGAGATTATTTCAATAGCTGATTTTTCTCATTGTGAAAAATTTCCTCTTGTGTCCAATCAGAATCTCTCCAGAAGTAACTTGCACCCATTACCCTTCATCTTTTCCATGTGACTCCTTGTAAAAAGGGAGTCTCCATCTTCTTTGTAGCCACCTGTGCTGGTTTTGGCTGGGATAAAGTGGTGTTTGGTTTTGTTTTGGTTTTTTTAATAATAGCTAGTATGGGGCTATGTCTTGGATTTGTGCAGAGAGCAGTGTTGGTAGCACAGGGATGTTTTTGTTATCCCTGAGCAGTGCTCACACAGAGCCAAGGCCTTTGCTGCCTCTCACCCCACCCCACCAGCGAGCAGTATGGGGGTGCACAAGGAGCTGGGAGGGGACACAGCCGGGACAGCTGACCCCAACTGACCCAAGGGATATTCCATACCATATGACATCATGCTCAGCATGTAAAGCTGAGGGAAGAAGAAGGAAGGAGGGGGGACATTCAGAGTGATGGCATTTGTCTTCCCAAGTCCCTGTCAGGTGTGAAGGAGCCCTGCTTTCCTGGGGATGGCTGAACACCTGCTTGCCCATGGGAAGTGGGGAATGAATCCCTTGCTTTGCTTTGCTGGTGTGCGCGGCTTTTGCTTTACCTATTAAACTGTCTGTATCTCAAGCCACAAGTTTTCTCACTTTTGCCCTTCTGATTCTCTCCCCCATCCCACTGCAGGGGGGAGTGAGTGAGCAGCTGTGTGGTGCTTAGCTGCTGGCCAGGTTAAACCATGACAGCACCCTTTAAGTACTGGAACATGGTTATGAGGTCTCCCCTAAGTCTTCTTTTCCCAAGGCTGAACAAACCCAATTCTCTCAGGCTTTGGATATAAAGACATGATGATTCACAGCAACATTAAAACCTCCACAGCTTATGTAATATGGCAATTATGTTGTATATACAATCCAAAGATTAATTCAAACTCTTGGTTACTCTAACATTTCACAAAATTAATTTTTTAACAAGCCTAATGATAACGTTCTCTTTCAGTTGTTGAAAACAAAGTGCTACTACATTGGCTGGTCTTCCCCTTTCCTTCCTGGAATTTCCTCCAGACACTATTTTGCATGGAGCACAACATCTCTTCCCCACCTTCTTAGTCCATCTTTTCTGAAAAATCTATATCCATCTACTGCAGTACTCCACTACAATGGTGTACAATTCCACCATTCCTCTGGAATCCCAGTGAGGTCACAGCTCTGCAGCTATGCATGAACTTTCAAGTCCCCATTTGTCTCCCATGTTGTATGCATTTGGGTACTGATTTTCACACAGGGAAGGTGAGAGGCACCTCATCATGCTGTCTCCCAAACACTTCTGCACTGCCCCACATGCCTGCCTTTCTCTTCAGATGACTACCCTTCACTAAGATGATTAGGTCAAAGCTCTCATCACAAGATTAGAAGCTTGTTATCAAAGATGTACTTGTCCCACTTTGTCAATCCTGTTCCCCATTCAGCAGGCCTTGTTCCTCAGAAAGGGCTCCACAGTGAAAGAAGTCAAAAGCCCTGCCTGCGACACCAGCTTTGCAGCCAAGTGTTGATCCAAAAATTTGTATACTTCTCCTTGAGCCTTTCCTCTTCACCAGCAGGACAGAGGAGAACACCTCCTGGGCCCTATGCCCTTCACCCTCACCAGAGCCCTGTGGTCACCCTTTATAAATTCCAGATCACTCTGGCAGGATTACTGGTGCCCAAATGAATGAGCAACAAGTGATAGTAGCCTGAGGCTCAGAAACACTTTGGGAGTCTCTCCACAGCCTCCTGGATCCATGTGCCAGGCAAGCAGCAAGCCTCCCAAGACAGCAAGTCAGGTTGGCAGAGGAATGCTTCCATCTCCTGTAGAAGACACTCTCCAGTAACTAACCCTTCTTTTCTTCTTCACCTTGGCTGAGGTGCAGCTGCCTCTGATGTCTCCTGTGATGGAAGTCATCTTCCTCACCCACTTCCCAGGCTCTTCTTCAGGGGATAACTTTTTCAGGGATCATCTGGGAACTGGTGTGGGTTAGCTTGTGCCGTCTGCTGCAGGCTTTCACTCTTGTCAGCTCTAGCAATTGGCCTCTGGTGGCTGCTCCTCTATCAGCTAGCACTTAAACATCTTGTCTACAACTGCTGATCACGGAGCAACAACTATTCAACTGCTTAGGAAGGATCGATATAACCAGTGGGCAAGAGGGCAATAAACAGAGGCAGCCAAAAGAGTCACAGCAGTTTCGAGACTTCTTCAGAAGAACTTGAGAGTAATTAAAAAAATAATTAGGGAATGGCAAATTCCTTCTTACATGAATAATCAGAGTGTATATTCATGAACACTATTAAACATTTCATAAACAGATAACATGCACCCTAGAGTTTTAGAAGAAATGGATAATGCTCCTCACAAACATTAGAATTCATTCATAACGGATGACATCTGGTTTAATCCTCAGTAATGTTTTGACAAAATGAAGCATTGCATAAAATCACAGTAGCCCCCATGAAACAGATTAATCCAAAGTTATTTCACAGAGAAAATTCACCATCCAGAGAAGTCTTCCAGCAAGGTTCCAGAGGAACCTATACCTAGGTAGGTGACAGGTATGTGTCACCTAAAACCCAAGCCGCACGTCTAGCCAAAGTTAGGCTTAGAGTAAATTACTAAATAAAATTCTTTCATCTGTAGTATGCATGATATCAGGCCACATGCACATAATATTTCAGTTTGGCCATACAATCTGAACCTACGAAAGAACTGCAGTGACATAAAATAAAAAAAACCCCAGCATGTTGCCAGCTTACATGAAGCATTAAAAACAATGAAAATACCAAAGCATTTATGTTATTATTCTTTGCAGCATATATTGATAAAACAGTCAATAATGCTGATTATATTCTAACATATTTCTGGTATAGTACATGTAAGAGGAAAAATAAGTGATAAAGCACTCTGCTTTGATGTGGACAGTTTGTCCCTATGATCCAAGGAATTAATAAGAAAAGAAATCATGCATTGACTTCAAAGTGGATGTTAGTAAGCACCTCCTGCAACTGGAAAGCTAGTCAAGAAGAGATTTTTCTCTTAATCTACAAATTTAGTTCTGGATAAGAAAACTTATGTACATTTCTTGGTGGGAAGTAATCTGACAGGCTGATCATTTTTAAACTCAGTATGTAGTTTCACAACAGTTTTAGCCCAATACCTTAGCTTAAAATGAAGCTAGGACAGTTTTCATTATTCCCATCTTAATTGTTGCACAATTCTTACTCTTTTCTTTGAGAAGGCACTGGCATTTATCTCAGTTCTTAAAGAGCAGATTCAGAAGATAAACCAGAATAAAACCAATGTATAATTAATAATAGTAATAATAATAATAATACACCCCCCCACCCCCTCCGAAAAAAACCCAATAAACAAAAACCAAACCAACAACAAAATAATCAAAGGAAAAAAAAAAACCTAAAGTAAAATATTTATGAACCATCTCTGAATCATTTCACTATGGAATAAGGGGGAGGAACAGTGCAGGAGGAAGGAATGAGTTCATTACAGAGCTGACTGGCTTAAATGCTGTGAAACCTTCCTTAGAGTTGCACCACCAGTTCCCAGTTTCTGACCGAAATAAGGCTAGTAGGATTAATCCATAGAGATATACTTGTGATTCCACTTCTGCAATAGTGAACTACAAGAAATACATTTATTACAAAACCCCTATCATTAAGTTCCTGGTGAAATGAAACAGAAATAAAAAAGTAGATTTTCTCTAAAATAATTTTTCATAAAAGTATTGATATTCAGTTAAGGTTTTGATAGTTAATCTTATCCCTAAATGCACCACAGAAGTGCCATAACAGGCTGAAGTTATTTATTAGATATCAGAAAAGATTTTATTCCTTCCTTCAGCTCTTCATCTGATTTTTCCAGTTTCATTGTGCACTATTTCTAGTGCAATTCTGTGCGAATGATTGTGAATGCAATTCTTCCTGTTCCGCATTCAACTATTTAAACACAGTAAAGTGTTAATATTACTGTAACACTTGTGGTGACAGATGCTGATATTTTAAAATGGCACCTGGTGGACCTGTTTCATAATTATTCATAATGAGCAGGAATGTGGCAGAACTGTTCTGAAGGGACTTCAGCACTGCAATTTTCCCATGCTCTATGAAAAGTGGTTGCATTCAATAAATTACCACACTAAGTTCATGTTGCTTCCACTTCTGGCTTGTGATAAGGGGTACACACACCCTGAGGATTTATGCGCTAAAGCTAATTTGCTGAGTTAAAAAGCCATCAAAATCAGCACCGCTCTGAGCTTAATAACCTGCTACAGACTTATAAAGCATTCTGTAAGAATATTACTGACTGTTGAAGTAATGGTCTCTCTTAATTTTGCAATACAGCAAATTAAAATAAGATATCTGAAAGAGAAAGACAAACAGCCTTCTGGAAAAGGGGAAAAGTAAACCATTAGACTCTGCAGTACATTAACCGCTCTATTGGAGCAAGCAGCTTAATTTTTCTTCATTTCCTTGTAATCAACAAGCAAGTCTCTGGGTAAATAAACAAAGGAAGTGGTACTGCATATGCTTGGCTATCGTTCCGGTCCACCACAAAGCACTGGTATTCTCTGCTTTCTTGACTCCTCACTCCCCACTGTGCAGTAGAAACATTTTCTTCTATCCCGTAGAATAATGCCAAGAAAGCCTTAGAAAAAACTTTCATACTCACCTACTTAGTAACTAGTATCAAAATAAATTTACTATAAAACACAAAAAAGTAAGCACAGGACTGTAATGCCAGGTTAACAAGGAATTTAGTCTTATCAATGGCAAAAATGCTGCTCTAGACTTTACTTTGCACGTATTTCTTGATGCAAAAAAGAAGCCAAGACTGTATCTCACCTAATATACCTCGGCCTTTACAAAATATCATAAAATATATTTAATATAATTTTGAAACTCAGGAGCTAGCAGAGAACATGTGAAAATGTGCCAAATGAATGCCAGAAGATAAAAACTAACACAGGAACTGAAATCCCATTCATTCTCCCCCATTCCCTTCTTAAAATGAACAAGGTTTTGGTATTTATACGTGGCCAAGACTTGAGTTTTCAGAGTCTATTTATCAACGCCTAACAGTTTTCCTGATCTAAAATTTGCATGCTCTTTATATTGACTTTCGCAGAAAGTATATGTATTACTTGTTTAGAAATACAGTTTATTTAGAATACATACTTCTATATAATTTTGCTATACAGTATATATTGCTATATATAATACATAGAAGTATGGAGTGGAGTCAGGACAGCAAGCTGTGAGCTTGTATCACAAATGAAGAGAGAAATTCTAGAGAAAGTAAATGAGATCTCAACACAAGCCAAAGAAATGCTGAAAAGACATATTTTTCCAAAAGACCAAGGAAGCAGACCAAAGAGCTCACTGCAGTCCAGAAAGGCATTAAGAATTGATGATTACAGAGCAAGCATGAGGAAAGAACCTGTCTTGCAAGGACGCAGTGTTTCCATTCCTTCTCACTCAGCAATACATCTGTTTTCTGTTTTACAAGTTAACTGATTGTATCTTCTGTTTTTGCATGGTACTGCAGAGAAAAGGTGCAAGCAGATGCATATCAAAGACCTGGTGCTCAGGGTCTTATTACGTAGCCTTTCCTTACCAAATTATTTCTATAATTGGTTTGTAGACTTCGGGGGGGGGGGGGGGGGGGGGAAGAGATGTCTTGACATCTACCTTGACTGACAAAACACGATGGGCACAAACAAATCCCATGACCACGTCACCACTACAGTGTGGTTTCAATAATAAAAAAAAAAAAAGATTCCATTAATGTGTAAATATTGTAAATACTTCTAAGATAAAAGAAATGAAATTATTTTCTAAACAATGTGGTAGCATAAGAACATATTTTTATCCTTTCATTGACTAATTTTTCAGCCAACATAGTCCCCAAAAAGTTGATGGCAGCTCTTTCAGAGAGATGCTACATCTTGCCATTTTTAAAGAACCCTCAGACATGGAAACCCACTGACTCAAAGCCATTATGCCACACAAGGAACAGGTTCCATTCGGATTAGGAGCCTTTGCAAAAAGTAAACTCTTTACTTAAGCACATCTGCTGCTGTAGTTCAACAGGTAAAATGCCTATTTATATTCAGTAAACTGGAGGTTCTTAGCATAGAGTCTAGCAGCAATTTTTTTTCCTTTATTAGGTTCTGCTCAAAAAGCCTTTATAGAGGTATGTGTTATGGCCCTCTAGGCACAGTCTGGTCCATGATCTTGAAGAAATGAATCTCTCGTTTAGTTTCATATTCTAATTATAGTCCAAGGAGCCAAGTCACATATCATGGAGCTGTGTAAAATGCTAATAAAAAAATTCATAATTTAAGCTTTTCTTCCATTTCAAATGTAGCCTTACATCAGTTGCAATAACCACCAACAAAAGCAAGAACATAACTGTGAAGTGGCATGCAATTGCATATATTACAATGGCAGAAAACAAGATACAATTTAAGCATAAAATGCTTTGGTTTATTTTAAATAATACTGTTTAGAACACAAATACAGATATATGCAAATACCTAAGACAAGATTTGAAAACCACCCTACGAAACCTAAAGTTTTAAAAATTAATAGCAGAAAAGTGACTAATTTTTTCTTCACTTTAATCAAGTCATAACTAAAACAGGTTATCATGTTTGTTTTGTTATCTCTAAAGGGCTCAGAAAAGGAACTATGGAAGACTCTCCCAGAATGGTACAAATAATAGGTAATGAATTTGGAAAATATCCTTTTGTATTCTGACAATGTGTATGCCTGCTGGGGAAGCACTCTGCAAGTATGTCTTATATAACTTATTGTACATATAAGACTTACAAATAAGTACGCCATATATAGTAAATGGCTGGCATTTTCTCAAACTGCTAACATGCACTGGTACACTGAATTATGCTTATACAATTGGTTAAGCTTTTTACTGAAAAAAATTAATTAAAAAATGAACTTCATTTACTTAGTCCAGTGTGCTTTTTGGTTTGAAAGAAAACACAAACTCTTAAAACATTCCCTTAGCATTAGGATTGAGTTGTACAGAATCTAATTACTTTGTTGTTGTTAAACACAAAAGCTAATGCAAGGAAACCTCACCAAGAATCATATTTAAAACTACATGTTGACTTAAAATGGAATGATTAAAAACAATTTCCATGTCAAGCTGTGGGTCAGAACAATGTGTCATACAGTATTTCAGCCATTGAGGCCAACTATCTATTTGCTTCAGTAACACAAATGTGAGGGTGAAATCTGGCACTTGTCAGCCTATGATAAGTTACTACCAGACTAATACTTGCCAGTGGAGTGATAACTGATTATACAGTAAAAATGTACTGAAGAAAGGTGATGAACATTCTGTGAAGGAGAGATTTAAAAATTGCACCAGTCACTATACTCCATGGCAGAGTAATTCTGCAGTTCCTTGTTTTAATTTATCATGGCAAACTATCCAATACCAATTTTATCCAACATTTCCCAGTAGAGTACTTGAAATACAAAAACACAGCAAAAGCAAACGTATATGAACTTTGATAGATCTAGTAGCAAATTAAGTATAGTAACCTTGATGCTACTGTCAGTCTGCATTTAACAGGATGGATGCTCTTCCATACCACTCTCCCAGTCTGTACAACAGAGAGATGGGAGCCTTCAGGGATCAGCCTGTACTTATTGATTTTCCACTTACATCTGACACTTCAGAGCAACCCAGAGGCTCTTCCAAAAAGGGCCACCTTTTCATAATACTGAGCAATCATCTGCCCATTGAGAACAGGATACATTTGCCAGAGTGCTTCATTTTCTTATGTTTCAGAAATTAAACACATGATCTAGCAACACATTACAAGTGCACATCTAAGTAGAGGTAACAGTCAGATTCCACCTTTTTTCTCATGCTGAGTACCAGGAGAGGAACAGAATGGGATAAGCAGAGCTGACACCACCTGCGAACAGCAGTTCAGCTAAAGCAGCTCTTATTACGCACCGCTCAAATAGAGCCAAAGGACTCAGATTGTAGGAATGAATGTAAAACAATAGCGCGGTTCTCAGTGATGCTGAGCACCCTCAGGTGATGTGCAAAGCTCTAGTTATCAGAGGCCTTCCTCCAATAGGTACAGAGCGACTTAACTTAGGTACTAGTTATTATTAGCTATATTTAACACTGACACAAGACATTCAGTAGATCAAAGGACTAGGTCTTAAAAAAAGTTTTAAAGAGTTTCTGAACAAGAGGTTCAGAACAAGAACTATATGATCATGTATTGTTGCCTTAATTGGTTTATCGTATTTGTCATTACCATATAGAATAAGATGAATAAATATAGCACATTATGATTTCATAGGCACATAGAATCATATACAATGTAAATCAACCTCCAAATTAAATTCCTGTTCACATTTAAGGAAAATTCTGAAGACCCTGATTCAAAGCAATATAAAAATGAAAGAATAGCTCGATCATAGATTAGCTGGCAGCTTTCAAATATGAGGATTAAATCAGAGTTAATTTTCAAATCATTTGAACTTACATAAAGAATGAATATCGAAGAATGTTTTTAATTTTAAATGCTGAAAGTTGTCCAACCTCTGATACTTAATTACAAGCAATTTTAAGCTACAACTTGAATTCAAAGGATGACTGACTAGGTCAAACACTACTCTACTGTTTTATTAAACCGTGTATCAAGGAGTTTGATTCAGTACAGCTAAACAACAGCCCATGTTCAGAAAACTAGCAATTGGATTGCAGCTAGCTCATCCATGACCAAAACTAAACTCCTCTGAAGTTTAAAATAAATCATCTTGAATTCAGAGCAGCACATTAAGCAAATTTGAAACAAAGTCGGCGGGATGGAGATATAACTGCCTATTAAAATCCAGAATGTTTTTTCCACTTCATAGCTATCTCAGTAATGATAGGTTTTAGCCGTAAAAACAAATTGACAGAACTGGATGGGCTTCTGGAAACAAAAGTTGTTTTCTCCAGCACTACTGGAGAAACGTTAACTGCACTTACCATCTGTGAAAGGATGATAATGCTTGTGTACAGTCCTCGCAGGGATTTTGGCAGGGATTAATTAATATTTTTAATGTGCTTTGAAGATTAAACACTCAATAAGAGCACTGTTCATTGTTGATTTACTTTAGGAAAAGTAGAATTCTTTACAATAAAACCAAGAAACAATAATTGTAATATCATTGCATGGTAGGAATAGTACTATAAAAATATACTTAAATTCTATATAATAGTTATACTGCAGCTATTTATAATTTTCCCCATTCTGATGGTTTTAAACCAACTTTCAGTACTTTGGAGGTTTGAAAGCATCTTTCCTTAAATTTCCAGGCATAATTTATAACCTGGAACTCAGGCCTAATCACAGATATTTCCAAAGCAGTGAATCTTCACTCAATTTTCTTCTTAACAGAAGAAATAATTCTTGACAGAATATGTTCTTGACTTCAGAGCAAGACTACTCCCTCAGTTCCATTTGTACCAGAAAAGTACTTAATCCCTTCAGTGAAGCTGGTAAAAATCAGAGGGTTTTTTTCAGAATTAATCTGGAGAGAAGGTTGGATCAGAAAGAAGGATGCTTACAAGCTGAGAATTTTCACCCGGCCAGCTGGTATAAGACACCTGACACAAGACTGTCATGCCAGGAACAAGATCTTCCAATCTGCTTCCATTGCCTGGTACTCTATCTGATTTATTTCACGTTGGATAAATATTGAATGGTGGCTGTGTTCTCTCCAGGGCGTACGCCAGGTGAGAATGAGGTTATTGGCATTTGCAATGCTGTGTCCTGGCACTTAGAGTTGGATTTGACTCTTCACTGCGGTTAGAAATTACTAGTGGAAGAGCCGCTCAGTCTTACAACATCATAATGAGTGACAGACAGGATTTTCCCCTCTATCTGATTCTTAATCAGCATGGGATCTTGTACTACTGAAGTATGAATCTGTGGGAATTTCTTAACTCTCAACACAAGGCAGAGATCTTCCAACACATTAACTGGAGCCCTCGCTCTTTCTAATCCTGGCGATACTCTGTTTGGCTCTATTAGAGTAATTTAGGAGTATTACCTTTTAAATTCCAGGCAACAGTGCATGTACCACTTAATGTTTAACATTTTAACGCGAGTGTGCTCTTTTTGTTAAATACCATTGTCAGCCATCCTTACAGAGCTTTTTCCAGTCAAATCTGTGGAGTACCTACCTTGTAACATAGACCTTAGTGGATTAATGGGAAAGTTTCAAAGAAAGGATTTGTCTCTTCAGCGTGGACACAATGTATGTTGGCTATTAAAGGACTTTGCAAACACAATAAAAACTTATGAAAAGTGTCAGAGTTCAAAAAGGAGGGATTTTATGGTTGTGGTTTAAAGATAAACTACTGGAAGAAGGACTATATAAAAGTCTGTCAATTTAAGGACATTAGAGCTATGTTAAAAGCTATTATTACACCAGAAACTCCAAATTATTTTCAAATTCATTTGGTTTAATGAATGATATTTTAGAATTTTCTTTTCTACTTCAAGTTTAGTGCTGCATAACATCATGTCTAGCTGGGGCTTGTATAAATTGAAACATAGTATCACACTAGCAAGTAATATAATTGATTGTATCCATTATAATAGAAATAGATGAGTAATAGCATAAGGAGTAAAAAAAGAACAGCCAAGAAATACAACTAAAAATACTGAGTATTTCTCAATATTTGTCCATAAAGGATAAAGAAGTTAATTGCTCCTTAAAATTAAAATAATATATGTTGTAGTTACAAACTATTTATGTTTTGAAATCCTCAGGGAAAAAAAATAATCTCTATCTACAGAGACTTCTACAGGTAGGAAAGGTGAAGAGAGGACAGGGAGCAAATAAAAAAAGTCAGTCTATATTTAACTATTTACTTCAGAAAGTTTGAGAAACAAACATTTTCTCCATTTTAGGTGACTACGTACTTTTAGACTCCTTTAAAAACATGTTGGAAGAAAACAACAAAAAAAGAACGGCTTAAAAATAATACTTGAGAGGAAAAAGAAAAATAAACCACTGACATTCATTGGGCTAGCAAGCAGAGGAGAGGCTAGAGAACAGTTTCATTGAGAGAGAAAGAAAAATTACTGTAGAAGAATCAGTAGCCGGGACTATAAAGTACAACCGCTAAAGAACCAAAGGAAGCTAAATGTCTGCTTCCAGATCATAAATCCTGTCACGCAGGCAGCACGGTGCCCACTTATCACTTGCAAGATTGAGATTCAAGAGAAGAATCCAAAAGCAAATCAGGGTTTAATCACAGGGGATCAGGCAGCAAATGAACACCTTGAAAAGCAGAGATGAAGGGAAGGAATGAAGACTCAAATAAAAGCAAGCCAGCAGGGTTGAAGAGCAGTTACTAGAAGAAGCATCATTCAAGAAGCTGAAATAATGTCCAAGTGAAGAAAATAGAAAAGATAATAAATTCTGACAGGCTCAATGCAAAAAAAAAAAAAAAAAAACAACCCACACCACAAAAAAAACCAAACCCACAAGACAGACTGGCCAAGAAGGAACAACTAGCAAAACACATGCAAACTAGTAATAAATCTTCCCTCAAATACATCCAGAGTAGGATCCCTCCTAGAGACTTTGCAGAATGAAAGGATCAGCACAACAGGAGTACGCAAAGACAAGGCAATTGCTGGGAATCTAAATGACTTATTTGAATTTGTATTCAATGCAGAGTTTCCTATGCTGAAATAGTCTGGGAGAGCACGGAGAGTGACCAGCTAGAGGAACCATCTCAAACTGAAGTACGCACAGGAAAGATTGCCTAACTAATTGAAGAAGGAACATGAGACACAAATGTCATTTATCCAGGAATTACTAAATGAACTCAAGGGTGAAACGATCAACCAGAAGCTGCAATATGTAACATCTGCTCTAAAATGACTGCAGAATATGAGGTCTGGAAGGTAACAGATGCAATAACTTTTCTAGAAAGGTTCTTATATTTACTTCTCTAACAATAATGAGTAAAAGAAGTGGCAGACACATAAAAAATATTATATAAAAAAGATCAGTCAGCATAGCTTTTGTAAAGGGAAGTATTGACAAGTGACAGAATCACAGAACAATTTAGTTCAGAAGGTACCTCTCTAGACTACCTCACCACAATCACACTTAAAGAAGGGTTGATTTCCATCAGGTTGCTCAGTGACTTCTGAATATATCCAAGAATGGAGATCCCACAACCTCTTGAGGTACCTGCTGTGGTGGTGTACCACCCTCAAAGTGGAAAAAAAATAAATGTTCTTATATCTAATTTTAATTTCCCTTCTTGCAGCCTGTGAGGGGACTCTGAGAAGGGTCTGTCTGCCTTCCCAATACTCTCCCATTAGCTAGTTGAAGACAGCAGTGCTGAGGCAGATTTCACTGTGAGGCCACTCTCCATCATCTTCAGAAGGTCTCTCCTGAGCCTCTTCCTCTGCTTAAGGTTAAACCCAGCTCTCAGCCTCTTCTTGTATCTTATGTGCTCAAATCCCCTGAATATCTTCAATGCCCTCACCTGGTCTTGTTTCAGTGTATCAATGTTTTGTTGTTGTACTGGAGAACCCCAAACTGGGCACAGTATTTTGAAACTGGCCTCACAAGTGCCAGAGGGGAAGAATCATTTCCCTCAACATGCTGGCTACGTTCTTATCAATACAGTCAGGTATGCAGTTGGACTGCATCTTTGCAAGGGCGACCTGCTGACTCACATTCAGCCAGGAATTATCTGCAGACTTGCTGCAGTGTACTTCCTCCCATCACCCAGGTCATTACTGAAGACATTAAAACATTATCACCCACCCTATCCATCCCAGAGGAGCACTAGCCATCTGTTGGCATTTGCACCATTGATCACAACCAGGAGTCTAGCCAGTTTGCTAGCCACATCTCTCTGATTTGGCTATAAGGATACTATGAAAAATCATGGTAGAATCAAGGTAAAAAAAAATTAATTGATTTCCTCTTATCCACACCACTAGCCATCCGATCAGAGAAGGATGGCCAGACACAGTGTGCCCTATCTAAAACCTGCTGGCTGCTTCCCATCACCTTCTTGTTCTTCATGCATCTGGACAGAGTTCCTGGAAGAACTGGCTCCATAATCTTCCTGGTGACAGAGTGGAGGCAGAGCAGACTGTGGTTCTCTGCATCTTCTTCCTTGTCCTTCCTGAGGATAGCTTTGACATTTGCTTTTCTCCAGTCATCAGGAACTTTCCCCAAATGCCATGACTTTTTGAAGATGTTAGAGAGTGACCTCACAGTGGCATCTACCAGCACCCTCAGCAGCCTTGGAAGCATTTCTCCTGGTCCCATGGACTTTTGCATGATCAATCAGTTTATATGGTTACTGTAGGTAACAACTCCTGCAGGCTCTATCACAAAGTCAGAGAGGCTTGAGGACAAACCACAGCAGTAAAACCTGAGGTGAAAGTGGCATTGTCTCTCGTTCTTTCCTGTATCCTTTGCTATTAGGTCTCCCACCTCACTGAGCACTGGAGCCACAGTTCCCTTGGTTTTCCTTTTGCTTCTGATGTACCACAACTCTTGAAAGCGATAACAGTGAACTGAAGAAAGGAAATGTGACCAATATTGTTTATTTGGACTTCAAAGGGATTCTCCTTGGAGAAGAACTCCCTTCTGTTGCATAAATTTCATGGATAGACTCAGCTCAGGAAAGGCCTGTTGCTAGAAAAATAAACATTTTCACAGGTATTTCCATAAAGCTCTAATTTCACTATATTTTTAGGGTAAGTGGGAGTACTTTTTTTCACTCGTCTACAGTTTTATTAAAATTGCTGCCTCCTAACACTACTGAAAAAAATTACTTCCATCTACCAATTTTAAATGGAAAATATTACTGCCAAAGAATAATAAAATCTTCACACTTGCCAATTTACAGGTTTTTTTCACGCATGCACCCCACTTAGCATCCAAGACTGCTCTGATTTCAAAGTAGGAATTTCCCAGCTGGTAATTTGAAACTAGAACAGTACCTCTTTGCATTTGGCCACATCATGTGCAAGACAGATATAAAAGGGTACTCAGGCAAACAGCTCTGGCAGTGTTCTTTGCACTATATGAAAGACTCACGTTGCCTCAAGTTAAAAGGTAAAGGTAAATTGTGCATTCCTAACGCAAAAGGAATACTTGCCTCAGCTCATTGAACTAAAGCGATTGTTCAACAAGTGCTTCACCTATACAAATATACAGTTCACATAACACTGAAGGTCAAAAGAGATGAGAAGTTCTGCATTTCATAGGCCAAATATGCCAGATACTTTTTTTTAACTTTTTATACAATAACACAGAATACTAATGCCAACCGTATAAGAATACGCTATAGGTACAACACTTGGAATATTCCTTATCTTTTCTCCATTCCTCACACTTAATTCCCAGAAACTATTTTTAAGACAAGTGTTGTGCTAAGTTATAGTATAAAATAATCAAAATGCTGTATATTAGGCACAGGGAAGGTATAACATGCATTTATGCATACAGTGAAAAATATTCATAGAATAAGATACAGACAAAAAATAGTGCTAGAAGTAGCACAGGTAAGCTGGGAAAGGCATGCTGAAGCTCTGCTGTGACATCCTGGATATTTACAAAAGATGACATTTAAATACTTGGGCAAAAACACTTTTCCTTCTCGTTTGCCAGACCAAACTTCACTTCCAGGCTCACTTAATTTCAAACACCTCACCTCCCCCCTTTCCTAATTTCCACTTCTTGGGGTTCCAGACACCTCTCCTCCCTTGCTACTGCCACAAGTTGCACTCAGTCCCTTCAGCAAGGCAAGGAGGACCACATGATGTCAGGGTCAATGCTGAGTGGTTTCTCTCTGCCACTCCTTGTTTCTCACTCTCCCTTTCTGCTGCTCCTGCTCTCTTCCTACGCTCCATCCTCCACAGGCTGCAGTCCCTTCAGGGGTGCACCTGCTCTGCCACGGAGCAGCTCCTATTCCTCTGACTGTTCCCTCCTCTGCCCCGTTTCCTCTCCCTTGGTGTTTTCTGGCCCTTCTACACTGTTTACACATAGGTGCCACCAACTTGGCTGGTGGGCTTAGCTGTGTCCTATGATGATGGGTCTGTTATGGAACCAGCTGTGTCCAGCACACAGCAGCCCCATGTCTCTTCTCACAGAAGCCACCCCTGCAGCCTCCCCTCCCTACCTCTGCTACCAACACCTTGACGCTTGCACTCAATCCATTTGGTCAGATCTAGTTCAACCCACCAAGAATGATTCTGTGGCTGAGTCAAGTTAATTGAGGTCCTGGTTAGATTTTCACTTGAGGTAAATTAAAATACAAGCAGAAATTTAAAATAGAAGCTACTCTTTTTCATAATAATTTTAAACTTCAGATTTATTATCTATGAGTCCTGGCACTGCCAAACAAATACAATGACTTTTATGAAAATTAAGTTAGCATCAAATACTATTTTAGTTTTCTTTATCGTATAGAACCTCTACTGCAAAGGGTGTATTAGTCCTGAAAAATATTCCTTCTATATTCATTTGTGTAGTTGAAACTGGTAGTCTAAGTTTTCTGACACACTTAAGTACTTTCCAAAAGTTTAGTAAGTTTTGTTGCTTAAACAAAATGAAATTTGCGTGCAAACAAACCAGGAACTGTTTCAGTTGCATTCCCTTGCAGAGCTATTCCTTCTAATTAGGAGGACACCTTTCTATCCAGCAATAACTTTAAACATCACTATTTTCAGACACATTCAGAGATATGCCTTATCTACGTTCACTCCCTACACACACCAGTTGCTGAAAGGTGGCTGATTTGCCTGATTTATTTGTTTCCTCCAGCATTTACTGTAATTTTGAATCCCATATTTTCCAGAACTGAGTCATTGCTGTTTGCAAAATTTTTATCCCCTGGCTGCTTTTCAGCATCTGGACCCAGGAATATATTCTGGCCACAGTCTGACTACATGTCACAAGACGACGTGAGTGCATTTACACATGAAATCTGACCACGGAGAACAGAAAGGACCCATGGTGATTCCTGGCTGGAATAATTAAGGAAAAGGGCAGTAAATTACAGTTTCTAATAGATTTAATGGCCTTCTATTGAGCATGACCAATGCTATACAACCATGTAGGAAGGCAGATCACTGACTGCTGGTTTTGCTATTGCAGCTCTGAAGACAAAGTAATGACTTGTGTGGTTGTGAGGAAGTCAGGGAGGCTGTCACAACAAAACAACACTATAATAATGAGGCATTTCAATTCCTCTCATTTAAACTATTATAACACTGATTAATGTAGAAACTTGAAATTTTTTAGACATCATTAGACAGTAACTCCTGAAGAAGCCATACAGCAAATACTTAAGAGCAGAACAAAAAAAAAAAAAGCCAAGAACAAAAAAAAAACAAAACCAAGAACCACTTTGCATGGCCTTAACATAGTCAAATTCAACATGATTGATAGTATTCTGTTTTCCCCATTGATACCAGCATTTTTGTTTAAGCCATTGTTACATTCAAGTAACTTTGTAACAAGAGACTTCATTGGTTCCAATGCTGAAGTCTTAATCACGGCAAGGTATTAAAGTAGAAATATTAAATATTTATAACTTTTTAGAAAATTCTTGAAAGTTTCCTATTTAAGGACAACTATGCAGTCATAAAGCACTCTAACAACAAATGTCTCTCTCTTGGTTGGATTCCAGCTGAAAGCTGTAACAGAAATTATCCTGTATTCATGGTATTCATAAAATGGTTACTTCCAGTATCTACCAAAAAGCAAATACACGTTATAATTTTTCTGTCAAGAGAAAGCATTCATTTGGGGCTGTTTCTTTCCACCTAGCCTCCAGAAAGTAACTACTATGAAAGCCACTGATCATTAAGCCATCGGTTTAAAAACTAATAGATGGAAATGAAAGAAAAGATTAGAGGAAAACAGAGAAAGTATGATCTCCTAAAGCTCTGTTCCTTTATTTTTTTTTTTAATGTATGTATTCATTTTATGCAAGTGCCCCATCAGAGACTGCCATATGTCATTCAAATGCTTCCGAACTTTCCATAAATCCTATCTGAACTCTGATTTCTCTGGATGAACCAAGGTTTTTCAAACTATGTTGTTTAAATGAAGCCATTGAAAATTATCCACAACAATAGAGTTTTACAGTAATTTTAGTAACAGCTTTTGCCTTATTCACAAAGCAAATTGAGAAAAACTAAGCAAGTTTCATCTGTAGTCCTGCCTTCCATACACTTTCATCTTAATATCTTAAGAATGCAAGAATGGCCTGAGGATAGGTGAATCTAGAAAGAGAAAAAAGAATCAATCATTTCAATCATCATGTGTTCTCTTTGGAATGAATAGAAAATAATACTCATTGTATGGAAAAGGAAATTTCTCTGTCAAGGCATTTTTTTTCTGACTAGATTGCTGTACAGGAAAGCCATTAAAGTCCCCAGAAAGTCTTGTCTGCAGGATTAACACAGACGCACTGAAATGCTAAGGAAATTAATGCTTTAGATACATTCCCTTTTTATGGAATAATGTCAACTGAAGACGAAAAGTCACTACAGAGGGAATTAGAACTCTTAGGGTCTTTCTAGAAATTTTTATCTTGAAACAGTCATGCTTAAAGGTTGGGATACATCTCACAAAGTTAGACTTACGCACATGAACGAGTTTAGACTCACTCAGAGTCAGGGCCAAAACCAGAACTTCTCTATTCAAAGTACTTATCTACCTTTAAGACATGATTTATCGCATCCTAAAGAAAACATCCACCTCAGATGACTCAAAAATTTGGATCTTCTCTGACTACAGAGTCTAAGAAACAAGCTCAGATGTCAAATTCTGGACTAGAGATTAAAAGTCAAATACATTAATTCTACCCAAAACATTCATATGAATTTCTTCCTTCCATTTCTTTTCCAGAGGCTTCAACTCAAAATTGTTTTTTCCACCATCTGGTGGATAAATGTGTTTCAGATGATCTGATAACAAGTACCAGAATGAGAAAGTCCAGCATTTCCACTTGGGTTACAATGATTTACTAAGATTTCATAAAATAAGTCCCCTAATGCACGAGACTTTTTTTTTGCTATGACAATTATCAGTATTTTCATAACTGGAAAACACACAGGCAGCTTGACTCTAAAGAGAAATTAGTGTATTTCAGCAGAAATTATGACCTTTCTATATACCTGCCAATGAAAGAACAAAATCTTATTCTTTTCCAGTGGACCTTGCGTGGCACACAGACCAGATTATTAGCATGGTCGTACTCAGAAATACCCTTCATTGCAAGATGGCTTAGTCAAACAATGAATGTTTCTTTACAGTAAGTAGAGGCTGTGCAACCTCCCTCTCTGCATGGGAGGCAAATGATAACCTGCAAAGTGGAACAAAGCCCTCCTTTTCCTCTGCTCCCAAACAAAACGCAAGAACCAGCATTTGCCTGTTATACTGAAAGCCCCTGCCTTTTTAACTGCAGAGGCCACGGCTTACAGGCTTCATGAACTTGTCGCACATGTTTGGATTTCTTTATTTCACAGAATTGGCAGGATGGTGCAGATAGGAGCAACTTCTACAGGACAAGACCTGCTTACAAACAATAGCTGAACCACATGATCACATGCATCCCACACAGAAATTATTTTCCCAGCTGACACAGTCTCCAAAGTAACTACCTTATTTAAACTAGAAAAAGTTTCAACAGGGAATAAGCCATTGAAATTATCAGGTGTAGCACATTATTTCATTACTTTGGAGAGAATTTTTTATTACTTTCAAAAAAGAAAGTTCTGTACGTATCCTAACATTAAGTGATGGGTTTATTATTTTTATAAGCCTGTATAGTCAGACAGTATTGTCCTCATTTCATAAACCTGCTATAATTTCTATAGTTTAACAAAACATACTGCATGAAAGTTCAAGCCCAGGGGCAACTACACTTTTTAGGTGACGTTTAACTGTTAAAAAGTTTTAATAACAAAAGCCACTTTTACTGTGGTGTTATCCCAACTAGCGGCCCTTGCAATTGGCACAATATTCATGCCCTAAGTACATTTAATAAATACTTTTTTCCTCAGTCCTTTGGAGAATTTTAAATTCAAGACAACCTTTGCCATCTCTTCTGTACTGAAATGGAGAAAATTATTTTTGACTGTTTGAAAACTCGCTTTCTTCAAATAATAAGGTTCTCAAATCTGGCCCATAGAAGAGACAATAAGAAAGAAGCATGCAAATATTCAGGTTTCTTTTACTGGATAGAATCTTTCACATTCTACAGTAAAAAATTCTTTGCTAATCTTTCTCTCCTTTTGTAGCATATTCTGTTTCTCTCCTTCCATGCCATTGAGAAATTTTATTTCTCACTAAAATATTTCACAGTCTATCGTCAACCTATTCTTGTCCCCCATCAAACATTTTTAGCATGAGGAATAGAATAACAGAAGCTACCAAGAATTCATCATTGAAACAAGAAATCCCACAACTTAAAAACATAAGCTGAAGAAGCAGGATTAAAACATCTTACCTAAGTTCTTAAAATTTATTATTTCCTTCAATGTACAAACTTGGAATTTCAGAATCATAGAGCTTGGATTCTGCCTTATGCAGTCTAATACACTCCCCACACTCAGGCAGTTAACTTTGATACAGACAAAAAAGTATACAAATGAAGCAAAGAAAAATACAGGATACTGGACAGAAATCAATGATTTTTGCCTTACAGTTTCATGGGAACTTCTGGAAAAAAAAAAGGGGGGGTGTGTTTGTCTGCACCTTTGTATGTATGTCTAAAAGGATATAGCAGGATATTACCATGAGTTTAAATAAAATTGAATGCATGCTGCTGCATTAGCAAAATTATGCCTCACCTTCCCCCCCTCCCCCCCCCCCCCCCCTTTATTATTATTTTTTAAACTGGCATAGCAAAACCAAAATGCTCAGAACTTCCAACCACAACCTGGAAAGGACTGTCTTTAGGTGGTATTTCATTTATATTTCCTTGTGTGGCTGAAACTGTGCTCTATTGTGTTTGGAGGGTTAGTGGGAATAGTGTGTCTCAAAGAGAGCCTTAAGTCATTAACACTTCTTCTCTCCTGTTCCATTTCAAATCCAGATATTTTAATCAAACATGTCACAATTGACGTTATTCATTCCTAACAAGTACACATATTAATCATCATTCCATTTGTGACCAAATTAAAAATCCAGAAGTTTCAAGATACCTGGATGAGTTTTTCCTCTTAAGTTATCTCTTTGGCAGCTTTTCAAATCAGTATTAACAGACAGGCAGATAAAGGTATCTTTGCAGTGGAATGTCTCAAGTTGCTTATGGGTTTTATAAATGGAGCAGACAATTACAGTTATCAAAAAAATGAAGGATATGAAGATACCCAATGGGGGGTGTGTGTGTGTGTTTATTATTTATAAGGAAAATTCCTCCTTTAGATTTCTTATAGACTATTAACCTTCAAGTGTCATCTCCTATAATGTACTACTCTTTACATGAGCCATGTCTATTTTCAGAAAGCCTTTTTTTAATTATACAGATATTTGTACATGTATTACAATATTGAAGGTACAGATTATGGAATATTATTGTAGGAACTGGTATTCTACGATCACAGCAGAATATTTTGATCTGGGCCTATTCTTAGTTGGAAGAACTACACTTTAGTTAAAATAAGTAGATTAAAACCTGTTCTAACAGATAAATGACCTCACTTCAAGTGTAATCTCTTTAAAATCTAATATAGACTTTTTGTTGGTTGAGGAACTACAATACTTTCACATCTTTTTAAATTATCATGTGACAAAATACCCAGTAAAGATATATGCATTGCTATGCACCATCAGAAACTTGTCAGACTAAATGTTGAGCGTTTACCTAAATAATCCCTCTTCTTTCTTTGGGATTTTAAGGCTAGTATATACTTATTTTATTCTCTGTCTTGATGCATCAGACAACATAATTCTTCTATTCTAATTGATCTCTTCTCAGTTGTCTTCCATTAGTGATATTTTGAGCAACCAGGGACTATGTGCACAACTCCAAAGGGCTTCATTCATTAAATTAGAGTTAAAAAAAGCATGCTATAAACAAACATCATTAATTTTAGCTTAAAGCATGGATTAGGGGCACAGCAAGTCCCAGTGGAAGACACAATATATAAGCAATTAAAACGTGAGAAATCTGTAAGGGAAATAACACAAGATTGAACCTGGATGAATATTTTAACACACTTACTGAAATTATTTATTTGGAAAAAACAATGTTGAAACACAGCATTAGTAACGATGAACAGAAAATTACACATAATGTGATATAGTGGCAAAGAGACCTATGTGATTATTTGTCAGAGCAGATTAACGATTATAATTTGACAGACAGTTCTGGGGCATTATGATAGCAGAATATTAATATAGACCTAAATATTTACAAAGAACTCAGGAAAATAAAAATAATAATAATAAACTCCCACAACACAGAAAGGTGGAGAACTGTAAATCCACAGATAGTTGAAGGACCATGCACTAGGGAGGCATATGGTCTACTTAAGCAGGACCAGAAGGCTACCTTCAAAAAATAGCATTTTGAAGTCAAGAAAAGGAGTATTTAGAATATCACTGTTTTCAACGTGTGTGCACACGCTCAGGAGGTATGAGGTGGAAAAAATCCACAAAACTGAAAAAATTGTCAGTAAACAGATCATGGTGCAAACACCCGTGCGTTCTTTGGAGTACTTGCAACACCCAGTTTCACCAACAGGTTCTAGTCTGCAGACTGATATTGCTGCCCATCTCTGCCGCCTACCCCAGTTCCTGTTGTAGCTCTACAGCACAGATTCACTCTGCCCCTTCTCACCTTGGCAGCAGCTGGACAGAACATCTAGGTAAGAAGTGAAGGAAGTCTTTAAAATACCTCATTCACATTGTTCTCAGCGTCATGCAAAGAACAGTAACTGTGGTCACTGAAGCTTACCCAGAGAAGCTGTGGATGCCCCCTCCCTGGAAGTGTTCAAGACCAGGTTGGATGGGGCTTTGGGCAACCTGGTCTACTGGAGGGTGTCCCTGCCCATGGCAGGGGGGTTGGAACTAGATGATCTCTGAAGTTCCTTCCAACCCAAACCACTCTATGATTCTATATAAAGAATAACAATGTTACACAATATTACGTAGTTTTACAGAAACATATAGTGGTATGCCTGAATTACACCACCACTAAAAATCCAGGGTGAATATGATGACCATCTGTGAACATGATGATACCTATTCTCTGTTCATTACACTAATACTATCCCTACATTTTATAAAATGTAAAAGATTTTATAGGTATCACTGCTGTCAGATTCTTCACGTATTTTAATGGAGTTCTCATTTCTTTGGTCTTATGCATTTAGACTTATCAAGACATTAATGGAAAAATATATACACTTTGTTCAGATTTTACATTATTTGTGTTACTATGATCCTATAGAAGTATTTAGTCAGCTATTAACAGGGCAACAAGGAATGCACTTAGCATCCAAATTGCTGTTATACCATGAGCTTGCTTTCTTAATTTTTTAGTTTATCTTCATTCTTGCTAGATCATGCATTTAATAGTATTTTTATATATCATGCACGTGTGCAAGGGTGGACAAAATTTTAAGATATATCCTATAGAAAACCATTATGACCTAGATGAATCGTTTGTTAGGTTGTCTTCCTCCTAATATTGTTACTTCTGTTCATACAAACTACATGATCTCAAAAACTCCTGTGTATCCCTTGAGTTTCAGCTCTCTATAATTTCCAGCAATCACAAAAATCAGCAGTTGTTCCTGTCTTAACGGAGAAGAAAAAATCTAGACCAAGGAAAGAACAACTATATATTAAAATCTTCTTATGTAATAACTATTGTTTTCTGTGATCTCCAACACTGTAAAAATGTATCTGTAGAGGAGAATAAACTTTTCAGTTCTGGGTAACATTTTTTTTTTTTTTTTAACGTGTTTTCCTACCACATAGCTATTTGCAACAGTCCTTATTTTCCTTGCTTTCAACAGAAAAGCATTACTGGAAGTCCAAAAGATAGCATACGTGCTTTTATTTGACAAATATGCTGAGGTCATAGATAAAACATTCTTACTCACAGAACACACTTGTAGCAGAGCAACAACAGCATATATAAAAACCCCCCAACATTCACAGTGTTAAAGATTTCTTGACCCGTTTCAGCTGAGAAAGACATTCAGCCGAGTACATTTCACAGTGTCAAGACTACTCAGTAGAGCATTGTCAACTCCGATGCATTTTCCATTGCCATGCGCTCTGGGCAGGGAGATAACACTACTGATGACAAGGCGAGAGAGGGCTGTGCCCCTTTAGGACATCTGCAGAGCTCCTTACCCAGTCAAAGCAGATACAAGCAGATGCGTACTCTTTTACAGTCTTCATTCCCATTTCATATACAAGGCCTTTTGACCACTTTAAGATCAAGCTGGTATTCCCTAACATTATCTTTAAGAATGAATCTTTATATTTCCTTGGGGTTTTTGTTTTGGTTTTTTGGTTGGTTTGGTTTTTTACAATTTCGCAAATCTCCCCCCCCACTTTTCTTTTTCCTTTTTTTATTTCTTAATGAAAACAATGTTCAGATGTCAATATTTCAGAATCTAAGACTTCAGAAAGCTCCACTGCCTGATAGAAGTAGTAATGGATTGGTTTTTTTTAGAAAGTTGAACTGTCATTGGTGTCACCAGCTATCATATATAATTTCTCCCCAAGTAGCATGCCATACAACCTCTGAATTCAACTTTCTCTGCAAAGGTCTTCTATGCTGGCTTACATATTGGAAATATAATAGCTTACTTTTTCCTCTTGGGGAGAAAGGTAATGGTCTTCACTATTGAAAGAAAATATGGAAAATTTTGGACAACATGGAATTGTTTATTTTTACATCTTGCCTACACTGATATTACTGAAGTGCTTATTTTTTACATGTTCAAAAAGTGAGTGACTCAGATTCACAGTCTAAACACTGAGGAAACTTGTTCAACTCTTTTTGCTTGAATAAGCTGTTGAGAAATATCACACAATCCGTTCTACATCTCAAATATTTTCAGACTTTCTGTATACTGATGCTTAGGTTTAACAGTTGCTGAACTACCTTACAATGCAGAGAGAGCTCTTTATAATTCAAATTCAGTATTTGAAATGATATTATAATCTGCAAATCCATTATGATAGAAAATGCCATTTCTTTCCTAACATATGCATCCAGTTATTTTAAGTTTTCCCACTGATAAGAGAAAGGGCCTGTTTTATCCTTGAGCCTCTTAATGCAGCACCCTTCCAGTCATTTATTTTCATGAAAACTTCTAAAATTTCTGGTTGTCGAGTAGTCTCTTCTAATTAAATTGCTCACAGGTCAACGAGGTAGTAATAAAACTAGTCATAAATATGGATGAGAAAGTAGTTTTAGACGGAGGCTAGTGAATTTACTAATTTTGCTGACTATTTCTATTTGCTTGAGACTGCAAAGAAAAAGCAAGACTTTCACCTTATCAGTAGGAAAATAAAAAATGCAGTTTAATTTGGTGGACAAATATTTCACAGAAGGAAATGTAATGTAAAATATTACATCAGGAACATAGATCAAACTAGCAACCACTTTAAAAACCTATTTGTATCACAAATTCATTCAGATAAAAGTTTACCTATTGTACTACATAGCCAAGAAACTGTATACTTTTACCATTATTTTGGAAATTTGGAAATATTTCCATAGCCCTTAACTTGCTCTGCATTTCAGAGCTGTGCTACGAACTAAAGATAAAGTACACGATATGGCATGATGGCATATCCAGGACTTAGAGCTGCAATTTGTACTGACCAACAGTAAAGCAACAGTTACAAGGTTGTGCTTTTACTGTTGTACTTCAATGCTATAACAATGCTAATGCAAGTCCACTCCTGCTGTATGTAGTTTCAGTAGAAGGAATGCTTAGAGATAAGCAGAATTCATATGCCAGAACATGAACAAGACCTGAAGAAGCTAATTCAACACATTTTTCCTGGGTTTTTTTGTTTGTTTGTTTTTGTTTGGTTGGTTGGTTTTTAAAGAAGAATTTTAAGATTCAAATAAATTCAGCAGGGAGAGGGGACATGATTACAAATTCTTAATTCCTTTTAAGGGATTTATCTTTTTCTTGTTTTGAACATTACCACTAAGAGCTAACAACTGCTCACTGATTAGCTTGATACAGGACATAATTTTAGAAGTTGGTGTCTGAACCAAAACCATCCACTAATCATACATTTCATTAGATTTAGATGAGATATGAGGAAGAAATTCTTCACTGTGAGGGAGGTGAGGCACTGGAACAGGTTGCCCAGAGAAGCTGTGGATGCCCCCTCCCTGGAAGTGTTCAAGACCAGGTTGGATGGGGCTTTGGGCAACCTGGTCTACTGGAGGGTGTCCCTGCCCATGGCAGGGGGGTTGGAACTAGATGGGCTTTGAGGTCCCTTCCAACCCAAACCATTCTATGATTCCATGAATAACATCCTGTAACAATTAACTTTTTCATTATGGTGAATTCCGTAGCCTTTCCTCTTACTTAATAAAAAGCATTCCAGGATTTGAGAACCAAAAAGAGTCTGAACAAAAGAATTCTTTTTTTATTTTCTAACCTTTATAAGGTTTTTGTGCAGGTGGAATAATGTTTTCTAAGCCTGATCCAGCATTTTCTTTGACTATTCTCAGCAGCACAATATCAAACACAGATCTTGTAACTTGTCTCCCCCCGCCTTAAAAAAAAATCCCACAGACTGACACTGTACTAGGCAAAACATTTCTAAACTTTAGAACATGATAGAAAACAAATATCTTCTCATACTCCGTTGACATGAGTCATATAGCCAAGGGCAATAAAATGAACTGAAAAATAGTATTGCTACTGTATACAACTACTTGGTACAGACAGGGTTAACAACTTCATGAACTACAACACTGACAGTTTTTTCGCCTCTTCTCTGTGCTACAGGTATAGTAGAGCCCATTACTGTTGAGATACAGAAGTATGCAAAGTCAAGATCAAACAAAAAAGTTATCAAATGGAAAACTGTAAGTCTCATTATCACTTAATAATGGTGCCAAAAACTCATGTCATCAGTGCAAATTAAGGAAAAATATGGAAAATGTGACTGGGATGGATTAAACAAAGTTTTTATCAGGCTACATAGTAAAGTATAAGAAACTGGATAATTACTTCACCTAAAAAGGACAGCAGAAATGCCATTACATTACTTCACAGTCTATTTATTATCGGGCTAGCACAAACAAGCACAAGACCCAGCAAAATGACAGCAGGGACAAGTTCATTAAACCAAGAATCTGATGTTTATTGCTAGAAGGGAGCACACAAACACTTCACCTCCTGCTGCTGCTTCCACGCTCACATTTGGTTATTGTAAGGGGAAAGAGGACACAGCTCAGATACATTCCCAGATACAGTTTCCGAGAGAACGTTCCCTACTGTTCCTCAAAAGATCCTTCTGCTCCTATATAGCATGTGTGTTTTATCCCAAAGTAAAAAGTAAAACTCAATATACAGCCAATAACATGTAAACTACTATGTGTTGCTGATGCTAACACATTTGTTGCTGTTTGCTTATCGTATTCTTTGCTTGGTGATATTTAAAAAGATGCTCATGAAAAAGTGGACACACAACATAGTAGCCTTTACTATATTTTCTGAAGTGTGTGTGTAAAGACTGGAATCATGTTCTTCCACAACTGCAATACAGATAAAATAATCATGAAGAATCTGTAACTACTGAAAAATGTAACCGTAGGTACTGATAATTAGATGTTATTAAAAGATACAGACTAATCTTAACAGCTTGATCAATTGATCAAACTTACTTATATAGGTGTTATAATTACTAATGTCGTTATAATTTGGTTGATGTGCTTAAGAATTTTTTTTTTGCTGAAATTAGCTAAAACAAACCCATACCAACAAAGACAGAAAGTATCTCCACCACCACTCATTCCCTATACATAACAATAGCTTAGAATAATGAGTGAGGAACAGAGGGAGCTGAAGACTTTTTAAGTTTATAATTTTTAAAAGAACAATGTTCAGAGTTGTATTATGTATGTCTAAAATAGTCTAAATTCAACAGAGCAGTCAGAGATTAGCAATGTGAGTTATTTGCATTGAAAACAATCAACCAAAAATCTTGTCAAAAGTCAGTAACTCAAATTTACATCCAGAATACCACAACAGTCATTGCAAAGGTGTGAACAACCAGTCAAACATTTTCCTTAGTTGTACTAAGAGTAATGGTCTTTAAAAAAGAGAAAAGAAAATAACACTAAAACCACACATTACTGTTGTAGAAATTTTCCACATGCTAGCTTTGCCATTCAAATCCGAACAAAAATCACTATTAAAATGACCTGAGTTTGGCAATGTTCATTACATGCCATTTTGAGTTGAATGAGACACGACTGCAAGCTCACAAACATTAATTTTGAGCCACCAAAGGAAAATAACTATTTTTTTCTTTGAAAGGATTACAGAGAACATTATCAAGATTTAAAACATCTTAGCTGCATAATCATAAATGTCTTAGAACAAAAGGTCATTGTGAGTTATGTAGGCATACTTTGGCCTAAAAAGTTCAATTTGCAAACACATTTTTCCCTTTGAATCCTACCCACTAATCTCTAGGTCTTTATTAACTTTCTTCTAAATAACACTTTCTACTATCCATCAATTTCCCTCACACCACCTTATTTTTTCCCTTGTTATCTTTCATACACTACAGTAGCCAAGACCAGATAAACATACAAGCCCAATTACATTTCACTCACTGGCAAGATTCAATCAAAAAGATCACAGAATATCTTGAGTTGGAAGGGACCCATGGGGATTATAGAGTCCAACTCCCTGCTCCTCACCAGACTATCTAAAACTAAACCATGTGACTAAGTGTCATCCAGACACTCCTTGCACTCTGGCTTGGTGCTGTGACCACTTCCGTGGGGAGCCTGTTCCAGTGACCAATCATCCCCTCAGTGAAGAGCCTTTTCCTAATGTCCGGTCTGAACTTCCCCTGACAGCTTCATTCCATCTCCTCATGTCCTATCACTGATCACCAGAGAGGTGATTAGTTCATCTTGGAGAAGGTGAACAAACCAAGGGACCTCAGCCGCTCCTAGTAACTCTTGCCATCAAGACCTTTCACCATCTTGGTGTGTCCTCTAGACACACTCTAATAGGTTGATGTCCTCCTTATATTGAGGTGTCCAAAATCACACACAGTGCTCGAGGTGGGGCCACACCAGTGCAGTACAGAGGGGGAAAATCACCTCCCTCGACCAGCTAGCTGTCCTGTGCTTGATGCAGCCCAGGACACAGTTGGTCCTTTTTCCTTCCAGGGCACACTGTTGGCTCATATTCAACTTGCCATCAATCCAAACCTCCAAATCTCTTTCCGCAGGGCTGCTCTTCAGTCTCTTGTCCCTCAGCTTGTACATATAACCAGGACTACCCTGTCCCAAGTGCAGAATTTGGCACTTGATCTTGTTAAATTTCATATGCTTGCTGATTGCCTAGCTCTCTAGTCTATCCACTTCTCTCTGTATGGCCTCTCTACCCTCAAGGAGGGCCACAGCTCCTCCTAGTTTAGCGTCATTAGCAAACTTACTTAATGTACATTCAACTCCTGTGTCCAGAACAGAGCTGGATCTTCCATTAGTTTTTCATGACGGAAGAGAGGAAGGAAACACATCCCTTATGTTTTTCTACACACTTTTTCAACACCAGGGGCAAAAAACCCCAAACAAAAACCAACAAAACAAAGAACCAACAGCTAACAACATATCTGAAATTTTTGCTGAGGAACGTGGTCAGTTTTCTCACCTGTCTGAACACAAAAGGGCTGGAATAAAGCTCCTACCACATATCTTATTCTTGCAGACAAGTTTGTTTGCTTTTTCCCCTCCAATATTATGAACATTCTGATTTCAGAAGAGCTCTGCAGAATTTATTCTATGCTGCATAATATAGCTTATTTGGGGAATTTATATCAAAACACAGTATCTTCAGATAACATCTGATTAATCACAATCTTTCCTTAGCTAATTTTGTTTAGAGGAAAGCTATAAGCAGAAGACATACAGATTGCTATTTTTAAGAGAAAGTAAGTAAGGTTACTTGCTCTGTGAAGACATTACCAAGCTTTATAGACAAGATACAAAGTCAATGTATCAAAACAGGAACAAGCCAATTTTGGCAAACTACTCTAGGACTTGTGTGCAAAAAGAATTTCTTAAGAAGATACAAGGACACAGAAGAAGAAGCCTTTTACAGGAGATGCCTACGGTTTTTTGTCTGTTTTAAGACACATGCATCATCACTATAAATACCATTGGCTAGGGTAGATTTTGTTAAGTTCATTTGCTTAAAAACTAAGTAAAGCAAATGCTTTAAGATACACTGCTGATGTAAAAAAGCATTCCTACTAGTCAACAGAAGTGCGGAAAATAGCAAGAACCATCACCTCTGCATGAATCAAAATACAAAAGTTTTAACTTACACAACATGGATTTTACAGGAAATACTTAAACATAGCCTATATCTTAACCACATTGGTGATTGAAATGGAGATCAAATTCTGAATGAATGTTTTAAAAGCTGCTCACGGGACAGACTTGAAATATCAACAACCTTAAACAAATGAACTTCATATATAAGCTAGAAAATGTTTGGCTGAATAAAAATATTTACTTTTCAAAATGTAATTGCGAAGGCGACTCCCTAGTCATCTGTTTCATCATCAGTAATTCAGAACACAAAGAAAAAACCCATACCCTTTCTTTTTTGACTACTGCATATGGTTGTAGAAGAGCAGGGCTTTATTGAATAGTGGCTTCCTTTCTACATAATATTTTGAAAATATTATGCAACAGCAAATTTTTAATTAACAAAAAAAATAAACTGTTCACAAATTACATGTGTGGTGTTTTGACATATATTAAGTTACATTAAAATAATGTTTCACCACTGAATGCATGCTCCCTTTTTGTTCTAATATAGCAGCACTTTGCAGTTTATCTTAGCAGCCAGAGAATAAAGTTACACAATATGCTGCTAAGAGATATTTGAGTATCTAATTAGCAGAGGTGATAAATATACAAAGTAAAGCTACATAAGTAGTATGCTGGAACCTTCAAACAAGATTCCTCACTTATGTAACACTAATTCTACTTTTCAGTCTAGGAACAGGTTTATTATCATGAATCAAATTGTTATAGTTTCAAAAATTCATATGTTTTCAAATAGGTACAGAATTGAGTTTTCCTTTGGAAAAGTTTGCAGTTTTTTATTTGTAGAGGGGAAAAAAAAAAGGTGCCAAGCACCACGATTTACAACACTGAATAGCAAATAATTACAGGAGACATTTGGAAAACCACCAACGTTTAAGAGATTTTCAGTTGTTGGCTAAACAACTGCAAGTATCATTGCCAAAACCAGAATAAAATGTCTAATCAAAAGTGACTTTTGCATACAGAAAATAACTTATTCACTAATCTATTTTAAGAACATTCAACCAATTATAGCAAAGACCGCGACTATATCTATTCAGTTGTGCAACCCAGTTTTCAATTCCAATCTCATTCAGAGCTTATGAGCTGCGTCTCATGCTTTAGTACACTGCAAGCCTTTTTCCCCTCCAGTGGTTCACACAAATTCAGTTCTAGAGATGAAAGACAGTGTACTAGCAAGCAACGCTGTACTGGTTTTACTGTGCATTTCTTCACAAGTTCCATTACAGACACCCCATACATTGCTGGTACAAGGGGAACTATTTGATTGCACGCAAGATGGACACTCAGGAAACACTCACAAAGCTTTCACCTATGAGGTGGAAAGTCCCTGTCATCTTTGACTCTTAAATCTTACTTGCTACTCCAATTCTGAGCACTGCTTGAGATGCTCCTTTTTTAACTCTACACAGGGCAAAATATCACCATCTTGAATTAAACCATCTGCTCTGACAATTTTTCACTCTACAAAGCAGTGAGGTTACAGAACCAGAGAGCTTTACGATGTTCAACTACAGCATAAGCAGACAGTTTTTTTCATATATTTTGCCTAGGTAAATATAAGGGATACAAGGTTATTAGTTCAACCTTGAGACATGCCCTATTACATTTAAACATTAAGAGACACTATGCTATGTTTTAAAATAATTTTTACATTCTGTTAAATTCTGGTTCTTCCCATCAGAAACTCACTAGGAGGTAAGCCACTGTCAAGAGCATAAACATATATAAAACTGCATTTATTAGTGCCTTATTAGGCAAATTGCAGGAAATTGCATGAAAATATACCATATGGATCATGGTGTGGAAAAAGCATATCTAGATATAGTTATATATACACACACACACAAATGCATACATAAAAAGGAAAAAACCACTGTTCAACGTTGCCTTGTAGTAGAGAATGTTTTAGAAATGTTCTCTGAGGGAAAACTACTTAGGCTTTCAGCAATGCAGAAAGTAGGGCAAAGAATATACAGAAATGGACAAAATTAAAAAGATCACGTGAAAAACACAGGAACCTTTCAAACATGACTGCATAAGGAAGTGCAAAAGAGAGTTAAGGTAAGATAGGCAAGTCTATTACATATAAGATTAAATGATAGTTACGAATCATGTCATCCTGATAAAATTTGAATGTACAGAAGACATAAAAGTCATATTTTAGATAGATGAGTATCTAGAGTTTGAATACATATTTTGGATATATATTAAGCCATAATTTGAACTCATGATCTTTCCAGAAGATATAAGAGCTGCAAATGCTCTAGATCTTTGAAAAAGAAATCAGCTACTTATTAGGATACCTTTAATTCAGTGCACATACATTAAAACTCTGGCCCCAAAGCTGGAAAAAAAAATTGTTTTAGAGCATGTGCATACAGGCAGTTCTTATGCTATTTCAACAGAGCACAAAGTTAACATTAAAACATATACAAACAAAGGATTTTGCTTCAGTTTATGATTTATCTCACAAAATGTTGAATTCTTGTGCAAAGAAGTCAAATTAATTTACTATCAAATGCATGGAAAAATTGATTTTCCACTTCGAGAAAAGAACATAACTTCTACTAACCTTCAGGGTCAAGGAGTTTCTCTATGCCGAGGTGTTGCCTGGCTATGTTGAATGCATGGTCTAATCGTTGTACAGGTGACTGCTGAGAAGCAACAGCATTCCAATCAAATAGGTCTGGCCTAAAGCAAAAATAAGAGGAACAGTAAGTTTCTTCTTTCTAAGCATTACATTTAATTGTGTATTTCTATGGCTATCCATCAGCATCAGCTAATACTGTTTTGTTTTCTTAATGAAAGAACTTGTTAAATCAGTGCTGGAACTAATGAAGCTTGGTTTCTAATGGGTTTGCATCTTATACTCATCCATGCCCATCACTGTCACATTAACCACATTTCTTATTCTCCACTAAGTCCCAACAGCCTATAACCTCACTCTTCCAAACCGCCTGTTTTCACTCATAGCCCTCTGCTCCCGTCACTGCCCAAAATGCCCGCAGAGAGCTTGCTCCCCTCTCCCAGTCCTGAAGGGTGCCAGCGTGAGAAGGGTCACGTGCTGTGGCCGTGCGCACTGGGACCGGCTTGTGGCAGGCCAAGCAGGACAGATAACTGCTGAGGTCATTTTGCAGCCTTCCTCCTCTCTCCAGCCACCCGTTTTTCACTTCGCTTACTATTTCTAAGCATGTAACTGCTTCTGAGGTTACCGGCTCGCTGTTGTAACCGATTGAAATTGGTCAACAAGTTCAAAAATTCATGACCTCGGAATGCACACGGAGTAGCTGCACACGCCTCTTTCCTTACCAAAGCCTTTAGAAAAATGCACGCTTTTCAGATCAGTACAAAACTGTAGTCCAATCATAGGTTTTAGCTGATAGGAGCAAAAGCACGAGAGCACAATTTAAATGCTCTTGCAGGGATAGACAGAATGACCAAAACTCAGTTATAGCTCAGATAACACAAAGGCTCAGATTGTGTATCAGTTGCACTATTTGCAGTATAAATAATGTTAATACACTGTGATCTTTGGCATTTCATCTGAGAGTTATCCATTAAGAGATCAGAATTTGTTATCAGGCACTCTGGGAAAAATGTTTAATCAGGTATTCTGTAATTAATGTGCACGTAATATGAAGAAAACTAACTGCACTACTGTGACTTTGATACACTGTTCTAAATCAGAAAACATTTAAACATATAATTTTACCTACAGATAAATCAAGTATGTTATTTACAGAAAATGTTGCAATTAGTTATGACAGATTTACTTACATTTTTATTAATTTTAAAAGTTCATTTTAAACAGTCTCCTGTAGTTTTAATAGATGGCAAAAATGTTCACTATATCATACTGTAATAACTTCAAGAGAGCAAAGGAAAATGTCATTTATGTAGTAGTAATTTTCCAGTTATGTACCTTTGCTGTCCAATTTTTTTTTCTCAGAGAGGAGTGATTTACATAGTAACAATTAAGTTATTCTGAAGTATTTTGCTTCTCTATGCACAGGTTCTTAAACATTAATTAAAACCAGAGGTTTCTCCTTCCCACATGCAGAACAACTTCAAAATATTAAATTTGGCTGGAGGCAGGATGGAAAGGGAAAGGAAATTTAAGAGGCGATAATCTCTGTTTCAAGTCATGGATGCATTAAGTCTGTGATTTCATAGAATGGTTTGTGTACTAAAACACAGGTATTTCCAAAATGCAGATTATGTCTGCATGATTTTTTCCATCCTCCTTGTACTGGGTATGACTGAGATGGAGTTAACGTTCTTCATAGCAGTCCATGCGATGCTGTGTTTTGGATTAACAGCGTTAATAAGAAACCAATTGTTCGGCTATTGCTGAATTGTACTTACACAGCATCAGGAGCTTCTCTTTTTCCTCCTTTTGCCTCCTCTGGAGGAGTAGACTGGGGGTAGGCAAGCAGCTGGAAGGGGACACAGCCAGGACAGGTGACCCAAATTGGCCAAAGGGATACCCCATACTATAAAACTTGCTCAGCAATACATACTGGGGTAAAGGAAGAGGAAGGGGTGGGGGTTTTGTCTTCCAAGGTGGCTGCTGCTTGGAGACTGGATGCACATCAGTCTGCTTGTGGGAGTTACTGAGTTACTGCCATTACATCATTTGTTTTTCTATTTTTCTTTCCTTCATTTATTAAACGGTCTCTATTGTGAATCATGAGTTTTCTTGCTTTTGCTTTTCCTATTCTCTTCCACACAGTGGATGTTTGGATGCTCAGCTGCTGACTGAGGTCAACCCGTCACACTCCTAAACTTACTCTAGAGGCATATGGATATTCTTGAATTCTTCATTCCCTCCAAATTTAACATTTTTTGGCTGGCATATGACATAGGATCCATAAGCTCATACATCAAATTTAGAAAACACTGTACTAACCACAAAGCTATCCGTTATGACTTTCTTAAAAAGCTCTGCAAGGGTGCGTTGCACAAATACAACAGAGACCGGGGTGTGAAAAGATTATTCAGTGACAAAAGCTATTAAGACAACGAGAGGACAGAATGACATCTGAGGGACTACATCCCCCTGCAATGTTTTTACAGGGATTTGGTTTGAAGTTCTAATCACACTTGTGCTGCTCAGAGCAACACATTATCTTCACACAATCATGACTCATTTGGTGATATAAGATTTTATATAGAGGAACATGCTTTCTTGTAACCAGCCAGGATTCCACTGGGCAAGTACAATAACATTTAGAATTATTCATCGAGGAATGACACAATATTGTCTGATTCATCTTGAAAAACCTCTGTCATCATTATTATCTTAGATGTTCAATTTCATCCAACTTCTCAATTGCATAATCCAGGAGGATATTTTCAAGTTAATGTGTCCAGATAGGCCAAGATTATTATCATCACATCTTCTGTAGAGGTAGGATTCTTAATATAAGACACAGACAGAATGATTGATTTTTTAAAAAACACCACAAAACCAAAAAAAACCCAAAAAACCCACAAGCATGCAAACACAAAAGCTTCAATAACAAAGCTTCAGATAACACCATGTTGTAGAACACCTTGGTTGAACTTGCCTGCTTACCAGCTCTACTGCATATGCATGTTCCCGTGTAGAGCATACGTAGCATCTCTTTTTTACACTTACTATGGATAGCAAAAATTGGAACCCTTTGAGACACAATTATTAAAGAGAAATAGTAAGAGCTCTTCAGTAAGCCACTGACAGGTTTATTTCTAATTTTCTTAGTATAAGTATAAAGAAGACAGCACAGATTCCAAGACAACTGACAAGTACACAGCTACCTACTGCAACTCAGCTCTGACAGCATCAACTTAATTAAAAAAAAATTAAAGATCAGCCAGGGTAGGAAAATTGAAGCTAGAGTATACTAAGGCCAAACACATCCAGACCTATCTCTATGCAGAAATTGCAGTTATGGATAGGAGAAACCACAATTACCACAAAAAGCAACAGGTTACCATCCGATTCAAAACAAGCAACAAAGCAAAACTCAGAGACAGCAGACAACTATGTCCAGTAACTCCATCCCACCACAGTGCTCTGTTCCTAGCTGTAGCCCCTATGAGCAACACAGTTTCAAGACACATCTTTAAAAAGTCTTCTCATTTTTCTTCAGACACCACCTGCTAAATCTTTGTCAAAAATGGAAAGCTAATTTTCATGAGCACAGAAATAGATATTATGACTAAATAACCTCCACAAGAGCTTATAAGCAGTGAAGAAAATGTGAACAGTATTTCTGGGGGTTGGTTTCTTTACTTACTAAAGAACATATTTATTCACTCAAATACTTTTTTTCATCTAAGATGCACATGACAGTGAAGCCTGAAGACGTAATGAATTTTGCAAACGTGTAAATTCAAGAAAACTAAGAGAAACAAGGCATAGACTCCAGAGGGAGAACTCTAAAGGAAGGAATTGAAACATTTTGAAGATACTTTAACATCACACAATGTATTTTAATTTCTTTGGCATTTCTGAAGTGACACATTTCTAACAGCAACCTCTATAACTCACATAATGTTTTGGTAAAAAATAATTACACAAAGGTAACTATGAACATCACAAAGAAACACTATGCATGTTTTAATATGCCATTTTCTGAAGCTGTATTAACTTCTAGCTAAGGTTATAATGCTATTAGAATTGGTATGCAATAAAGTAATTTAGCAAGAGAGCAATTTACCAATCTATGCCACAAAAACTTTTCATCAGTGTACATCGAAAGGAGCTACATTTAGATCATAAAAGTTACCATCTCCTTTTCAAGAAAAAAGTTATGGTTTTGTTGTTGTTCTAGTTTTATTTATACAAGAAAATCTTGTATATGTCTTCAGTAATCTCACAAGTAAAAGAAACCAGGAGCCACTAACTAGCATGTAACCTGGTGACTTGATACAATAAAAGTATTTCCATACCATTACTTTTACTTCTACTTTTCCTTTAACTTACTGAAGACAAACTTGCTTCTTCTATCCAGGACCTCTTTTTAATGCCACTTTCCTTCTCCCCTCCCCACTCTACCACCCTGAAGCAGAGACAGCTGCAGTGAAGTGGTTATTTCTAAGGCAGTCACTGGGCCTAAGTTCAAGCATTTTAAAGAAATAAGGAGGAAGCTAATGAATGCCACTTGTTCCCACTTCTAAATCCTGATTAAAGGGCCAGGGCAGGGGGGAGGCCTCAACAAAGTTAGAGGAAAGAGGCAAAGATGTCTCTGCTACCCACCTGGAGGAAAAACATTACAAGAAGTAAATGGGGAAAGCTCTCTGTGATCTGGCGCCTGAAGTAGGGAGAGTTTCAACTGCAGCACGATTGACCTTTCTTCCTTAGCAAAATATTTTAGTTTCCATATATTCCTAGGGTGATGGTGCCACTCCACAGCTCCTGCCTGGTTTATTCAGTTCAACATAGAATATACCATTCAAGGAACCATATCCCTAGTTTATCTTCCTATTCCGAAAATTTGCACCCCGGGCTTACTGATGTGCCCTTGTAGCTTTGCCAAGTAACCTGTGCTCCACTGCTCCTCACATTCAGCATTAAAAGCAATTGCTAAGAAGCCTAAATGTCTACTGAGAGATAGTGGTTATACAAATGGGAATATCTACTCTAAGTAACCCCTTTGTAAAATGACAGAGAAAGGGTATTAGAAATATCTGATCAAAACAAATAGCTGTAAGCAAGGGAATGGTGGGTTAAAAGACTATGAGAGATAAAGCTTCCCACTGAGAGTACTGCTCTCACAGTGTGTTATGTCTTCGTAGTTAGTGTTTCATGCTAGTCTCTTACTTTCTTTTAATCCTTTCAAGGAGATGCTGAAAATATTCATGTGGATATAAATTCCACACTACTGTCTGAACCTTTTTTTTTAAAAAAAAAACCAAACACCACAACACCTCACACCTCCCCCCCCAAACCTACCCATCACTGAAAACATTATATAAGAGAAATGAAAATATCACCACTTAAAAGATAGGGATTGGTTTTGTTTTGTTTTATTATTTAAGACATGCAGTTATTTCATTGCTATCAACCATCAAAGTAAAAGTAACCATATCAGATCTTTTTGGTGATTCATGTAAAGCCAGTGTCCTCTCTTTAATAACAACATTTAAGCCTTCCACATCTCAGGAGTTTAAGGAATTTCGGAGCTGGAGTCATTGTGCTTGTGCATTATATTGTTGTGGAAATTCAACCAGGCAGCCTTAATTTTTTTTCCTCCATTCTTAAGCTTTTTGCACCTGAACCACGAATAAAGATGATTTAGTATTATTTAGGATGTTTTTGGAGGGCAGACACCTAAAATATAACAATGGCATAAGCAGAAGAAAGACCAAGGTATAACAACTTTCCAATGTGTTTATTCCTTGACAATGAGGACCTTGACTATGACTATAATGAATATAATTATATTTTCTATAGCGCAGTGTTTGTACTCAAATGTTTCACACAGTCGCTCAGCCTGGATACTTTACGGTGAAACATGTAAATACTATTTAGCAATCAAATTGAATGATATACTTAGAAAATCACACTGACGTGATGTAAGAGAGGCTGAGGTGTTTGGGTTTGGGTGGGTTTTTTTGTTTGTTTGGTTGGTTGGTTGCTTTGTTTTGGTTTTTAGTTTTTAAAGTCCAGATGGACACATGGAATATATTGTTAATAGCAACTCCAGAGTGTGTCAACATCAAAACCAAGAAGAGATGTAAGTCTATCATCTCCTATCTTTATCTACTCAACTGACTTTCTCCTGCTATTCTTCCCCCTTTCCCACCTTCAAAAGGAGCTGCCCACAGACAAAGCTAGTGCAACAAAAATGTAACAGTCTGTAAATTAAGGCTGAACATGAAAGCTCTTGAAGGATAAATCAAAGACACAAAAATTACTGTAAACATAAGATAGTGTATACTGTTATTTATTTTAAAGTTTATATATATTTTCTTCAGAAGTATTTGCCATTACCTGCTGTGAGCTGTGGAAAGTTCACAAAAAAGTTAATTTCGTTTCCCTGAAATCACAGTAAAACAGCGTGACTAAAAATTTCCTACTTAGAGTAAGTAGTGTTTTCTGAAAGTAGAATGTTAATTAGATCTACTTCTAGTAAGTTAGAACTTAAAAATTTGAACAGTCAGCCAAAATTTCAGATGAGGCAATATAAAGACTACAGTGTAGTGTATATTTTGATGCAGTTATTAAAAAAATGTTTGAATTATTTTTAAAAGAAAAATCTAATTGTAAAAATACTGGTGTGGTTCAGATACACAGTAGGACTAGCCACAGCATGTACTAACTGATCTTAATAGCTTACTACCTTATGCCAAAATACCATTCTTAACATTATACCATAAAAGTATTATGAAGCACTGTTTTTAAAAGCAAATTAAATAGGAATGAGTTTAGAAAAGAAAATTTAATGTTTGTATTTTGTAAGAAACTGATTCCTATAGATGTCAAAAAGAAATTACTTTAATGCTACCAGGAAATCTTCCCTCACTTTCAGAGAGCCTAAGTACTATGAAAAAATTTGGCTAGCATCATTCTTTAAGTGTTGGAGAGATTTTTGTTTGGTTTATTGGGGTTTTTTTTTGGTAGCAGACAGCCTAGGAATAGTGCTAAACTTGGCGAAAGATACACATACCAGACACCGGGTCCACCATATGAGTTCATTATCATACTACATTTTCAACCTTTTTCTGACTAATTTTTCTTCCATTCCTGAGAACACCTAAACGTGACAAAGACTGTGCACACAAATGAGGGTCAACGCGGAAGGCTTATGTCTTATGTCTGAAATACACCTGAAGAAAGGGCTAAGCTCAAAGACTTCAGTGTCAAAAGGGGAAGCTACTATTTGCAATAAAGACTATTTTTGCCAATTAAATCATGAAAGACTTTTAAGTTTGAGGAATGATGAACATTTGTTTTAAATCTTTAAAAATGAATTTTTCCAACATTGTATTTCATATATGTACTAGGTTATTTCCTAAGTAACCATGAAGACAACTGCAGCCATTCTGACAATTAGAGCAACATATCCTTGTTTTCCCTCAAGAGCCCATTTCAATATAAAAATTGCTGGGAGAAAGAGAGGTACTGAAAGGTATTGTAGAAAGGGAAGGAGGAAAAAAGACAATGGGAAAAGTGAATTAATGAAATACAGAGGAATAAACTCAGAGGAAGACAGGAAAAAGAAGAGAACATCTGGACCAAACTTTACGGAGAACAAAGATATGGAAGAGAAAGAAGTAGAAAAGGAGAACTGGAGAAACAGAAAATCAAACAGGGAAAACAGAGGAGCTAAATTCAAAAGTGTTTGTCTTCAGAGGGTTTGTCATTCTATGTATGTAAACCACAAAATATTAATAAAGCACAGGGTGTATGAGACACCAGGTTTCTCTGAGATTTCATGTAAACCAGTGTTGATCAACTATTCTTAAGTGTTTATTCAAACCATCTTTAGGCATGAAGCCAAGACACTCTGACACCTAACAAGTAGGTACTTGCATTTTAAAGTGACTAAATTAGGTGTCAACCCTTCTTAGAAAAGGCTTTTTATTCTTATAGGATAGAGCTAGGTGCTCCTGAACACTCAGAGTGTCTTAGTGTACCTATTTTATTGACTGCATCTTGAATTTTGAAGGGCAATTCAGTGCTCCTGCATACTGAGCATGAAGTGGAAAGTCACCGAAAATCAATATAGACGACACACTAAGCACAAAGGTTCATCTTAAAAATGACTGACTCAGGACTTCAGAGAACATTAGGTCTTCCTCTGAGACTTTTACAGAATAACTTAGTGATTAAAGTCCAGAAGAAGACAACTGGTGTGTCTCGGAGTCTTGGAGACTTGCCTCAGGGAAACCGAATGAACACTTGCCGTTTCCCAGATGAGTGCATTAACTACTGGGCAAGAGACAAGACTTCCATGGAGTAATTCTTTTTCACTTCTATTGAAGATAAGCTCACTGTGCAGAAAGCTATGCAAGATTTATGGCAGCAGACACAAGAAGAGTAAAAGCAAGCTTAAGTTTTGCAGCCCTGTTTTAGAAAACCTGAATAAAGTGCTTATATTGTAGTGAGCAGGAAATTAATGTTCACAACTGGTGAACTTTGCACTGAACTGAACACAGCAGCGCATAAAGTATGACATACAGACACTTAGAGATTTGTCTAGTCAATCCCAATGTGGCTTAGGCAGGCAATTGCCTTCCCCAACGAGGAACTGCCCCTGAATACGAGCCTCTGTTCAGACTTCTGGAGCTCTTCTTACAGAGAGGGACAAAAAGGAATTTCTGATTACTGATTTCAGGCACCAGATGATATTACATTGTCCTGTAGAGCACGCAATCTGAATATCTGAGTATCAGATACTCTAATCAGGAAACAGGCAGTCTGATACTGTGCCTAGGTGAAAAGACATGCCACCTTCTGCTCCACTGATTTGCTCAAAATGAAATCAAGGTAGCTACAATGCCAGAGATTACTACTGGTTTTAGCCTTTAAGTCTACAGTACTAATTAGTTATCCAATATAATTTCAGCATAACTATTTTTTGTATAGACGGTGTTTTAGGAAGACAAAAAGGCATTCATGCCCTCAAAAATTATGTGTGAGCTCCCATACTGTAACAGAGCTTCCGTGAAGGTAAGTGATGCAGACAGAAGACTATCCCACACAAAGCTTTTTTTTTTTTTAATCATCTACAAGTATGGAATCAGATTTTTAGAAAGAAAGAGATTCATTGATTTCTACAGGATAATTGCATTCCTATATTCAGGTCCATCAGAATGAAACCACTTATGAAATGAGAGACAGAGCAAATTAAAATGAGAAATTATTATCAGCAGAAATAACAAAAAAGTAAGTTTAGAGAGTGTTTGAAAAAAAAATAAATCACCAAACCGCATTTTAACGAATGATCAGTGATTTAAGTAGTTATCAAAAGCTAATGACATAGTCATTATATTTTAGTTCTTTTCTTATTAGGTCCCCAAACGCAGTTCTCCTAATACCTGCATAGATACTTGCACCAACACCAAGAAGGTGTAGGCACATCAACGGCAGAGTAACAGCAGGATTCTAAAAAGCCAGTTGTTAATGTTATAAATACTGAATGCAGCTGAAAGATATACACAAAGGCCTTTTAGACTATAATAAAGTCTTCCTTAAGATAAAGCCTCATTCTTAACATTACAAGCAAACGCTTGTAATTGAAAGTTCCTGGACCTCTGTTCAGTCAGATCTACTCAAGGAACCCAGGCATAAGCAGGGTGAAAAAATGGACTGACAGCCAGAGATGCTCACTGTGCCTGGGATGGTGGTGTAAGGCATAGCCACCGTAAATGGCTGCCAGTGTTAGTCTTCAGGCTGCTACAGCAATAGACTTAATCAGATAGTTTCATTCAGCAACAGTTACATGAGCCAGTGAAAATTTTGGAAAGAAGTATCTGGAGCTCTTTACTGCTTAATTTGGAAAGCATATATTGTCTCAGACTACGCTTTTAGAAGTATTTTGCCTTATTTTATTTTAAGCCTTTAATGCAACTACAAAAAAAAAAAAAAAAAAAAAAAAAAAAGACCTGACTTGTACTAATATCTTGTAAATCCCTGTTGTCTCTTACTAAACAGAACATACCCATTTATCTCTTGAAAAACTCAACTCTAACTGATAATTTGGAGCAGTCAGCCACCTTGCAGGACAGCCCCCTTTAGGAGAGAGGTATAGAAGTAGGAGAAAAGAGATCAGGAGGCTTACCACATTGTAAAAATAAGTACTGCTTTAAAACCAGTAGTGGCAAGAACTAGACCTTTAAGATAGGTCTTGGCTTGCATGTCTTCCTTACAAGCCAAGACCTTACAAGCCAAGTACACAGAACCACCAGAGAACTCTGAATCTCTAAAGGTAGAGTTTTATACAGCATCGACTAGAACAAGACAACTTCTGAGAAAGGGTGAAAACTCAAAGCAACTGGGGGAACAACATGAAAGGATTTGAAAACAAAGGCTACCCTCTCCAGCTGTGTCCTTTCGATGCAAATCCATACTTTCCATCCAGCAACTGTCAGAGGCTTTCAATAAACACACTCATTTCCCTCCTCTAAGTCCCCATAGGAAAATCTCCTTCTCTCTCTAGGACAACCTCAAAGGCTTGCTCTTCTCAAAAGTTTCCAACCCTGTACTCCTTGAGACTATCTACTTAGTATATACACTGAAATTCCAGAAAAGGATCCAAACTGAGCATATTCTGTTGTACGGTGAAAAGCTCAGACCCTCGCCCTCCACAAGAGGATTCAGTCGGACACCAAACACAGCACCTAGGTCAAAGCGAACAGTCAGGTGTTTAAAAGAATGCTGAAAAACCCACAGAGGAAGCAGCTAAAAACCTCACATGATAGATAGACCATTCTCAAGCCCTGTTACAGCCGTCTGTTACAAGCTCACTGAAGTAACGAAAAGTTAGTCTTCCTACCTGTGACTGTGGAGGAGCGCGTTGAAAGCCAATCCATCAGACCAGCTACTGGTGAAATTGATAACATTGACCTGTGGGTAATTACGAGTCGATTGGCGGACCCAGCTCAGCAGAATCTTTTCACTGTTTGTCTGCTGCAGTCCAGCCATGATGTTTTTCATTACATCTTTGACCTGCAATAAGAAACAGAATTTCATCAATGATAGCACTTACTTATTAAAAGCTGACATTTTACCCCCAAAAACTTCCATTGCCTACATGTAAGCCCTAAAGAAAAACCTTCTAAGTAATTACAGAACATACTTGGTGTCACAGTGTAATGACAGCAGTCAACTCTGAAGGCTTAAAAACAACCGATATTGACTTGGCGGTCACCATTGCTGATGCATTCAGTATATTCGTCTCTGTGCCACATGAAGCGTTCCATGTATGAACAGAGATGGCACATTTGTTTGCACCACTTATGGGAACAGACTTCATTCAAACTAAGTATTTCTCCTTGTGGTTTTCTTTGCTCTGGAAATATATCTTTAGTTAATGTCATACATTATAGAAAAAGTTGATAAAACAATGAAAAGCATTCTTCTCTCCTTGACAGAGTTGAAATAAATACCAAGGCAAAATAAATGTGCTTAGTTCACAGTAGATAATGTTTCCGACTTAAATGTGCTAACTATATTTGCATACATGCACTTGGATGAAAAGTGAATTTCATTGCATGCATTAAAGGAGTATTGTCTATGTTTCATTTTTAATTTTTTTAATGAATAGTTAATATTCCTCTTTCATTAGAGAAAGCTCATAGACCTTTTTTTACAAAAGGCCATTAATTCTGAGGGCTTCTAAAAATATTAGCCTGGAGTTTGACATACAGGAGTTGACTTAGCAACTTCTTCACTAGTGAAAGAGCATCCAAAACTTCTATTAAGAAGTCTGTAATTTATTTTCCTGTAAAGTAATCTCTTTTAAATCATTGCTTTCTCCATATATCTTGTAAAAATATCGCTCTTTTAAAATACTCCCAGAGATATAATTTAACTGTAAAGTTGCTTATTGTTGCTTATTCACTTATGGAGTAATTTAATTTCATTATAATTCTCCACTTGAATTGCTCTGCAGCCAGTATCAGTCAAAGAACCACATTCAATGCAGAAGCTACTTTATCATAAAGGATTGACCACTTTGAAACTGTAAAAACCATAAGATAACATGCAGAAGCTGTAATCTCACAGAGTAATCAACAACAACAAAAGAATTACGATGATACTTTAGATAAAAAACAGATACCGTTTTATTGTTCAGTCTGTTAAGTTGCTTGTTAGTTTCACAGTAATTAATTCAACCATCCGAATAAGTGAAGATATGAATTACTAAAAGAATGTTTTGTTTTGACATCTCAGATGCATGCTACCCAAGGAGTACCAGTGCCTTTCAATTTTCCTTTTGAGACTTAGGTATAAAGTTAACTTTATACATTATTCTTTTCTGAGATGGGAGGAGAAATTGATCCTCTCTAAATTTCATGGGATACATTCCTGACTTTAGTCTAAGATTGCAATTTGCACCAATGAAAATGAATGTAAAATTCTGTTGGATAAGAATAGCATCATGTTATACTTGCCACCATTCCTACACCAGGAAGACACTACGCTACAGACAGTAAAGAGTTTAAGAAAATTAGGAAATACACTCTTTAGTTTCTCTTCATACATCTGAATAGGTATTTTGAGTTTCTTGTTAATATTTTCAGTGTCTTCATTATTGAGAGCTGCCAAAGCAGATTTACATAATTCAGCAAGAAGCTGAGAGATTTGCCTCCTGTATTTCCAGGCAAAACCCCTTTACTACTGTCAAAATATAAAATTTTGGTTTTCATGAATCCATGTGCTAAAAAAAAAGAAGAAAAGTTTCGAGATTAGCATCTATTGCACCAAGTTTAAACAACATGAAAGACTAGAAAGTATTGAAATTAAGGTAACGGTGAATTGTCCAAGCCAGGGTTTCATTGTTCATTTTGGATTTTTATCAGGTGCTTGTATTTACAAATGCAGATTTATCTGAATATTATAAGCAAACTGTAACATTTGAAAAATACAACATACATTCTTATAAAAGGAAAGCTGAATGAATGCAGAAAAACAAGATTTAGAAATATAAAGGTTCATTACATAAAGAAAAGATCAAGTGTTTGAGTTGACGTTAACAGAGAAAGGAGCAATAAGTATGAACAGAGGAAATTAGGCAAAAACAATAAAACAATGGTCTGTCAGGAAGGCAATTATTTAGAAGAACCCAGTGGATCCAGTGATAGTTTTGATTTACAGAGACAAAGCCAAAAACTTTGCATTTCTTTCTACTTCTGAGTAAACAAATACAAAATAGGTTCAAACTCATCTTGTTGAGTTTAATACACTGACAATGGATAGAGATTTACTCTCATTTTCCTGCATTTCTCTACAGCAGTGAAGATTGTTAAATTTATGGGGTTTTGTTGTGTCCTAGGGAATGGCAGGCATTTCAAATAACAAAGTAAAAGGGTCTGATCTCATCCTGAAGGCTGAGGTTGCTTCCTGTTCTGTGAGAAACGGTGGAAAACTCCAGTTCTACAACTGGAGCCACCTTGTCCTCCTGAGCACCCCGAGGGATGCTGCCATCCCTCTGACCCCACCCAGCATCTCGGCTGGACCACGCAGCACCGTGCCACACCATGCCATGCCACGCCGTGCCCCTGCGGGCCCAGCAGCTCGCTGCCCGTTGGGCCCTAAAGCAAGTTCAGCATCTGCGCAGAAAAGTGCTGACTGACACTGAGGTTAGAAGGAAGCTTTCTGAAAGCTTCTGGGTTAAGATGTACTGTTCAGAAGCAGTAGTACATAGAGATGTGTTCACGTCAGCCTAAAGAGCTTTTGGATGGATAAGCTCCCTCAGCATCCAGGCTAAAAAAACCACAGCCATTTCAAAGTGTCTCGTAGGCTCTGCCTCTTGCTGTCAAATGATGAGTTGAGCTCTGATTCTCATTTCTTTGTTACCTCTCCTTTCTAATGCAGTATATCCTGGCAGCAAACAAAGCTTTAAGGCATAGGAAGCTCCAACTTCCGGAGAATTGAGATACTCGCTCTTCCCGAGTAATGGACCTATACTATGTCAATAAGTAACGATTCAATTTTGAATAGAAGGAGGGAAAAGGGCACCACTAAGATGACTTCCAAAACATCAAACAGCCAAACAGAAAGCTGTGAACAGAATGGGATCATTGCTATTCTCATCACCACAGTGCGAAGTGGCCAGAAGCAGTGCGCCCAGGTCCGGCCCATGGCGGCAGCAGACTTGTGATCTCCCCACGGCAGGACCACGTCTTGGCATCTATGTGTGCGTAGCTGGGTGCATGTAAGGTGACCAGGAACATAGCGCGATCTCAGGCTTGCGCTACATCTCCTCCACTTAAAACCAACACTCAGGCACGTAACATTTTATAAGACTGGCACTCGGCTTCAGGATGCCACCCCCAGGAGAGAGGGAGGGAGAAGGAGGGAATCTAGAAAAGTTATTCTCAAGGGTTTTTTCATTTTTCTCAATCAATAAGGGACCTTACAGCTCCCTGACAGAATCACCTAGTGTTTTTTACTTGCTATATTTCAGGTATTCTGACTGCATAGATTACTTTTTTATAGCTAGAATCCACTAAAGTCTTTCAAAGCACATTTTAAAGATCTCTTTTAAGAACATTTTCATAGATGTTCAAGACACCTATCAAAGTATAGGATGTTCTTTTCTCATTGATCCAAGGTGGATTGACAGAACTGTTAGGATTTCGTTTCCACCATTATAATTCAAAATAAAATAAACTGTAATTCCAATAAAATACTTGTTCTGCAACAAGTGTACAACGTGCTTGATGCTTTTAATAGGTCTCCAAATGAGGTTGACTGTTGGTTGAAATGCACATCTCTCTGAAATATTTGTCTCATGTATGTACCTATTGTTTTGCTCTTTTTTCTGAAGAAAGTTGGGATTTTGGCTGTGACTCTTACCAAATATTTTTGCTAGGCTTTTTTTTTTCTTATGCTCTACATCAAAATAAGCCTGCTCTTAAAACAAAACAACTTGCGCACTGCAATATAGAATGTCTTTTTTCCATTCTTAAGAGTCTTTGTCAAATGTAACAGATCAGAAATTTATTGTTTTGGTTTTGCTTAAATGCTAATGGTCCTGTGAGGCTGGGATCACAGAACTGTGAGAAAGAGGGCAGCACCTTCAAGGAAATAGAAACTCTGATAGATTTCAGCACCATAAAGAGCTTCAGCAGAAGGTGCTCAACTCAGAACAGTGGTTCAATTTCAGTGAAACTTTTAATAATAATCAGAAAAAACAGGCTAAATAAGAAAGGACACAATCACCACAGGGGATATGGAAAACCACAAGATTTCTTCTGAATAGAAATGAGTGGCAAGAATGTGACAAATCTTGTCTGCTGCAATGACTCCACCACTGTCTCTTCTGAATGAGACTGCTGATACCCACTCAGACTGGTACTGCCTCATTGTTACTTTCATGCACCTTTCTTCTATCAGTTCTTTTTTTCTCTCCGCCCCCCCCCCCCCCATTTCACACACAGAGACTGACATTTTTATAAAAGATGGTCTTGTCGTCATATATAAGTAAAGTTCTGTCCTAATGTGGTCCTGGCTGCAGGAAGTGAAACTGGAAAAAATCATATTACCCTTTCTTGTGCAAAAAAATATCTGTCCGCGCAACTCATATCATGCAGGCAGATATACTTCCTCTAGGTGACTCTTCTCAGGAATGCAAGTTCTTGGAATCAGTAAGTTAAAGGATTGCACCTTCAAGCACAAACTGCACCAGTAGCATGCACTAAATCAACTAGCCTGTGTATTATTGTTTATTTTTTTTAATCCTCCCCCAGACTACAAATAAATATAGTAGTCTTGGTACGTTATCATACGTGGGTAGTTCAGCTGAAGTCACAGGTACCATTACAGCTGCTGTCACAGTTATCACCAGGCCTAAGATAAAACTTGAAATGAATCACCTATGTACTGCAAGCAAGCAGTACCCTAAGAGCACACGCCTGCTGTCAAAAACCTCACCAGACTATACCAGGGAACGTGTGTCTTCTCTCTGTGTGCAAGTATGCCTTAGGAGGAATGGCGGGAAAAGCTGAAAGAAAAATTAGTAAGTACACAGCTAATACTAAAGCACATCTTTAACGCTTTGCTTCAGGATGAAATAGGAACAAACCAAAAATGTGAATTTGAACATGAATAGTCATCTCAGTCCATAATTCATACAGATTAAAACACAGTGATTCAAAGATTATTGGTAGAAGGTGCACAGCTAGGTTTCATGTTCTATGTGTTCTTAGTAAGTATTTTAGAACAATGTTATGCAATTAAACTAGGAATATTGGAATGGGAGACAGAGAAAGAAGTTATTTAATTATTGGCAGCTTTTCTCTGTTGTTTTCACTACAACATATCCTGTAAAATTAGAAACAAATGTTCTCTACTTCCATGAATGATGCACTTGTGATTTTTGATAGGAGTGTTTAGGTTTTAATATAAAGTCTTTTAGGCTTTGTTTCTGTGTTGGGTTTGCGCCACAGTTTCCCACTATCTTTGCTTTTAATGCTACAAAAACCGTGTAGATTATTGCTTGGGGAACAGAGCCCACATAAATGGACAGACTGTTAGCCCAGATTCATACAAACACACAGACTCAAGGCATCTAGATGCTAGCTCTTTTTGAATTTTTTATTTTACTGCTGTCTCAGAATTTTACTTAAGTGTCCTCACCTACCATGTTGTTTTTTACAAAATCTATATCATAATCCTGCCATTCTCTCTAAGGAGAACGGAAGCTAAATGAGCCACATCTGCTTCAATAAATTGTGAGAATAGCAGCTTTTTACTGTTCTAAAAATAATTCTTGGCAGGATGGGTCAGTAGTAAAAAGCAACAAATGTGATTATTTCATTAAAGTATGGAAGTTACTCTCTCTAAGCTACTAAAAAGAAAAGTGACTATGAAAACTATATATACACTTTGGCTTTGTCTATCCATTTTTCTTACTATGACTGTATTATACATTGTCTTGCAACATTTGACTATGAAATTAGAGTCAAAAGAGCTGCTGCTAATGCTCTAAAACCTATTTTATCTTAAGGTTCTTAATATCCTACATAATATGTAAACAGACTGCCATAAAACTTGCTGATTTAGGACATTGTTTGCAATGTCTATGCTTACTTTGTAGGTTGTGGGTGAATAATAATGGCAAAAAGATCAGTGGAATAAAGGTAGCTAATAATAAAGCAGCAGTGCCACTCACCTGCCAGTGGAGGATTATATTCCAGATCAAACCAAGGGTCAGCTTATGATTTCCATCCACGATGTCTGAGCTCCCAATATTTACCAAATCAACCTATTAAAGAAACAAACAAAAAAAAATTGTATAAGATTAAGAGCAAGCATAAGAGGTCAGTGTTATTTTCATACATTTGGTGTTAAACTTTCTTTGCGGTGAGGGAGAGGGAGGGATGGCCTAAGGTAAATCTCTGATTGGGTTTCTCTTGTTTAGTAAACATCCAACTCATGTTTTATAAATGGCACAATTAATGTGCTGGCAAAAAGCAAACAGTGATCTAGAGTTCCAATTACTCCAGTTACACCATGTTGTAAAAACACAGAGTTAAAAGTAATAGTTAATAATAACTCAAATTCTTTTATATTAAGCCTCTACAATTACAAATCACAAAAACTGACACGTGACAGAAAAACTCCTGTATTATGCTCTATACTACCTTACATAACATACGTTGCTGAAAGCTGCACACACATCTAGACAGTGTAAGAATCTACAAATGCAAGATACCGTTCTACATATTTAGATTAAAGTAGAACTTATTTTGCCTTAATTAAATTCTACAATGTATAAGGCAAGGCAGGATGTGTTCTGGAATACAGAGAAACCAATGATTGTGATCTAAGCAAGTTTTTTCCATATTAGTTTGTCCAGTAATTTTGTTTTCCACAGTTATATTATGCATTTGTAACTTCATAATGCATCGACATTTATCATCCTGGAATATTCTTTCCTCCACATGTGAAATGATCCTTCACCCTCCCCCACTTTTTATGCTATCTGAATAAGAAAGCCAAACTCAAGGATGCGAGTGAAAGACAGTACAAGATAAGATCCCCACTTTTGGATGGAAACTATGACTCTAAAATTTGCATCCTCACTTTTTCACAGATATAGTTTTTCATGGTGAGAGCTGATATTTACATGGCAAATTATCCCATTCCTTCACAAGTTACAGTCTGCATATCATCTGCTGCACTTCTGAAGCTATTTGAAGTTACATCTGTGAAATGGCTAAAGGTTTTGCACACTCAAGCCTTTTTTCTTTTATTTCATTTCATCTATGTATAGGTCATTTTCACTAATCCCATACAAAGAAAATATTTTGTCAAGAACTCTAAAACTCTCTAAGAACTCTTTTCTTAGAACTTGGACTTTATATCCTAAATTTCAAATGGGGTCCAGGTAGCAAGTGACCCACTACAAAGCTTATTACAGTATCACCTACATGTTCTACAGGCCAAATCCTCCATCTCATTTTGGAAACGGACACCTGAATACGCGGAGCTCACATCTGTTTTACTGAAACAGAGGATCACTTCCCAGCTCGCCTCAGCATTCCCTGAGGCTCTATTGGGACAACCCCTCACTCAAAAATAATCTGTAAAATGGATTGACTGGAAGCAGCAGCATTTTTCAACCCACCCAGATGACTGCAGAACCTCAGAGCAAGGGTGGCACATACCAGCCGAAGAATCTAGATTAGTCACAGGCTTTAAATAGCTTTAGAACCATTGATTTTGCATTCCTGAAGTCCCATAGAAATTGCTCTTGAGGTGATTTTGAAGGTTGAGGAAACTATTTCAGAGGCAGATCTTTTGACTTCATACTAATTTGATATAGCATATAAACACACTATACTGATTTTTATTTTGTCTATAGCTTATAAGGTGTTCATTACATGAATATGATATCCACTGGATGACCACTTCACTTTCTAAAAGAACGCTTTTTCTTCTATATTCTTCAATTGGAATACTCTTTTTTTTCCTTCTATATTTGAAAAGGACTATTGTTGTGTTCCAGAAACTGAATGAACAGCACATTAAAGGATTTATCTGATACGTAGTGAATAAATACTTTTAAAAGCATTTACTATGAAAATTTGTAACCACATTCCAGGTATACAACAAAAACCTTCTTGTGTACTGTGAAATAATGTATGGCTGATTTTTTTCAGCAATGTCAAATATTGCAGATTTTGAAGAATTAGAAGCTTTGTCTTCTATTAATTTACATTAAATTCCACTTAAAAAAAAAAAAAAGAAAAATCAAGCTGGAGGTCTTTATGCCAGTATTATAAGGTCACTTTCATTTATGCACAAATCTTCAGATGGATAAGCATTAACTTAGATTTATAAAATCAATAACTTTATTCAGCAGCTGAACTCAAGCATGTTTAGTGACCTACTGCAGCTATCAAGAAATCCAATATAATATGCGGCACAGAATACATTATCACTGTTCCATCACATCTTACTGTTAAGTTTAAGCAAATGTTATAGTTTATTTGAATTTATTCTTGAGGAGGAGATATGATATAATTAGTTGGCCACTGAAAATGTCTGCTAAAGTTATTGGTCCATTAGAATGCCTGCATAAGGAAGATACGAGAATATTTACTCAAAAATGATGCACAGAATACTGGCTTGAAAGTCAATCTTGACAAAGCAGAATGGAAAGTGGTTTTGATATGTTTCAGTTCCTTAATGTTATGAACCATGAGGGACAGACATCAATGAAAATTTACCAAAAAGATTTCTGGTAGGAAAGGCCTGAGTTTTTCAGACTTGATAATCATCAGACCTTGTGAGTAGATATTTTAATAGGTAGAACCTTCTAACTAGCTATGGATGACTTCTTGTAATTAACCTTTTAAAATGTATTTTAAACACCATGCATTACCATAAAATTATGCATGTTGATCAGTCTTCAGATAGCATCTGTTATAGATATAATATTCAGACATTTGCCGGCAGCAGTTATTAAACTCTTTGAAATACATTCCATCCTGGTGCGGAATGACAAAGTATCCAAGTCACGTTAATAAAACTGCCTGGACTCCAGTAATTGTATACTATAGGCCAGAGTTGGATCCAACACTTACAAAGCATTAAGTATGCTATCTATAGGATGTTCTGACCCTGTCTGGCTGATTACTTACGTTATTTCTCTGCAAAACCTGCAGTGCTTTGTTGACATTGTTCAGAGCATGAACTCTTGTGGAGCCCTTTTCTTTTGCCTACAAAGGAAATAAAACAATTTTGACTGCCCAAAATCAGAAACGAGAACACACTATATGTAATCCAAATCTTATACCCATAGTTTTCTATTTCATAATTTTATGACAACAGTAAGAAAATTACCATACATTGTGTATACACAGCTTCCCAATATGAAATAAAGGCAATTTTGAAACAAACTGGACCACAGTTGGAAGGTAATTTGATATCTTGACATTTTTCAGTGAATGAATCTTTGAAATTTATATAGAATCAGATGATTCTAGATTGTTTTTATGATGATTAATCTTCTTTTCCATGCACAATTTAGGAACATTACTATGACAACCAAACAGATAAGCATCAGTTTGTTTAATATGTATTTACAAACAGATTCTCTCTGGATTCTATTTCTCAAAATTCTAGCCTGCTTCATTACTCTTTTATGAGAAATTTTCAAAGAAAGATCCCAAGCTCACAAAGTCCAAGCAGGAACACAAGAGAGGATATTCAAAAATATGCGTGATGTGTTGCTTTAGAATTTCCAGGTTAATAAGAACTCTGAAAAGAGTTCTCTCTTTTCAGACATGTACAACTCCAATATCCGGACTGTAAGTATGAAGTTTATTAGCAAAACATTCGAATTCTACACATTAAATTCTATCCCTTGTATTTAGCACAAACATCTAGTGATAAACAATTTCTGAATTGCAGCTAAAATCTAAATATCTAAATGAACCCTGCCTCAGCCTTATTTCTCTTTGCCATGCTTCCTTAATAAGTGCATACAACGACGTAGAACATTTTCATTTCAAATATTTGCCTAGCAAAGGGTCACTGTCTAATATAGTTCTCAGTCTCAATGTTTCCTCAATTTCAAATGAAGGTCAAAAATATTCAGACCCCTAAAAAATAGTTTCCACAGGCCCTTATCAACAGCAGAAATTAATGAACAACACCTACTACAATTATCACAACATCAAGACTTCAATACACAGTGAACAGTTTAATATACACATACAATTTTTTGGCCTGTAAGGCATTCCAGGAGCTCCAGAAGTCTTCGTCCATCTCGAAAATCATTAAAAAGATCTTCAATGTAACGTCTTCCAAACTGAAATGAAACAATGGCTTTAGTTAGTTCAAACACCAAAAAAGGAAGAATCAAATTGCTAAAGTAAGACCAGCTGTAAAAGACGTTGTCTTGCAAAATGGTGTATTCCACCTGTGTAAATACACTGTGCTAATTAAATAAAAATATGAAAGGTATGACACATAGTAAAGGAGGAAAATATCTTACGACTAAACAAACAGGGTTCTTTCACATATATCGGTTTTTAACAGGGTTTTATTGCATATGAGAGATTGGTGTGTACCTTATTTCAAGTACTTTTCTTATGGTAAGGAATGTACATACTTTAATTCCTCTTAAAATTATAAAAATTGATATCATTTCTGAGAAACTACTGCAGATCCAATAATTTATAATTTGTGCATGTACCATTAATCCAAACAATTAAGCCAGAGCTAAATACTAATGAATCTAGAACACAAACTGGACTTGGTAATTAAGGTGCAATACAGGAGAAAAATAGGAAAAATAATTTGCAAATGAAAAAAAAAAAACCCCAAACCCCAAAACCCACTAAAAAAACCCCAAACACCTAGAAAGAGATACCAAGTGGCTAGTAGGCACTCTTTCACGTGGCAGAAACAAACTTGGAATTACACAAAGAGAGATAAGCCTCAGGCTTATTATAGTGAGGATCTAAGAAACATATCTATGCTAAGAGGACATGGAATTGTACTGAATCAGGGCCTCACTACCATAAGTGGCTAAAACACAATTCACATTTTGTAATAGCATCAGCAAAAGACAAAAGGAAATACTAGGGACTTTCCCTCATGTGAAAATGGTAAAAGATGATTTACTCTTTCTAAAATTGAAGCCAAGTTTCTGATCTGATGCTTTGAATAACACATTAAATTTTAATATAGAAATATGATTTTGTATAGTTTAGTCACTGTGCAACTTTTATGTGCACCTATAAATTTTGACATATTTTTGTATGTATGAGAGCTATTGAGAACCACAATAAAAACCAGTGATTATTTTGTGCAGTGTCAAGTAGATTCACATGTCCGTGTTATTTCTAATTTGAGAAGTTTCACAGATGCTTTGATTGATTTGAGAGGAAGCATCTGTATTTTAATTTGCTAGAATTGACACCGTGCTGACCTACATTGCACAGCTTCCGCTTTTCCACAGAGCAACGTAGAATTGGGAATCCATATCACACAGAAAACAGCAGTGTTGTTCTGGTACTCACTGCAACACTCATTAGAGCTAGCTGGGAATTTTATGAAAAACTTATTTTGTCAGAAAATATCACTTCCTTTGGAAGGTTTCTTAAACAGAGGACAGAATTAAGGAGAGTTTCCAGTGCTAGATTATTTTTTTCCTTGATTAATAAATATTTACTTGTACAGCACAAACTTTAGTCCTATTGGTTACTCTGGCATGACTCTTTCCCTCTTCCTTTCTCTCTGACTGCTCTTCTGATGCAGTTGCTCCTTTCAATCCCTCCATTTTTTAGTAATGTCTTGTTTCTGTTTCATGGAACAAACAAATCCAAAAGATCAAAAATTTTCTACAGCTGTAGGAATCCTTGTTTCTAGCCAGCTTTCACAACCTGCACACTCATTCCAACTAAGGGCTAATTTCTAATGCTGGCATTTGACTACCTAAAACATCTGAAGACCAGTACTGAATAGATTCATATATGATTTACTTACCCTGTTCATCCTCTTGAATTATCTGTTTAAATAATAATTTTCAGCAATTCTATTTCCTGCCTTGCATTTAGTATGAGAAATAGTTTTGGCAAAATGTTTTAAATTATGGTATGAAAAATCATGTGTTATTATGCAAGTCAAGTCATGCACAGTATTCCCGAAGTTGTCTATTACTTACACCATACAGCACAAACTTAAAATTAAAACATATAACTAAATCGGAGAGACTTTATTTTGTTCCCTAATCTTGCAGAAAAAAAAAGTCATTTTTGCAGAGAGGAAGCACAAGACCTATGTACTTCTAAGAGAACATTTTAGCATTCTTTAGAAAGTTGATCAACAGATCCTTCTGTAACACTCTGAAAGAGCTGTGCTCATAATGTTACTGAATCACTCCAGAAATACGAGCAGAATGACATTTTGGTAATAGAATGTAATTATATTGCTTTGTATCATAAGGGGAAAATAGAACTAGCCTTCATAACTGCCTGTGTGTCTGTCTGTCTTCCTTTTTGTAGCATTTAAGCTATTCATAAAGTTTAGGTTGAAGTCCATCTAGGACAGCAGAAAATTCTGCTTGACAAAATAATATGGGAGGTTTTTTGCTAAAGCTTTCAGAGAGAAAATAAAGACACAGCATGGTAGCATCCCCAGCAGGACATAGTAATTATAACTGTATTGCAAGTAAACCTTAAGACAAAAGTTAGCATTGATTTTTTTAGCGTCTTCGAAGTATACCTTTCATTAATCAGCAGCTAAGAATACCTTAAGACACACTATGCTGCTGCCACACATCTCATCCTTAACCTGATGAAGGTTGCTATTTTTCTGGCGCCAGGGTAATTGAGTCTTCTTTCTCAAATAGGTTGAATGTCTTCACTGGATCAACATTGCAGGAAGTCTTCAGAAACAAAGGGCTCAAAGATGCATCAAATAAGTTCATTGTGTCATTGAAAATTGTCTGTTAAGTTGTATGAAGCTTTGAAAACAATGAAAAAACAACCATGGCTGGTCAATGGCTTGCCAAAACAAAAGCCTACTCATTTATGATAGATTCTTGTTGAAAATAACCTTGTTTAAAACATTTTTTAGATCGTGACATATAGCCATCGCCCTTTACCTACAGATGAATGAAAATGTTCAGAAGAATCTCCTGTGCTGTTTGTATGCATGCTCATTTGTTACTCTATATTACAAACTTATCCAAAACCTAATTTTTAAAAAATACCCAAAGCAGAGGCATACTGGATTGTTGCTTCACACTTAGGTTTTCTTCTTAAAAACCACAATGATAGAAGAGATGGAGGAAATGAGAGAGAGTAGAGGACAGAGGAAGAATTGCACGTACCGCCAGCGAAGAACAAGGTGACTTTTCATCAGTGTGGTACTAATTTCCCAACTGGTAGTTTGACTCGCAGCAATATGAAACTAGAGACAATTGTATGATCTTAATCAATATATAAGCTATCTATAATATCAGTCAAGTAGAACAGCAAAGTAATTATCATCTCTCCCTTACTTGCTTATTTCAGGGAGACAAACAATTAATGGAGGTATTTGGGGGACTGGAGGCAGGGATGAAAAGGACAATGAGAAAAAAATATATACAGAACAAAGAAAAAGAACAAATAACTGTAGAACTGATTTTTTTAAAAAAAGCAAGAAGCAGAAATTACTTTCTAGAAGTAGGACTAACAAAAGAAAAAATCTAAGATGGGAATTTATTAGAATCTTCATGACTAGAAAAACTCTAGGGATTTCAGTATATGTCAGTTTTACGTTTTATTTTAAGCTACTGTCTTCATGTTAAATAAAGGTCAAAATTTTCATGGTTTAACTGATATGGCTGTTGGCTGCAACTGCTGATCTTTACGTAACATAAAGCGACCTGAAGGAAATCCAAGGGATTTATTTTAAAAGAAAGTCACAAAAACCTGTGATACACTAGGGAAGATACGATTCCTGTTTTATTATGGATGAAATTAAAATTCCAACTTAAATAAGGACTGAGGAGAGCTCTAGCTAGAATTCCCAAAATACATTCGTTGCATCTCATGAGGAATAAAACCCTTACGCTATCATGGGCAACTACACAAGCCTTAGTCTTAGAATTACAAGGTAATATAAAATTAACATATCAGGAAAACATGGGCACTTACAGTAGAGCCTTCCTCAGGTGTTATAAGGGAGTGAAGCATACTTAGAATATCCCATGTCCTAACTCAACTGCATGCACATATGTACACACATGTACATATTCTAGAATGGTCTCAGTATTTGACTGGAATAATATCTAAAGTGTATTAGTTTATTTTCCAAACTCAGATAGCAACTGAACCAATCTTATGCCAAAGAACCTAAAAAGACAAAAGCAGATGGAAAAGAAAGAAAAGAGAAAATCAGGAAACAGACTGAAAATAAATGTTGATAAATGAAGTTGCAATTTTTTTGGTGTGAATATAGTTAGAAATCTTAAAACATCTGTCCTGGTTTTGGCTGGGATAGAGTTCATTTTCTTCCTAGTAGCTGGTAAAGTGATGTGTTCTGGATTTAGGATGAGAAAAATGTTGATAACACACTGATGTTTTAGTTGTTGCTAAGTAGTGCTTATACTAAGTCAAGGACTTCTCAGCTTCTCATGCCCTGCCAACGAAAAGGCTGGAGGTGCACAAGAAGCTGGAACGGGGCACAGCCAGGACAGCTGACCCAAACTGGTGAAAGGGATATTCCATATCATATGACATCATGCTGAGTATATAAATGGGAACAGGTGGTTGGGCAGGGGATGGCTGCTCAGGGATGGGCTAGGCATCGGTCAGCAGGTGGTAAGCAATTGCATTGTGCATCACTTGTTTTGTACGTTGGGGGTTTTTTCCCTCTTCCTTTGCTGTCCCATTGTCTCAACCCATAAGTTTTACTTTTTTTTTCCTCAGTTCTCTCCCCCCATCCCACTGGGGGGTGGGGGGAGTGAGCTGTGTGGTGTTTAGCTGCCTGCTGGATGAAACCACAACAACATCAACTGCCATCCTATTAATGTCACTACTGTCTACTCTCATTGTCATTCCTGTGTTCTTTCCAAAGACTGTATACTAGATGTCATTCTCTCTATGTAAATTTAACAAATAAATTTTATCAAACAAGTAAATTATTTAATGAGCTCATTCATCACATACATTATGGAAGAAGTTAATATTGTGGGAAGTATTACATGAAAAGCCAGTATTCCATGAAAAGCTCTCTGTTCAGAGCTACATGCAAGCCAGTAATTATGAAAGTTATACAGAAAAGAACACCAAATAATTGAAAAATATCTTGTCTAGAGAAGGTACAAAGACATCTCTTAATGAACATTGCCTCTCCTATTGCCCAGTGCTCAAAACTTATGAGTCAAAGCTCAGAAAATTCTGATTGGCACAAAGCTGTTAGCAGACATTATGTTTTAGAATAAATTAGTATAGGCAAATCCTATACTAGGGGGAAATAGAGTGAAGAAAAAGGAAATAGGAAAGGGAAAGAGTTGGGAAGGGAGAGGAAAGGAAGGGAGGTGAAGGGGATTAAGAAAATGTCATAACTTAAATTTGCTTCCACAAGCATGAAGCCTAGAAATGTACTTCTATTTCCTGAGATTCTCAAACACTCAAAATTTCAAGCAATGAGTCCATAATAACAACTCCAGCAAAATACATGATAACAGAAGACTGTAATACAGCTATTATTTGAGGTTCTTTAACATGCATATATTTTTTTGTTTTATAAAAATGCCACATGGTAAGTACTTTTTGCCATTTTTTCTGAAAAATTACAGAGAGTAAAAACTTGGCTGAGGAAGAGATCCAAGAATTTTCATTTTCCTCTGCATACAAGTATGCATTTAGATTGCACTTTTCATTTGAGGGCAGACCAGATTGTAAGAACACTATTATAGTAAGACAAGTTGGATGTTATTTTACAGTATTATTGGCTTATTATTATCAGTTCATCTGGGAAATCTAGCAACTGAAACTATCAACAGATGGGGAGAGACAGAGAGTAAATAAAAAGAGAAATGGCACTGTAAAGACAGAGAATTCAAGGTGAGGCATGACACCAGACAGAAGATTTAAGGTTATATTAGCTGTAAATAGGGAGAGTCAGTTTACAATAAAACTAGTGGACGCAGAAGTCCTGCAGACTCCCGGGACAGGTAAATAACTGAGACCTTAGCTGGGAACAAGACCTGTGCCTCCACGAGGGGCAGGAACCCTGGATCGCAGAGCCTGGAAGGGAGCCGTAGTGCATGCCAGCTGTGCCCCCAGCATGGAACGAAGAGCCAGAGGTGCCCGGCAGTTTGGCCGGGACCTCAGGCTGCTGATTGATTAGTAAAAAAATGAAAACAGAAGATACAGCCCAGAAAAGCAGAAGGGCATAAGCCATGAGTCTTCACATAACTTTCAAGTAATTGTCTCAGGTTCAGTTTCTAAGTCTGTAAATTTTGCTGAACAGACGTCAGTAAGAAAGAAATAAAAACTTGGTTGGCCTACAGATGTTACCCTTAGTAAGACTTTCAAGAATCAGCCTTTTCTTGCAGTCAAAATATTTAATGCCTCACTCTGTGAAACAATAAAGAAAAGCCATTGAGCTAATCTCAACAGATCTTTTAAGTCGGTTTTAATAAAAGAGGGATTATTAATACTTGCTCTTGCTCAGCTAAATATATTAAAGTTTGAATTTCTCTCCCCGACATCCTCATTTATGGTTTGTTCAGTTCTGCTGGGAAGTTCCATGAAAGTGACTGACATTTTCTTTCATTGATGCAGGATTACTATTACAGCAGCAAAAGATATTGTCCCAGTCATGAGGGAAGAAAGGGGCACCGGGCATAGTTTAATTAGGCCATCGCTTTATTGACTCATGGGAAGCACTGAGCAATACCTTGAGCCGCGCAAGCCATCCTTTCTCCCTTCATCCTTTTCTCCTGTTGGAACACGAAGGCATCCATTCTGCTGCAGATGAAATTATACGCCGGCCACTTAGAAGTGAAACACTGCGCAAGTGGTTTGCCTCTCTACTGTCAGAGCTCCAATCTGTTTCCCAGCCTTTGTGGTGGACACCTTTTTTTGCAGTTTAACTGGAGCTTTCAAGGAATTATACAGAGCAGTAACTGATGAATGCCGGTATTATAAAAATAACTACTACTGACCAGCTGAGAGGAAGGTGTAAAACCCTTCTCTAAAGAGGCCACACTCTTCTCACTGGCAACAAACCAAATACTACTACGCATTTCAGCAAGGTAGCTGTCACCATGTCTGCCGCAGGCCCAGAACATCCAACTCTACCCTTAAAGAGGGATCTAGGGGCAGGTCTTACCAATTGTCTGAAGGCAGTTTGTATTTGTGGGAGAGGACATATACTCCCAGAGTAGGAGCTGGTTTCATACCCAGACCCTGATGTTCATGTAATGACACCAAACCCTCCTGGTAGTTCTGTTCTGTTCTTGTACAAGGATATTCTCCTCTCAGCACAAGGAGTAACTCTACTTTTTTAGTGTCATTGCAGAGAAGGATGCTCACACACCAAGTTTCTGAAGAATAACTTCCATTTTAAAATAAATCAGAAAATCTCACTGCAGTGGCAATATATATCCAGGACAGAAATACAGATGTAATGACAGACACAATTATGTTAGTATCACTGGTTTTCTTAGCTCTCAGAAATTTGTCTCTAAATTAAATGTAAATCAAAGAATAAGCAAATAAATTTGTCATAGCAAATCATACCTCATCCTTGGTTTGCCCTCATCTAGTGCTTACTGAAGAAGGACAGAGAGGTGTAGAAAGTTCTGACATCAGAAAAGTAGGAGAACTAATCAACAGGTGAAAAGCAGTCTTGCCATGGTCTGCAATTATTTTATAGGGTCTACAGATAATCTATATTATTTCCTCAGTACTCTTAATCGTACTCTTCTGAAGCCAGTACATAAGGCATTCTGAGACCCAATATGCAAAAATATTTTCTTTACAGAGTCTTCTAATCTACCTTTCCTTTGATGAATTCTACTGTAAGATTAATCATATGATAATTAAAGCATTGGAAGGAAGTTTCATCATGCATAACAGAACTTCCTAAAGTTATGTCGAAATGTTCCCCATCCTTGGGATCACTGAAATTCATGAAGCTGAATTATTTTTCTTTGCTAAGAAAGCAAAGAGACTCCATTATTTATTAATTAGACATGTGGCATTTTAAAAGTCTGTTTTCATATAACATTTCCTTATGAGGTTCATTCAATACAACTTGAATTCACGTTAATTAGACATTCTATCTTATCTATTAATGCCATTTGGAAATGAGATTTTGAAATGAATCACATCACTAACCAGATTATTTTTTCCAGATTCAGTGTATTATATTTTTCATAAGAAGGAAATTAGATTAAGAGCAGATATTAATTGTAATAGCGTGATAGTATTAAAAAACTGAAGATCTGTTTGGAACAACAGAATAAAACCTACTGACACAGTCTCCAATTAGAGCAGGAAAATATAATTATATCAAGAGTAGTTTTTTAATAGCACTACAATACTTAATATTTCAAAAAGGTATATAATTCATAATCTCAATTGCTAAAATGAAAATACATAATTTCAGTAATTTTATTTTTTAAAACATTAACTATTCCCATAGAAGGACATATCTTATAAACAATTGACATTGCACTGTGTGCAGAGCATAAACACGCAAGTCAAAGCTTGAATAATTTTTTATGCAAAATTGATGGGCCATTTCTAAGCTGGCAGAGATGGTATAGCCAACTCTGAATACCTGCACCTGAATGTGGTGGGTTTTAATGTAGTCAGGTATCTGTTAACAAAGAAATAAACAATAGTTTATTTCATATATGGTGCATATATTTCTTATATAAGCACATATGTCCCCTTCAAAATCTAAAAAAGTCAGTTTATTGCCTCTGTGACAGGATCAATGGAAAAATATTTTTTTAGTGAAAGGTTACCTCTGTTGCAATTCCAGCACAGCTTTATCTGAGATACAAATTAGGTGAAAAAAATTACCAAAGTGACTCACAGATGATGGGAACAAAGATTTGAGGATTATTCCACCCTTCACTTGAACCATGACAATTACACTGACCACCCAGAGAATTCACCCTCCTGTTACTTAAGATTTCAAAGTGTTTTGTGATAGATTTTGAGCTCTACTACCAACCTGAGCAGGAATTCAACTTGGTAACATAATCATTCAACAGCTCAACTTGTGCATTAAAAAACCCTTCTCTCTTAAATTTCCCATTTTCCCATCAGGGGGAAGAAAAAAAAAAAAAAAAAAAGGAGTGGCGAGAGAGCTGTCAATGCTTAGACAAAGATTAACTGGTTTCAAAAAATATTAAGCTGATGCTCACTAAACACATCTATGCTAATTTGCCCAGTAATTATTACACATAGTTTCTATTTGGTAAGCAGTGGATGGACAACGTTGGCATCTACTGCTTTTCTTCTAAGCAATACAAAGCTTACAGGGATACACAAAATAAATCTGGCAGCTATCTTTTTTTCATCAGTTTAATCTAGCCCGAAAATGTCACTGAAGCATTTCTTATTTTGCAGTATATTGCTGTTCAAGGTTATTAAGGACTGGATGACTGGCAATGGGATAAAAAGAAACCTTCTGGAAGTGGGTATGAACATACACTCAGCAAGTTCCTACAAGGTTTGAAGAATGAGTCATGAATTCAGAGTCAAGGATAGGGACACTTTTGACAATGCAGTTAGCTTCATGCAATCTACTAATTTACTACAATGAGTTTCTTTTTTGCAAGTATGCATATAATTATGCTTCCCAACTCTGCAAAGAAACATATAAAGAAGAAAAAACCCATAAACTAACAACTAATTTTAATTACAGTGTTATCTCAGAATAAAAGATGGAATGTTAATTATATGTTCCAGAATACTTGCATTTTTTTAATTTATAGTGTGTAGGTATTTCTGAGTTTATAGTGGGTAGAGTTTTATAACAGCATTTTTAACCAGTGGGAGATGCAATATGAAAATGCAGAGTTTCTGACAGAAAGCACCCACTTTCCAGTGCAGAAGTACAAAGTGTATCTATCAGATGCCAAATGCAACATTTCTGGGTAAAATTCGCATTTAAGGGAGTATTAGTATTACAGAAGACTTTTTCCATGAATGTTTGTTATTAAAGTAATTTATTTTTCCATATGTGGTTATTAGAAAACAGAAAAAAAGGGAATGTCTTCAGTCTTGATTAAAATCACAATTATTAGTGAAAAATCTTGGACAGCAGAGAAAGATTCTCAATTTTTTGTCTTTTGGTTTACTGATGTTCTGAATCTGAGATAACAGTTGAATATTTACACAATGAGGCACAGAATACTGCATGTACTGTTTCCTCACATATGAAGATATCCTTTCTGAGTGAGTTTGATTCTCCCTATATTGAGGGACAGGCTTTAGCAACACATTTTTCATCAGTTTCGAGCTTAAATCCCAGCTGCAAAGAAAATCTTTGGGGTATAAATGATAAGCTCTTCAGGTACATAGTGTCATCTTTGAGAATAAAAAAACCAGGCAAACCTCTAGTACTGTCTTTACTTGTAACAAACTGACAAATAGTCAAGCTTCTAAATAGGTACAACTGTAATTAAACAAGACAAAAATATAGCAATTTTCATCAATAAGAAAACAAAAAGGACAAACTCCCTAATACGAAGTGTTGCTATTACTTGTATTACAAAACACATATAAACAAGAGACTTAATCTAGATCTGTTCTTCACTGACCAAGATGTGAAAGACGCAAATGTGATAGATAATTTGGAAAAAAGTTTTAGAACAAAACTCAATTTGACTCTACGCAACTGCTTACATAATGTCACAGCTCCATTTCTCTGTTCGCAAAGTGGTGGCACTGCACGCCAACTGATTTTGACTTCCCTTGGGAAGTCCGCTTCCCTGAAGCACTGAAGAATGGGCTAATGCGTGATAAGCCACCAAGGAGGGGGATCTTCTCAGTCCACAGCGAAGCCAGGTCTCCCTTTAGGGCAACAACACATCAGTGAAATGCCCAGACGAATTACCTGAGAACTGGCTTTGTCAGCACTGACCGCATGGGGAATTCTGACCATTGAAGATGACTTTCCTACTTTGGCAGCCTGACTTTCAGTTCTTTCTGCTACGGACACCTTTCTAATGTAAGGAAAATGTCTACAGTTATCAGGATCAACACAGCAATTTGACACGTCTCAGATAAAATACGCTCTGGCATCCTAACTTGGACAACAGGCTAGACCTAGGTTATTGTAGCAAGTTAGGCAGTTCGCTCGATTTGACTTTGTCTATGGAGCAAGAGTGAAAGGCAAAAGTTCTGGCATTTCTTGTCATACTGCTGCTCCCACTAATTCTGACATTTTTTTGGCTTTCATTAACATTTCTTGATTAGGAAACACCTGACCACTATTTTAATTTTAACAAAAAAGACAAAGGAATGCTGAAAGGGAAGAGGGGTATCATACAGAAAAGAAGTAACGAAATGATGCAGTCATTCTTTGCCAGTGAGAAGTCATCCTCAAGAACAATCATGTTTTGGTAGTTGAATCCAAAACAAATTCTTAATGCATCTGAGGTAGCACTGCTTTCAAACATACTTTTTCAAACATATTTTCATTGACCCAACCAAACCTTTAGTACTGACATACAAGTGGATGACTCATTCTCCTTTCTAAAGGGTCACAAACATCTCGTCAAACTCATTGCATTTTCCGGCATGTGCACATAGTCACTCCCTGTCATCTTGCCACACAGAATGGTTAAATCAAATATATATTTAATGGTTAAATCAAATATATATTTGCTTCCAATATTGCCATTTAAAGCTGTAGCAATTGTAAAATCCATGCAACCACATCTGAGCTGGCTGGTGATCATTTTTGCTTGGTGAAAAAGAAAGGCCGGTATTTGTTTATTCAGAATGGAGTTTACTCCATTAACTTAAGTGCCAGGGGGACTATGTTTGTTCTTGCTATTCTGTGTTGAAGCACAGCTGAGCAGAAGGGTTTACTGAATATGTATTACAACCAAGAACTGTTCTGGGAGCTCTCCTACACCCACTGTGCTTATTCCCAACAAGCTTGTTTGCACTAAGTGGGATATTAATTTAAATGCCATGTTTAAAACAGCAGTACACTCACTCTGCTTGAGCTCAGGTAAGAGTTTGAAATGGATTCTTCCACTTTTTTCCTATCTGGAGAAGTCAAGTATAATTTTACAGAGACTGAAAATGCGCCTATAGAAACTACATGGCTAACTAAAAGGATACATTTTTCCAATACAGTCCATTGTTTGGCTTAAAAATTCTATGAAAGAGATATAGTTCATTATCTAAATGTGAATAATTATTTTTTGTTAAAAAACAAAACAAAACAAAACACAAACACAAACACAAACACCACCAAGAACCAAAAACTGTTGCTTGAAAGCACAATTTCCCACTTGAACTACTACTAAAAATTAGTAGTCTGATGTAAAGGCCATTGTCTACATGCAAATTCTCAAGACATTCAGAAGTAAAACCTAGAAAGAAAAAGTAGCAAGAGGACAGTATTTGAAAGAGAACAGCAGAACATATAAGACACAGTGAAACAGCAAGAAATGAGAACATTCAAAGACAACTTCTGTTTCTTTTGACAAATTCAAATTTATGTGTATGGCAGCCTGCTAGCCCATCAACAACAGGCTGCACAGGACGAGCCGTGAGCGCGGCACCACCGTTCTGCGAGGCTGCGGTACACCTGCTCTCTGTGACCGCCATTCCCTCACTGCAGGACAGACCAGACTACTCTTCCTCACTTCACAACCATTCTACTTTTTACCCTGCGTCAGTGATGAGGTCGATTTGCAGATTTTTATGAATGGCCAGAAGCATGTTATAGTTGGTTTTCACATTACCTGATGATATGTGCCCATGACTCTAGTCATCCCTCATACTGGTACCAATACTGTGGTTAGGTATACTCAAGAGGTGAGGAAGAAGAAAAAAAAAAAGCAAAAAGTTTTATTTGTTTCTTCTGTTTATTTTTTTTTCCTCTGGAGTGCTCCTGCTGTAAATAATGTAATTTATGCAGGTAACATACATTATATAGTTTTCTTACATTGAAAAGAATGTCAATTTTCCATTTTTCCTTCTCATTGTCCACAATTCATCAAACTACACATAAGTCTTCATATGGCAAATAAATTAAATAACTGCTCACAATATTAGAAGACATTTTGACTAGATACTGAATTGATATTTTTATCAGTATTACAGTTCTGCACATTATCATCTGCAAAAACATTTAACATATTTGTTATGTTTAACATAACAAGTTACAGTGTTTTGGCTACCAGCAGGTACCATGCATATGTACCTCAAAGCACCACAACCGATGATGGTAACTTAGTGAAAATGATTGGCATATGCTCCTTTTGTAATGTCTGGCAATAAATGACTGGATTCCAAAGGAATTTATGTATCTACTTGCATTTGTGAATGTGGATCCCTGTTTATAATTAATAAAAATAACAATATTAGCTGAATCTCTCTTTAAAACCAACCATTAAAAATTGACTGTAGTACAATGAATAAGAAAGAAATAATAAGAGACTTTGGTTTGCATTTTAGTTGCATTTTTTTTCTGTTAATTAATAGCTTATGAATGGCTTCAGAAATCTGCGTAACATTTTGTTGGATTATGCCACCTATTGTGCCCATCATTTAACTATTTTTAAAATAGATATTTTGTACTGATAATGTAGGGTTTAATTCTAATCTCGGTTGTTCCCTTGGCATTCTTATAAAAATAGTACAGGGAAGATAGTAGCACCCAGCCTGAAACTATACAAAGGAAACAGATGACCAGCAACCAGTCTACAAATGCATGACACTGGCCTGAAGACAGCGGAATAAACCATCATCCAGGAAGTACCACTCATCACAACAAGCTAGAACAGACTGGTTCTCACATATGAAAAGAGGAAATGATCCTTTGGACCAGATTAGGTTTGACCCATGGATAACCATATATAAACACCCGAGATATGAAATGGAGCTTGGGAGAAGTTATTTTGGCCTCCTGATGTGAAGTGCTGGTAAGTCCAGTTGGCTCAGTCTCGGAGACTAAACCCTGTGGCCATCAGGGCTAACAATACAGCATTAAACTCAATAGTATCACATATCTAAGGCTTGACTAACACAGTGGATCGGTGCTTGATTCTTAATTATTAATCTATTGATTGCCTAGTAGTTGAGAACAAATAAATGCTTTCTGAAATTTTGAATGTGCCTGGTGTCTTGGTACCCCAGAATACTTCTCTTACAGGGATCCACAAATCCAACAATTGCAACATATTAGTGTCATGGATTTCCCAATGAATAGGGATAACCAGTAACAGCTGAAGAAAGTCTAGAAGGCAAAAGTAAAAGAAGACAGTCTATTGGAGTTCCACATATGCACTGCAGATCTTACCATATGGCAAAATTAGCATGAATTTCTGAAACTGAGAAAAGAGTATTCCCAAAGATATCTCCGAATGCATAAATCAAGGGAGTGTAAGAGAAAAGACATGGGACAATTCTATTTTTCCCTTCAACAGTTCAGTTCAACAATATACTGAAAGAAAAGAAGTCTGTGCTTTGACATGAAGGAGTCTTGGAAAAAGAACCCCATAAGTTGCATCGTTTTTTAGAAGAATTCTGAGCAACATCACTTACTGCAGATGGCACTACGCTGCCACTGCAATCTAGCTCTACAACCAGTATCACCAGTGTTGATACCAACGTTTTGAGTCATGGAAGTCCCCAAACCCTAATTACTCTGGGTACACGAAGAGGCATCTCTGTTGCATGGGCATCCTCTTTGGCTTGTTTGGGTGAGGTTTCCAATGGCTGGACCCGAACAGCCCATAGGGCCACACAGCATTTCTGCTAGGATTAATGCAAAAGGGAACTTTACATCAGACTCAGCACACTCTTTGCAGAATTACTGGGCCTTTGGAAAGTAGCTATGCAAATGTCAGCACAATATAGGGACCCTGTATGGACATGAGGTATGTAATATTGAGAGAAAGCAGGTTACACAATGCATGAGTTTATACTGTTCATGAAGTTTAACCTCAACTGCTGCTATGCATGTTAATGAGATATTCAGCATCCAATCCACATCGGCACTAATTAGAAAGTGTTATTTACAGTAGAGTGTAGGCTTGCTCAGGCAACTGCCTGACATTAATTATTCTTTGAATGCTGGAATTTAAATAAAAAAATGTAAAAAATGTATGAGTAATGCCGGTTTTGTTTAGTGTCACACAGTGTTAAATCAATGAGGACTATAATGAGCCTTTACTCAGAGATACTTACAAAATAAACAACCGTTTTGCTGGAGTTCATTACTGTTTCCCAAATTTGCCGTTACCTCAAAGCTAGGAAACTTTTCATATAAGTTATAGGAAATTCAGCTACTTTGCTCCTACTAAATGATTTATGCCCCAAAGAACAATAGACATTGTGATCTTGGAACAAATATCATCTTTGGATTTTCATTTTTCCTCGAATGGAAACAAATTTTGTGCAGATTCTGCAGTATTTACAGCAGTTTTAATAATTTCATTGAGCATTATGGCGCTTCCACTTTAAATCTCTTCTATATGGGAACAGAGTTTTTAATAGCTCTTGTAGCGATGGGACAAGGGGAAATGATTTTCAACTAAAAGAAGGTCGATTCAGACTAGATATAAGGAAGAAATTCTTTTACGATGATGATGGTGAAACACTGGAACAGGTTGCCCAGAGAGTTTATAGATGCCCCATCCCTGGAAACATCCAAGGTTAGGTTGGGCAGGGCTCTGAGCAACCTGATCTATTGAAGATGTCCCAACTCATTGCAGGGGAGTTGGACTAGATGACCTTTAAAGTTCCCTTCCAACCCAAACCATTCCATGATTCTATGATTCTATATCACTGGAACAACCTGAACACAAGTCTCATCCTAGAGGAAGTTCTGCTACAAAAGTCCAAGATGAAACTTTCAACAGGCTACATAGTCTGACAATAGTTTGAAATCCCACAAATATCTTTTTGTTATTCTACCAAACTCAAAAATGGGAGAAAAGGGGACAAAACTCACTAAGTCTTAAACATCCTCACTTCACTGAATTTTCATGTGCTGTAATTCTAAATAATTTTTCTGAAAACTTGAACAGAAATATTTGAAATAGACATCATACTGAGTATTTTTCAGTTCTACTCAAAACAATATAAATTTGTGTAACAACAAATCAGAATTGATTTCCATAATGCATTAAAAATACCTTAAATGCAATAATAAAAGAGAAAAATGAGATGATATAAAGAATGTTTCAACAGAAACATGACTGATTCCTATTTTAAAATTGTGTTTATGTGCTTTTAATTAGCTCAAATGAACATACAATAAATTGAAAATATATCAGTAATCAACCGTGCATCTTAAAATTTAAGAGGTATTTTGACTAATAGTTTGCTATCCATTCAAACAGCTGCTCTCTATCCTACGTTTCTTGGTTCACTGACATTTTAGAAAAACTGTGTGTCTTGAGAGGTCCAGTTAAAAATAACTGATTTTGAGTTGACTGCAGATCATTTAAAACACATACATTTAAATGCATGGGAACCAAACATTTTGCAATAATTTACCTTATGTTAAGTCCTCCTTGAAAGGACAATAATGTTCATGATCAAAGCTCACAATTTTCAAGATGGAATGGTCCATATGTGCTGCCTCAGCTGAAAAATAATGGTGGGTATACTTCTACCTGGATCGCTATGAGAGTATATATTGCTGCAAACTCTTAGAGTATCTTTCTCTACACAACTAATTATAATCTCAAGACCTCTTTAATGTCCATGTGGTTTCACATCCATGCAGAAAACATGCTAAGGCTCATTTCACTGAAAGTCGAAAGTGGATAACTTAGCACCATAAAAAGACAGAATTACCGTTCTGTAAATCTCATGCCACATGTTAAGATAGTAATTGTGTTTAAACCAGAGTCTTGGAGACTAAGGGATATGCCAGGAACGTGAAGGTCAGTTGCAGTGCCTGCAAAAGTGACCATAAGATCCTGAGAAAAGTGAACAGGAGAAATAAAAGAACTACAGTGCTGGTCTTGAGGAAAGCAAATTTAGTCTTGTTCAGGGATTCCTGGAGATATTCAAGGCTCAGGTGGACAAGGCATTAAGGAACCTGATCTAATTTGACCTCTAATTAAGCTCCAGAGGTCCCTTCTAACCACAACTACTCCATGATTCTATGATCTTTTTTGATACAATTAATTTAAGTAAGTGCTGCAGGATGCCTATAAAATAAATCAGGTTCCTAACTCCCACTTAGTGGGAACACATTTCTTGGAGCAAGACAGTTAATGCATTATACACCAAAGAATTTTTTAAATGAAAATTTTACTAAAGTTCCAGTTTCACCTGAATAATTGTTATAAGCCCGGATTTTGGGGCTGGACTGTTTCAGATTTATGATGATAGAAGTAAGCCAAAGTTGTTCCTAAATACTAAATGTCAGTCTACAAATAACCTTCATAATTTCACATGGATAAATATTTTATATGGACATACTAAAGTAAGTTAGCAGAAGAAAACAATTATTCTAGGGCTGTTCTCAAATAGGTAATTAATAAAATGGGGCTAAGAAGGGGGAATAAACATGCCTGATCCATTGTCCTAAGACAATTCTAAACATAAAGAGATGTATATGGAAACCCTCTGGTTTCACATTCTGTAAGAACTATTCAAACAAACTCAAAATACAAATCCTATTTATCACCAGAATTAGTTTTAAAACATTCCTCTCATATGTGTAGCATTAGTCTGCCTCCAAGATAAAAATCAGTGAACTAAATTAATGAATAATTAAAACAGATGTCTATTTTGTCATAAATCAAATCGCTCGTTTGTGGATAGACCACACTTTCCACCAAATTACCTCTAATGACAGCAGAATCCCACACACAAAGGCAACTGGCAGGGACAGATGCACAAATCGTTCTGCCAGATTATGGATTTCAAAGTGAGATACAAAGACTGAACCAGCAGAATAAGGAGTTGGCCAGTCACCCTCCTACAAGAGAAAAGGTAAGTAGTTCCGGGTTGCAGTATTTTTAAAAGATCTGTGCAGTTGTAAGTGATGTCATGAGTGAACAGTGTTTAATTGCACATTGCATCGTCCACTAAAAGAAGCTGAGGAGGCCTGGGATGAAGCTAGCAGGTGGCACAAGCACCACAAGCAGAAGGAAGCGTTTCTTCAACCAGCATTTAGCAAAGCTGTGGAACCCTTTGCCAACAGAAGGCTGCAGATGCTAAAGCTGACCTGAATTTAAGGACTTACTAAGCAAGTTCACAGAAGAGAAATTCGCTAAATGTTATTAAGCCCCAAAAGCCATTGGTGGATCAGAAAGTCCCCGAGTTGCAACTGTTGGAGATTGCAAGGTTATGGGAAAAAAACAAATCATGATATGTTTGCTCTGCTGATATATTTTTCCTTAATCTTCTGCTTTTGGACACTGATGGAGACAGGATACTCAGCTCAACAACCTTTGTTTATACCATAGGACTTTTCTATACTTGTAAACTAAACCTGCTGCTGTCCATAGTTTTTAGCTATGGGGCCTGATCTGGTTTTGGCATGACATTCCTTACTTCCATGTCCTTCAAATTACCCTCTAGGACTTCACATTTAGGGACTATATGTAATTATTTCAACGTGTCTATTCCAGGGCCCCAGTAAAATCCATCCTGAATACTGCATTCACTTTGACAAACATCTACCCCGTCAGAACTTTATTACATTTTTTTCTAATTTATCAACAGCTTTTCCAAGCAAAACAAGTTGAAAAAAAATTATCTTATTTTAAGCTTTTTAGACATCAGTAGTTTTCAAATAGGCAACCAATCGAAAATAAAAATACACTCCTAAATCTGCAATAACATACCACAGCATCTCATTTTTGCTTTCTACAGTTATTCTGCTTAATGGAGCCAAGATTCCTAATGTATGCGATTTAAGAACATAGTCCTTTAAACAAAATAAAAAAATCATAAGCTTATCTTACTAAATATGAAACTGTGTAACAAGAAAATGACATCTGAGTATTCCCAAATCTGTAATGCAAAACTCTCAGAAATTATAAATATGCATATTTGCATAATCATTTGAAAATCTTTTACTGACCAGTAAACTACTGTGCCAACCTCCTTCTTGACAGCAGGATCTTAAAACTTGTATTAAGTAGCTGAAAATTACAGAGAAATCTCTGCTGCTTATGCAATCTCTCCCACCCTGAAATTGCCTCAAATATGGTATCTGAATATCTGTTCTATTCAGTAATCATTCAGAGAGAAGGAGGCTATGAAAGAGGTTTGTTTCATTCACTGTATGAGTTCTAACAAATTAGCATTACCTATTATGAGGCTTTGAAGACTATAATTATAAATTCCAACTCTTTGTGCCAATGCCTCTTGAAGACAAACTTCCTCACAGCTACTAATTGACAATATCAAAGTGCTTCTGAAGAAAGCAAACTCACCATTTTTACACAAAAGCACTCTCATCCTCAAGAAACGACCTACATATCACAGTGCTCATCAATCAGTGGAAAAGAAATACATAGCCCGCCAGCATTTTAATTTCTGTAAGAAAGAGCCCACCAACATGCAACAGCCAAACAAAAAAATGGAGGAAAAGAAGGAAACAAAGACAGTTTGAATTGTTTGGAAAATACTGCAGTTGTAGAAGATCTGCTAGGGGTAGCATGATACCTTTGTGACAGATCAATCCACTAGCTCTGTGAGGAGAGCTTACTTACAGGTATGGTGCTACAACTTTATATCATAGGTGTTTAATTGGCCTTTATTAGTATTAGCATTTGCTAGTATTCCTCTGGCATCTAAAGACCTCAGTCAAATACTACAATCATATTTTACTCTGCTCAGAACACGTGCACAAGAAGTAAAGATCGTTGTCCTGAGAGCCCAAAGTTTAGTTTCAAACAACATGTGAGTTTCCCACTGATTTGCTTTCTTTGATGAAAGCATATGCTCCTGAAAGCCAGGTTTTGGCTTTATGTTCCTGTCAGCACTGAGAACTCTGTTTGCAACTAAGAGGCATACTGTGATGACGATGATGATGATTGCAAACCAGATGCATCAAGGATCTTATGTCAATAACTGTAGGAAATCAGGATGTTTTCTCCCGGATAGGAACTCACTCCGGTTTTAAGTCCCAAGCTTGTAGAAAATATCTGTATATGAGTCACTTTTTAAGTCAATCTGTAGCAATGCCTTTACATTATTTCATTCAGATCTGAACACAACACCACAGTTTCACCAATGTTCCTCTCATATTTTCTACAGAAACTCACATAACGTAAAAGTTTCAACCCTGCAAAACGTATTACACTTGTTTAACCATGCAATTTCCTACAGAGGAAAAGCTGTACCTGCCTTTAGAATCAGATGCCCGAATGAATGTTATTTTCTTGCTTGGTAGGCAAATAATGTCAAGTTTTTGTACTAGTTTCAGTAGTAAGGGCTTATCATAAGCTTCCATTTGTCTCTACATTGCCTCTGTCTAAGGTCCTCTCTGATACATTCTATATCCCACAGCTACTTCACCATCTCCTAAGAATGTAATAGAAATTGAGTTCACCGCACAGACATATTAGATGTGGCTCACTTTCCTCCTTTTTTGTTTCAGCATTTTGTTTTATGAATCTTTTTGCTTGTTTTTTGACTGAAAAGTGGGTCTGTACCACTTTTATGGGATACAAATTATTAACAAAGATATAAACTATAGCCCGAAATGTTATTTTTAGTCTGATTTTCTTTTCCGCAAAATGTTTGGCAACTTCTTAGTAATGCTAAGAAAGGACAGTATTGTCGCATACATCAGTTTACTGAGAGTAGATTCCAAAACCAATGATGGATTAAATAACAATGCAAAAATGCCCAAGAATGCCACAGATGTTTCTTTACCTTAAATTCACATTTTTATGGTTAGACATTAAAATGCAGATAATACCTGTTTATGTCTTACACTACAACATTAAGACCCACCAGGGTGTATTTTGGTAGAATGTAAGTCTACACCTCAGATGCACTGAAAGCCTTCTTGGGTCATCAACATTTGCAGTGTGCATTAAAGGACTACTAAAACACATCCCATACAGTCCTAATAGCATTAAAATATACCTACTCACAGGGAAAGTAGGTTAAACACACACAAATCTACACTCCTATAACTAGAGCCAATTCTCACATCACTTGAAACTAGCATACTATCTTTTCAGATCAAGATTTATTTTAAAAATGGAAAGTGAAAACTACCCTTCTCCCTATGTAGTATTCTTCTGAAGATAACACCCAATTCACTCTCGCAATTTTTACCTCAAGATCCCGATGGCCACATAACCTTAATCTGCAAATTACATACCAAAGTCTGGTTATATGGCTGGGAGTACCTAATAGAGCTAAGAGTCTAAAAGCTGTGTGTGGGGTTCCCCAACAGAGGACTAGGAGGATAAAACAGCAACGCAGCTGAGTTGTAGAGTCCCCACCTGCTGGGGACGCAAATGATTCAAAAGACCCACTAATATCCTCTTCCACTAGATACTTGCCATAGCCTGGTCCCTGGAGCCAGATTTGAGCAGCCTAAGCACTTTGGCAACTCAAACTCATAACCTGGCATCCCTGTTTTAGACAGCAGAATATAGAATGAAAAAAATTTAAAAAAAATCAGCAGATCTTCAGATAAAAGAAAAACATTTTAAGGTTACCATGATAAGCGGGAAGGGAAAGAGATGTGTGTAAATAAACAAAATGGTTGCATGCTGTAGCACTTTAAAATCCTTGAAAATTGAGTATTGTAAGGGCTTTTAAAATGAAAAGAGTATTTCTGGATAATTTCCAATATTTTTTGAAATTTTGAGAATTTTTTTTTTTTTTTTAATGTTCTGGATAGTGTTTCTTCCTCTGTTCTCATTCATGACAGCAGTTTATGAAGCAAATATTCATCATATGAATACTCCAGTTCCCAGTAATTCAAAACGCTTTAAAATTCCTTCTGTGCAAAACCTCTAGACCTTTAAATTCAGGACTTAAAATACTCAGCAAACTGAAATGATGACTATTTTTGACTAGGTGTGGGGAAAGCGTTTTCCCTATTATGTGGCTGAATCAAATACTGCTCAGGATGGTGACAGAGTTTCTTCGAAAAATATCTTAAGAATATCCGTCACCCCTCTCTTATACATTGCAGTTGTCAGATTGGCCTGTTTCAAACATCTTAACCTAAAAATGTAACTGAACAGTAAACATCTACCAAGACAATTTGTAGGCTTATCTTTATAAAAGAGACAATAAAATGACAAAAGTCAGTTGATCAAGAAATGATACAGAATGCAACAGCCTGCTCTTTAGAAGTGCAATGTGGTAGTGGTGTTGATAAGTAGTATAGAGTCTGCAGCAGGTACAGAACATTTGTGTCAGTCTGAAGAACCTTTTTTTTTTTTTTTTAACTTGCACAGTTATTATACCTTCCCCCACTAGACAAGTTCCAATAACTACAAAATTTTTGAGAATGGAAAGAAGAACAGTTCTAGCTGGCTACTCAGCAAATCATGACCTAGTGAATAAACCCAAGAGATATGAGAAGGCTTCAGGAAACACAGTCTTTGGCTTTTTTGAGTTAAAGCCCTTTAATATTTCATTAAAATACTGCAGTATGGTACACACATACATGAGATGATAGTTTTTTGAGTGGTTTTTTTTTTTTTTTTGCCATATACAACATTAAACCCACTCATCTGAAACTCACTGTGACACTGAGGCAAACTTCATCTTTCAAAGACCAAGTCAATCAGTATCATACAACTGTAGATCAATCACCTCCTAATTATGATGCAATCTAGAGTGCAAAAAAATTAGCTGAAGTATGGTGAAAACCTTTATTTTGAAGTCTTTTGTTTCCTAGGTTTAAATCTGGCCTTCTGTGTTGGATTTCTTTTTGTAGGGAAGTAGGAAAAGCTGTTTGAAGGGTTTAAGCTTAGTCTTAATAGAAATCTATGTGCCTCTGAGGTATTCAGATTGGATTGTGTCAGTGCTTAATATTTTAGAGGTCCTTAATGAAGCAAAGACTTTGGAAACTGCTTTTGCAAAACCACGTAGCCTGGATACAAGGACTCCGTTTCGTTAATTCAAATGTTAGAGTTCTTTCATATTTTAACGAGCAAACCTCAGTGGAAACATTTCCAAAAGCATGGAATCAAGAGGATTTATTTTAATAAGACACGTCATTGGTATTGGTAGAGGTCATAGATAATCAGTGAGCAAGCACGACACTGACACTATTTTCAGGGACTGCAGTAATGGTATAACTCAAAAAACCGTGCTTGAAACACATCAGAGCCTCAGGCAAAATCCTTACTGAAGGCATTGTGAGACTGACAATGGGTTCAGGATAAAATAATTTAGACGAAGACTTCTGGGAAGCCAAGGGAAGATCTGTCAGGAAAAGGACAGAACTTGCACTGCTTCATGACACAGATGTGAAGGCCCTTCCCCTAAAAGATCCCAGGCAATTTCATTTGACTGCGTTGGAGAAGTCCATGAAAAGAACATGGGTATGCTTCATCCAACAACCCTTTTTAAAGACTCATGAAAATACAAATGAGACTGGAACCACCATTAACTTCCCGTAGCACTGGAATTTCGGCACAGGAGTCACAAGCTCTAGCTGGCAACTCAAAGCTGGAGTAGATGATCCAGGCTGTTCTGAGTAAGGATGACTGTTGATATATAATAATTGACAAGAAGCATTTTCTTTCTTTTATTTTTGGTACATGAATTATTTGAGCACATACTCAAATACTGTGCCTAACTGAGGATGAAGAAAACTAAACCACCCACCTAGCAATTCCTAAAGTTTAGATTTTTTTCCCATTGATTTTCTCTTTTTTTTACCACAGAAAGGCTCATTCCAGATGCTCAGTGTTGCCATGATAGTAACCAATTTCCTTATCCTTACATGTGCACTACAATTATCAACTACACAAGCTTTTTGGTCTTATGGAATTACCTCTTAGTGTCTAAGATGACGAATCCTCTCTCTATATGTATTCCTATGCAACGGACAATTCACCAGTGGTTATTTCACTAGGGCAATGTATCTTCTCACCCAGACAACTAGAAAAAAAAACCACTTTCCTGGTAATAATCTTCCCTGCCTTAGAGCACTGAATGCCCCAAGTTGTAAGAATTACAAATTAGTCTTAAGCAGCTATTTGGTCAACACATGGAAACAAATCTCTATACTATCTTTTCTAGAGGTTTATAGCAAAGTTAGCTTTTAGTGGACATCCCCACTCCATATAGAGTCAATACTCTCCACTTCCTGACTACTTTGCACCACTTTCAGTCGTGCAGATGATGTGCTAAGTACTTCCTCTTAATTTTGTAAAGTCTTTAATAACATGATATTAAAACACCCCAAACTAAACTGGTTTCCGCAATTTAACAAATGCATCTAAATCAATATTTTCAAAAACTGTAAGAGTAAATTGGTCCTGCAGTAATATGCTACCTGCCAAGTTTCTACTCACAGCAATTGAATTATCTGGATTATAATTAAAGCTCTCTGGGGGAAAAAAAAAAAAAAAAAGTCAGAATACCATCTAGTAGAAGAGCTGTCATTATGCCAGTTTTCTCAAATGCTAAGCTACCAAAAGCACATTAGGGATGATCAAGCCTTGGCAACAAATAATGCAAAACAGACATCTCTGTATATCTGCAATATATAATATTTATATTATATATATTACTATAGTATTTATTGTTTTATATTCTTGCATTACAGATATATGTTTATTATATAAATATTTACTTTTATTATTATATCTATAATATGAATTTTACTTTGTGCACCTAAATAGTTGGTGCTGCTGCTAACAGAAAATACACAAAATCCATACTCATCACTGACAAACTAGTTAGCCCCAGCCTCTCGATCAATAAGAAACTGGTCAACAGCCCTGGTATGCTTAGAGCACAAATGCTTTGCTGGTATAATAGCAAATTATTCTATTGAGCAGAAACTGTGCATGGCCACAGACATGGATATGAAGAAGCATAAGCCCTAAATTCACAGGTATGCCCAGAGAAGCAGTTGTTTCAACAAAACTGTACATTTTACCAATATTGCTAGGATCACTGAGGAAGAATAGTTTTCTACACCAACACAAACCAGACCTTTGCCGGGGAGGTAGCTGTATCTAATGATATTAAAACCCTAGGTGTGGCCTCAGCAATTTCCTTGGTTGTTACATAGAATTAGAAGTAATAAGCTTTTCAATTTAATACGGTCAAGCTTTGTGTAAACATATGACCACACAGATGGCATGGATCCAAGTATTTGAGCTGCGTTTTGAATTAAAGAAAAAAACCAAACCACTTTGATAGGATATAATATTTAGTTTCTTTTTTTCCCTTTTTTTTGACATTTAAGATAGACATCCTCTCTTGAAGTTCAGTGAAGGCGAAAGAGGCCTGACTTTCAGGAGTTAATTATTTTGGGCTAGCAGCTACTGCGCCTATCATTTTTTTTCCTGAGTGCAGTACTACAGATCAGACTGTGTGCAGGAACAGAGACAGTATATTTTAACTTGAGTATGACAAGCAGTAATGTATGCAGGATAACACGCTTAACTAATATCCTTCATTTAAAATGCACAACAGTGAAAGGAAAACACAAAACACTTTGAAAGACAATCAAAGCTATTCATATTTAATGCTTCAAACAAGAGGTCTAAAGTGTTGCAGAGGTGACAACATATTAAAGAAAATGCCAGCGTTTAGGCTCGTCAAATTATAAAATATTAAGCTTCTATTCTAGATTTTCTGAAAAGGCAATTAATTGTGAAACTATTTAATAAAAGAACTTTGTGCCTCTGCCAGAGCCTAATGAACAAAATAGAGATACGATATGTTATTTGTGTATTTTCCAATAAGCAAGTGCTGCACCATAAACTGCAGAGCTTTCTGTGATGACTTCTTTTCAGTACAACAGATACTGTAAGTAAGTTCAAATGCTTTATCCATCATCCATTAAAAAGTACAGCGAAAATATCATCATCAGTGATCTCCTCAGGTGCATCAGCAGCATGTCCTGTAGGTTTGCCTCTCAGATCTGCAGCAAATTACCTTCCTTTATGTTGCACAGGGGCAACAGTAGGTAAAAAAAAAAATGCAATAAAAAAATGCAGTGTCAAACAACACGCATATAATAAGACATTTTTGTGTATTCACACATTAAAATGTTTGTGAATAAGTCTCCAAATTCAATGTGCTAATTATATTAACCTTAATACTAATTTTCATGGCCTGATCAAATTCCTGTTAATCAAGAGACTTTATTTCTTGGAAAAAAGAGACAGTAGCCTCTATCAATTGCTCTGTGAATGAGTAACTACTAAAGATGTTTGCAGCTCTGTATACAGTGGCTGCAGCCCTGTATTACTCACACCCAAGGTAGGAAGAGGTTTCTTAGGGGACACTAGATTCCACGACAGTAACAAGAGAATCTTTGCTGAACCAGGTACAGCAATTTCTACTCAACATGCTAGACCCTTCGGTAAAGCACAACCAAACTAGAAATCTCTTTGATATTTTGCCAGGAATTTTCTTATAGGAAATTCTGAATGAAAGGAAAATTAGACTATTTGATTTTACCAAGCCCATAAAGACAAGATCCTTTGGAGAGTTATTTATAGTTTAGCATATCAATTGATTTTCCTTTGAGTAGAATATAAAATCATTGCATGTGAAATTCACAAACAATCAAATCATTTACGTGGTGAAAACCAGTAATAAGCTAGTTCAAATCTAATATTAAAATCCAACATAAAATAAAATTAAAATCATCGATTAAATTTTAGTCCTAATTTTAGCCTCCAAGTATTCTCCCAATCTAGTTTGCCAGTATCACGGACTCATTTGACAAATGTGTATTTTGATATAGCCAGCAAGGTCATATAACTAGGAAATATAAATTAATTTCTTGCATTTACAAAATGGAAGACAGAACTGACAAATATAGGGACATTTAAAAAGTATTTAGGATTCACAGCAGTTATGTGGTTCCTATGTGGTGCTACAGCTAAGACAGTGAATATGATCCCTGACTTTATACATAGGATAATATCAAGGAATAAAGAAACTCAATTACATCTGCATTTGTTATTAGGAAGACTATTATGGGACCACAAAAGACAGATTTATCAGAAGTGCTAAGGGAGCTATTGTCTTCTCTCCTTCATTTCAGCTACACATACCTGGATGTGTAGCTGAAGAGAGACTTTTTACATGTCACATCTGGACTGCAGCTGCATCCATCTTTAAGGCTCCAAATTCAGTATTCTTTTTGGAAAAATTACACTGTCAAATTGGAAAAGACTCAGGGAAGTCCTATGACAGTGATAACACCTTGAAAAAACATCTGACAATGACAGATGGAGATAATAAATCTATTTAGTTTATTTAATACAACCCAGATATTTCTTGATTCTGCTATTTGTATTATTTTCTGTATTCAAAGTCTGCAATATCAAAAATTAACAGAATACTGTCCTCAGAAGTATAAAGCACTAGAGATTTTTTTCAAAGTTTTTGAGGGAGGATAAACATGTTCAGCTGTACTTGCACAGCTGTATTTCTCTCAATATGTGAAGTATCTCCACTGCTCTGAAAATGAAGTATTTATGGTAAACACCCTTTAATTTTCTTTTGCTTGTATTCAGAACAACAGTGCAAGGGCAAAATATATGTATGTTTGGTTTCCCGTTCTCTGCCATACTTAATAACGTGATTATAAGAATTTAAAAATTCTCTCCCACTCTCTCGTGCACTTTCTTTACCCACTATGAACATTGCATCTGCACTGTTCTTGGGATCAGAATGTAGGTATGCATTTTGGAAGAAAAGACTTGTATTAGCACTCAGGAGATAAAATACATGTATCAGAGAGATAAAAAAATGACATTCCATATGTCAATATCTTCCATATTTTGGAACTTTTTAAACCAGTGTTACTTCAGTGACCCCTGTTGAATATGGAAAGAAGTAAGAATCAGTAACAACATGAGACTGAGTAAAGAAAGTGGCAGACTTTCTGCCACTGGCAGACATCCATCCAATAAATAGCCACCTTATCTATTAGATGATGCTATGTATCAATTTTGGGGCTGTCACATTGCATTTCCTATAGATTATGCCTGTGAGGGAGGAAAGGGAGCAGAAAGTAAATAATTTATAAGAAATTCAGCTAGGAGAACCTGTTCGTGCCTTTTTTCCCTTACGTCAACTAGTTTATTTTTCTAGGAAGAGGACAAATCTAATAGCTGAGAAAATAGAATAAAGGCAACAGAAAGACCAAGAGCCATGCGTTCTGCAGCAGAGGACAGTAATGGGATTCAGTGACTTACACCAACTCCTGTCAACTTTCCTTCCTTCCGTGAAAAAGAGCATGGGCAATATGTACAGGAGACACTGTATGCAGTGTCTTTATTATATGAACAGCCTCACATTATTTGGGACCATAAATAGCGACATATTCACAGCCACTTCTGTAATGGAAGCAGTAGAGCTACATAAGCGCAGAAAATGACATGAATTGCACGGGAAAACCGTAACATGCAGCAGCATGCAAAGCAAAGCCTATTTGCAATGAAAGTGGTGGAATGATTAAAAAGATGCTAATGACATTTCTGCCTATACTTTTTCAAATTTGGACTCCTATATTTTATTTTGAAAAAAAAAAAAAAAAATACAACCGTGGGCCTATTTAGTGAGAGCACAGAGTCTGGATCTCTCCCTCTCATGACCGTATTTGAAATGTAATTAAAAGTCCTTGCTCTAAATTGTTTTGAAGTAACAGTTTTCCTGGATAAGATTACATTGGCAGTTCAAGAAACTAATCTTTCATAATGCAGAATTTTAGCATAGTAAGATTAAACATTTTAGGCATGTAAGCCTGCCCTCCCCCCAGAGAAAACTCATGAAACTGAGAGTAAGGCACCTTTTGGGTTTTCTCCTGTTATATATATATGATATCCTCATACTAAGATATTTTTTAAAAAATACAAATTTTCCTTCATGAGAATTTAAATTTTTGCCTCTACTATTCAGGACTAAAGAGGATCACTTCATTGAGGTTGTTTTCACTGAACACAAACCTTGCAGTCCATTACAAAATCATAATTATGAAATAATGAATGCCTTATGGACCTAGTCTATACATACTTTGACATCAAAATCACTAAAAGCAGGAGCTCAAACACAACAGAGTATCTGTCAGGTTTACACAAATAAAGTTCCTGAGACTACTACACATCATAAATAAATAAATAAATGTCACTTGTTTGAATGTGACTGTTTACTTGCTTGTAAACATCTACAAATATAAAATGTATTGAAATTGTGATCTGTGTACTAAAACAAATTCAAAAAAAATTTCAGATGAGTTTATACTCAATTCTTTTGTTTCTCTATCTTTTCTTTTATGAAACAATGCTTTCCATGTCCCTAACTCCTGATAACTGCAGGACTGTCAGACGTTATATGCCATCTCACAGTTTGAAAGCTAAAGTTCAAATTTTCATAATGGGTAAGCATAAGCATAAGCATAAGCCTGGAAGATCAATTCTCCAGTTGTATGTGAAGAGCACTGGGGTAGGGAAAAGGAGCTTTCCACTTTTCATTTCAATGCCTCTTGCTGGGTACAAGTCAGAGTATTACAATTTTTGAAAGAGTTAGTGTGAACCTATTTGCTGGCATCAGCAGAGAGATGCAAGAGAACAGAGGTTCCATTCAGCATTTAGCACAATATAGTCACAACTTTGCCCAGGCAGCGCGAAGATCATAAAAGCAGAAGGATGGAGAGGGGAATTCAGGCATATTCCTTGAAGAAGAAAGTTCTTGAGCCATTATTGTACATAGCTCTTGTCATGCTTTCAATCTTTACGGTTTCCTATATTTTGAATAGTTTTCAGACAGAAAAATGCATTCAGGAACAATCATAGAATCATAGAATCATAGAATTGTTTGGATTGGAAGGGACATTAAAGATCATCTAGTTCCAACCTCCCTGCCGTGGGCAGGGACACCCTCCAAAGCCCCATCCAACCTGGCCTTGAACACTGCCAGGGAGGGGGCCTCCACAACCTCTCTGGGCAACCTGTTCCAGTGCCTCACCACCCTCACAGTAAAGAATTTTTTCCTGATAATCTAATCTAAATCGACCCTCCTTCAACTTAAACCCATTACCCCTTGTCCTGTCACTACACTCCCTGATCAACAGGCCCTCACCAGCTTTCCTGTAGGCCCCTTCAGGTACTGGAAGGCTGCTATACGGTGTCCCTGGAGCCTTCTCTTCTCCAGGCTGAACAACCCCAACTCTCTCAGCCTGTCCTCACAGGAGAGGTGCTCCAGCCCTCTGATCAGCTTCGTGGCCCTCCTCTGGACTCGCTCCAACAGCTCCATGTCTCTCCTGCACTGGGGCCCCCAGAGCTGGAGGCAGTACTCCAGGTGGGGTCTCACAAGAGCAGAGTAGAGGGGCAGGATCACCTCCCTCGACCTGCTGGTCACGCCTCTTTTGATGCAGCCCAGGATAAGATTTAAATATGTAGTGATAACAAATATATAGTTTTATTTAAATTTGCCTATTTACTTATTTGTCATTTTCGGAAGTGCTTCCTTCCTCTGAATCTGTAGGAAAGAGTGAATATTTTTTCTCTGTTCATATTTTTTGTACTTTGTGTGCATTTACAGACCTTGATGATATTTTCCTTCAGGTTTCTTTTTTGTGGAAAGACTCCTAGACTAACCAATGCTTTCTTGTACAGACACGTATAGAATCTGCTTCATAATTGTGGTCACCTTCATGTAGAAAATGTTACACTACCCTTCCTCCCACCTTTGCTGTTTTAAGAAACACTTATACAGTCCTTTGTGGTTTGTTTGTATTTTGAATACTTTTAACAACTCTGCATCAGCAGAACACTGTCGCTGAAATGCTCTTCCAGATCTTTTACTAATATGTGAAACAATGCTGGTACTGTAACGGACATCTCGTGAATCCTACTGGTAGTCTCCTCCACTTGTGAAAATTGGCTCCTTTTTTTTGTCATCTATATCTGGTATCTGTAAATTAAGAATCTGAAAAAAGACCTTCCTTCTTATGACAAATTTCCTTAGCATTTTTAGCAACAGACCTTGTTGAAACTATTACAAAGCTATGTCCACACTAGAGAGTAAATAAAAAAAATTAAAATTAAAAATCTACTGATCTCTTTTTATCAGTAGATTAAAGGAATTGGAGCTATGGTCCCTACACTTACACTCTATGCGGTTCAAAATTTTTACTTCAGATTAAATTTAAACTAGTGCCCCCAGACTGAACAGGCCCACCAATGTGGTTTAAAACTGTCTGTGAGACCTAATACGGCTTTCGACTTTAGAGGTCTCCTCACCATCTGGGGTGTGTCTTTGATGGTACCTGGAGTGGAGCTTCCCATATGTTTCCACAATGAAATCTCATTTAAACTCCCCAAAATCACTCTTTGAGATGAACCAAGAAGCTGTAAATGCACAGCACATAGGAATTCTTTAAAAGAGTACTGTTGCTCCAAAGCAAAACACTAATGAAGACTTAGACACACCTCGTTGGAATTCTGCTCTCCAAATGCTCAACGATTCCTTCAAAGAATTTGAACAGAGTAATGAGGCATGGCTTCCTTCTGCTAAAACTGTATTGCCTCTTCTATAATCATATATTTCCATTAATTTACCAACTCAAGTTTTTATTATAGTTTCTTTTGGTTTTCTAGAAGTCAAAGTAGTACTATATGACTTTTTGATTCATACCTCGAGCCATTTAAAAAAAAACCACTTAGCATTTCATTTACCACCCCATGGTCAATTTAAGTTGTATATTACAAAGCACACCTAGCAATCAGTAATTTCATATTTGAGTTCCTTTAGAATTTTGAGGTGAATACCAATGATTTGGACTGGGAAGAATAGATGTACCATTGCTGATTTATTATTATTAATTTTATCAATTCTGTTATAAAATGTCTTGGCATTTTCTTATTAGAGAAGTCCTCAGATTTGTACCCTGTAGAGAAAAGCACTCCTAAGCTTTTCGCAGAGAATTCAGAATGGTTCATTAAACGTAATCAATTTTCAAGATTCAAACTCAATGGACACAATCACTTTCTCAGGCCAGCACTATATGCTTAGCTTCTCTTCTCAGGCTTTCCTTCACTGCTTTGTAAAGCTTGTTGAAGCTCTTGAATATGAGATTTTCACTGGGCTAACTTATAGATAGCACAAAGGCAAGCACAGAGATTCTACTCATGTCATGAGAGAGAGGCAGACAATGGGTCCAAATATTGCTGATATACAAAACCATGTTTCCTTTATTATCTAGTGGTTTAACAACATATGCAGTCATAATTTCTCATAATATCAAAGATCGTACATTTTTGTTTGCAATTGGATTATATCTGCACAGAAGAATTGAGAGAATTAAAACTCTGTTAGAAATTAAAGCCACAAAATAATGAACTTTTGTATTCAAACAATAGTATTACAATTAGCAACATCAGCAAAGGAAAAAAATAGGAATTTATAGTTGCTGTTGACAAAATATCAGTTCTCATTCATTCACAATGTGTCAGAAAGGAGCCAGCTCCAGTTAGTGACAACTGATGAGTGTTGGTGAGTCACCAGCTGAAGAGAAAGGCATGGAATATCTGGCAGCTGATTAATAAGAACACTCATACTCTTATTTATGCAAAGTGATTATGTAAGAGTCATGGCTTTTTGGGGATGATGGTGCTGTCAATCATGTGCTGGAGAAGAGGTCACGGCACCAGGCTCAGAAAGCTCAGACTTTCTCTCAGGTTTGCTTATACTCCCTCCGAAGGAGATATATCCTGTTGAAGCTTAACACTAACGTCACTCTTCCACACTGGGACTTGATGCAAGGCAGGGTCAGGAACCCTGAAGAGACACCATGTAGTGCCACTTTCTGAGGGCCAGTGGCTCCAGAGCGCAGGAGATCACAGTGGGGGCCAGGTGTGCACAATGCAGGAGACATGAGAATTCTGCCTTTCTCATCTCAAAACTAACTTTTCTTCTAGGTCTGATCCAGAGAACTGTACTTTCAAAAGAGTTAATGAAACTGGCTAAGCTACAATAAAATACATGCTTCTACAACTCACCTGGTTATGAACATTTCCACATTGTATATAACTGCTTGTTTTGCTGCAAGTCAGTTACATTAATAAACAAGATATTCTATCAGTTCCAGCATTACAAGAAATTTATGTCTTGTCTCCTTCATACAGACGGTGTCTGTATTTGATCATTCTCTATTTTTTCCCCATCTTTTCATTCTTTAACTTATTACTTTAACCCATGTCATCATGTCACTATGCCACTGCTTGCTGACACCTGCCCGCCTCCTTTCCTCCCCTTTTGGTGCTTAGTACTTTTCTGGGAGTTACTGTACAATGATATCCAAAGCCTCCAGTCAGGATGAAAGTTCTCTCACTTCTACAAACATGTAATGAAAAGAAACCTTTCCCAGATCAGCAGGTAGCAAGTGTAAAAAAAAAAAAATAAAATAGTTTAGTAGCAAAGTGCAAGAGGTGTTACACAGAAATAGTACAGAGCTTCATTACAAATGAATCAAAGAATTTTATAAATAGTAAAGAGTTCAACCTCTTATAGGAAATATAATAAAATCTTTTTAAATTAACCTCGTGTTTCTGTTGACATACTTCAGAGCAATGTTGGCCTCAAGATCCCTTAATGCTTTCTAATAAAGCATAAAAGATGGCATAAAAAAAATTAAGTCTATTTAAATACACATTAAAAGATTTCAATTTATGTATGTTAGGGGAGTAAATTACAGCTAATGTGGTAAAGTTCTGTGTTTTGTTATTTCTAAAATGATGCAATTAGCCTCCAAGGTCAAACTCAATGTTACATTATAACTATTTTTAGCAAGTAAAAAAATCGCTTTACATCTACAGTTAATTGCAGTTAATTTGGCCTTTGAGATGCACCACTACGAAAGCAATAATGGTTTTTAATAACAATGACAGTAAGAAATGGATAAACTGCTGAGAGAAAAAATGAAACATGCATGGAGTCTAAGAGTGTCCATCCACGTTTCTTGATACTTCTCATCAAGTTACACTGCAGAAAGATGTTTCAGATCGATGTATGAAGTAAAGGTGAAGACACAGAAAAGACCCTTTCAAGCTCTTTAACTTCTCATTGTTATTCTTTACTTACTGCAATCAGTGAAATATGTGTCAAGGTAAAACAGTTTTCTACAGTAAAAAAACTTGTTTGGTAACCAGTGAGGTCAGTCAGTCATCACTCTCCACAAGTACACACATCCCCAAATTAACACTATTGCACATGCGGCAAGTAGCTGGACAAGATGACCTCCAGAGGTCCCTTCAAACCTCAAGCACTCTGGGATATCTAGTGTGAATTATGCTTTTACCTTTTGCAGACTTCACTTCTCTTCTTGCTTCACTTCGAAGAAAACAGACTTGTATTCATAAGAACTAAATGAATTCCTTAGGAAAAGGAATAAAATGTAGTCTTTCTAAAGAAAAATACCCAAGTTTTGGTAGCTCCGCTTATTGGAATTTATTCAAATGATTTCATAAGCTCAATATTTAAACAAGCATTCAAACAGCTCATCAGAACAGGCTATGCAATCACCATCACTCAAAGTCTTCAAAATTATATTGACTATTTAAAAAAAAAACCAAACCCAAAACCAAAAAACCCGGCAAAGACTTTAAACAAGCTTTTGGGATAAAGCTCAGGCTAAAGGACATTAAGACACAAATTGGATGCTTGTCCTTTTATCCTTGCATTCTAGTCATCCCTTTTTAAAATTCTCTTCAAGAGCGTGCAAGGGTAGGATTCCCACTTCTGTTGTCAACATGGTCATGGAGTGAACAAGTCTCCACACAGCCACGTTCAGATCTCCTGTCACCGAGCTTCGGAAGTGCTCTGAATACAATAGGAGTTTTACATCCTTCCCTTCCACCCCTACCTCCCCACCACATGCACCTAACTAAGTATTCTGGATTTGGGAAATAGAAGGGGCTGGCTTTCATTTTATTATATTATTTACTCCCCTGGATCACACCTTCCAGGTATCAGAGGTTAGCCTTAGTTAGGGCAGTACACTGGATGGTGGTGTGAGGAATATCTAATCATTCCCACCAGCTGTTCTCTACTGGGGAAACAAAAATGGTGCAAACTTGAAAGACTGCTTAGTGCAGCGAGGTAAATGTATACATAAGCAACAAGACATTTACAAACAATTGTTGAATCCTCGTAGATTCGACAACACAAATTATGAATTTGAAATGTATGTGGACAATGGAGTCAAAGCTTAGTGATCAGGAGTGGCAAAGCCAATATAGTACAATGCCAAGGCAGTGCATTAGAAGAGTAGCTACTCACAAGAAGTTATTGGTAATGATAATGATGTTGGATTGAATAATTATATTTTGGGTTTCTGTGTTTTATATGAGCAATATGTGGTGGCTATATACTGAAGAGTAACCCAAGGCAGAAGAAAAGGCAAGCAGAAATCCCATGTTAGCTAGAGCTTCAGTAAGGGAAAATGCTATTGATATGTGTCCAGATTCATAACATTTTCACTGTTTCTTGATAAACTCACAAAAAAGTTTTCAAATCTTCCTCTAGCTGCACTATATACAAGAGAAATACAATGGGTTTTTAATAATTTGCTTGCAACAATATGAAAAGAAAAAATAGATTTATGTGTAATGATATGTTAAAAATCCCTTCTCTTCTACGGAAAATACTGGTCCTTGTCAATTACTAAGTTAAAATGTACAAATGTGTATTAGGATGACCAGTTACGTCAACACAACATTGTACAACAGACTGAATGAAAAATATTCTTGACAGAAAAAAATAATTCCCTCCTCCACTGAAGTGATTTCCTGTAAATTTTGCCAGGAGCTTCCAGTTATGTGTTCCACTATCAGGATTTATTTTTATTTTTTTTTCAGTACTGAGAATAATAATTTTATATTTAAGTTATATTTTTTTCTCAGTATAGAAACATATATTCCAACAAAGAAAACTTAATCATAAAACACTTTTTGACAGAGATGAGTTAACCCTCTCTTACACCCTGGAAGTGAGTAATCCAGTTCTAGAATTGCCTGACAAAATGGAATAAAGTATAACCATCCTAAAGTAATTTTACCTGCAAGTGGTTTTCATTGTAAGACTAAGGCCTAAAAAAAAAATAAATAAAAACATTTTTTTTTAAAAAAAAGGCAAAAAAAAAGAAAAGCAGCTATTTAGCTGTCATTTGCCAGAAGTTTAAAACTGTGTACTTTACAAGGTAGAGATTTTTTTGGAGGGGGTGTTTTTAAGCCACTGACTAAATACTTGATAGGATAATTCATGTAGGTGATCAGTTCATAGATTGAAAGAAAATTAGTATCATGTAACTTCATTTATTTCTTCTTTTATATTTTTTACATCAGTATATTTTCATTAACAACTGTGATACTTCTTATATGAATCTCTCAGTCTTTATTCTGGCATTATCACAGAGTTTAAGAAATACTGAAAGCAAGTAATTGCTACCAAAAGAATGAATGAGTGGGTGGACAGGAGGTACTGAACAACTAACTAGATGTTTTTAGAAAACATTTTTATGATTTTAAATCATTAACTTGGTCATGATTTTAGTTCTTACTAGCCTACACCCATCATCTGTCTTGTATTTCTGGAAAATCTTTGGAGTATAGTTTACTTCTCTGATGCTTTTTAGAACAGTAGATCATTAAAGATATTTTTTATAGTAATTTAAGGGGTAAACACTGCCAACTGCCATGGGATTGAGCCATAGAAACTACACAGGCATTTCGAGTCAGATAAGCTTTCCTTTAAGAAACAATCCATTATAAGAAAAGTGCACACGGAAGAGAAACAGTTCTTCTCTCTCACTTGTATTATCAACACCATCCAAAGCTACCTTTCGTTCTGCTGGGAACCCTAGAAGGACCCAATACAGTCAGAGGTAGCCAGGAGCGGTGGTTTTCTGTCCCCAGTTCTTGCCAGTAGTGACACTGAGTACGCATTCCTGATGGGCATAGTGACGGGCACACACACGTGCACACGCACGCCCACGTGGCTGGCCACCCTGATCTAAAGAGACAGCACAGCCTTTTCCAGCGCACATCCAGCCAACACTCATGTAAACATGAAGCACAGACGGTACAATCCTGTTCTTTGTCTGATTGAGATTGAAGGCCAGTAGTAGAATATATGTACACACAAGGTGGGTTTTCCTGGTAGCTTGTCCTGGACCAGTTTATACAGTAACCAGCCCTCAGATCCCAGTTCCTTCCAGGTTTTGGGACCTGGATTTATGAGTCCTGAGGTTTGTGGTCACACTTTTGTGGCTGGTATCCTACCCACGAGGTAGTCAGACTTGAATTTCACTACCCTTCACACACATACACAGAATAGAGAAGACACTCACACAAAAGATAGACATTGCGTTTAATAAGACAGTACAATAGACCACTGTGATCAAGCATAGGGCTCAGTCAGGTAAGAGTGCTGATCAGCAACTTGTTTACACTCAACCAGCCCCTTCTTCCCCTTTCCTTGATTCTTTCCTTTCCTTGGTTTTGGTCCTTTCCTAAAACATCCCATAATAATTCTCATACATTCCCACAATCCCCTTGAAACACCCACCACAATCCCCAAATTCTCTTTTCTCTCACCTGCAACCCAAAGCCCTACAGCCCTTGAAGCCATTAACGCCCTTCAGTCTGCATGCCCTCCTTGTGAGAGCTTTTTTGATTGATGCATCTTGGTGGGTTTCCCTGGTTCCAGATACCAGTAGCCCTGTGATTTAAATATCTTTGCGTGCATATCATGTGATATGTTGCCTTTTAATCACTACTTTTGGTTTATGGAGGAAACGTCCTACCTGATTTGTCATAAGTATGTTTGTAGGGATGTGCACATGCTTGTGAGTGAAACACCTTTCACAGTTTTGTATCTATAAACAACATTGACTGAATAGTGGAGTCATTGAGCTAGCTCCTAGACTGTTCGATATGAAACATTTCATTTAAACTTTTTTGCTGTGCATATCTGAAGCATTATTAGGACATTCAATTACTGAAAAATGTCTCCACTGTTGTGTGCACAAGGACAAAAGAAAGACTGATAGGAGTAAATATTGTCAAACGTAAAACTAAAGTGGAGTGACTCGAACACTTTTATAGCAATGCTTCTAGAGAACATCCACACTTTGGGCTGTCTCCTCCAGGACATACCTAAGGAATAATGGGCACTTACACTGTAGGAGCAGTTGCATCCTGTGGATTAACTATATGCTTCACCAGAAAGGTCTTAAAGCTTGCCTGACTAAAACAATGGCAGGGGTCTTAAACTGAAAGTAAGCTGCCTCCCCCTTGAATATTCTCAACAGAAAATTCCCACTTCCCACACACACACCCCAAGGGCAACCTCTTAAATACATTATGATTATCTGTTTTATTAATAAGACTCTTAGATAATTTGAAAAATCTTATTGATTGTAACCTTTATCTGAAGACTTTTATTAGTTTTCAGAATTTATAGTAAATTTGCTCAGGTATGTGCCTGAAAAATTGCAAATTTACTTTCTCATCCTTTTTCATAAAATCAATAGAAAGTATTAAAGGCTGGTTTATTCCATCAAATTACATGATTCGTGAATCCTGTACACAGAAATCATGTCAAGCAGGAAGGCAGTAAGTCTGGAAAGGCCTTGCACTTATTTCTATAGTAAATACCAAAGTTCTTGGAAGGGAAAACTTAATTTAGCAAATATTGAAGAAGAGGTGGAAAATACTTTTGATGTTATCTTAGGACTGCCATTAAAGCATGCCAACACTCTCTATTATTACTAGACATCTGCTAGCAATTCCAATAGAAAGTGATTAATTAAAAAAAAAATTATTTCCCAGAACATTATATTTATTGTATTACTCTCCATTTGGTCTAATGTTGATATCAGTGGAGGGAAATTGTGGAGCTAATTACTAGTATGGTTTCCAGAATCAAACAGTGCAACTTGTTTGACAATAAAAGGAGAGAATTCATGCTTAAAGGGCAAAGTAATAGCTGTTCTCCTTGTGCCAGAAAAGAGGATCTTGAGAACTCTGGGGTGATGACAAAGTAAATTGCACAAATAAAAAAACAATGTAAAATGGAAAACAGGTTGTGTGAACTTTGGAAGAGAAAGCACAAGGAAAGAGGCATCTCTGTTGACAAGGAAAGATATTAATTTTGCTGTCAGCTGTGGTGTTATTGCAACTCAGGGAACAACTGAGGAAGACTGAGTAGATGAAGTATTTAATTCTATTGAGAGTGACTCTTATGCAAGTAATCATAAACTGCAGTAAGAAACAGTCGATCAAAATCATTGCTGTTACATGCCTGGAGATTGTTCACCCAAAATATAACATCAGTGAATTTGTAACAGGCTAGTCTGCACAAGGTTGATAATAAAAATATTCTTATGACTCAAGTTTGGAACTGTAAGAGAGAGACAGTAAATGTACAACTCGCTAAAATACATTCACACAAACAAAACACCTTAAGGCTTTTTCAGCAATTTCATACAAATAAAATGTGTGGATTCTTCCTGCATGGTCAAAAAAGAATGCAAAGCAAGGCTTGCTGTAGTATTACACAAGAGGTCAGAACAGTGAAGGTTCAGCTTAGGTATAGTGAAAAAAAACCTTAGAGGTGACAGTTAAACTTAGTATTTAAAGGGAGCTCTGTATAAAATCTAAAGACAGTTCTGGAATAGTGCTGAGAGACTAAGGACAAATGCAACTACTCAGCTTCTTCCATCTAGAAGTGTAAACAGAAATCTGTTATAAGCTAGTTGCCTTAGTACCAGTACTACAAATTAAATGCTGCAAATACTTGAGCAACAAGTAAGGCTGTAGCCTGGCAACTTGTTGCGTGTGAGAAGCTCTCTGCTCCTTTGTTGAAGCTTACTGACATAGTGATCTCAGAGCAAATGCCAACATTCCCAAGATTCAGGCTAAATGCTAATTTCAACCCCAAAAGTCATATTTTGCAATTGTTGTTCAGCAATCACCTGTAAAAGTATTATATTTTACTCTATCACTGTAGTAAGTGAAGTAAAACAAAAAGTGAAATAGAAATGAATATCACAGCACTAAGTCAGAGTACATCTGGTTACCAAAACAGTAAGGTGATAGCACTTGGTTTATGACCTCTGATGTCAAGTCTTGTGGTTATTACTCTGGGCTCAACCAGTACTTAAAAGATCCACGCTGATTATACACACATTAAGCGTAAAAGTAACAAAACAAATAAAACAGCAATTGCGATAAGTACGCGCGCGCGTGTGTGTGTCTCTCTCTCTCTCTCTATATATATATGCATGGGTGCATTGGTATGATGTTGCAATGAGAGAAGCGTTGAGGAGGAAGCAGATGATTCCATTGCTTCGGAGGAGTATTTCAGCATGCCACCCAACACTGCCAGATGTAGTGTTACTGCAAACTTTATAGTACTTTATCACATGTATTCAAAGTGATGTCTATACCTATGGTTTATATGTAGTCCCTCCTTGCCTCCCCAAAAGCAAAAAGGCTACACCTAATTGCTGTCATGCTTGCTATCATTACTTAATACTACTACTTCTAAAAGAACCTATCTAGAATTCATGTAAGAAGTAAATCTTGTTTCAGTTTTCCCTTAATGGAGACAAAATTAAAATAGAGATCTTATTTTTATTGACTCTTTCTGCAACAATTCACAGAAAGATTATTGTATTCCAATAAACTATGGTAAACTAAAGATTCTCTTTAAAATTCAGTACAGCTAAGGCAGCTTCTTTTTTTTTGCTGTGCTATACTAATACTGTGCTAATTTCTGTAAAGGAAATGTAATTTTATAATTTTTTTAATCAGGCAGGGTTACTAATGACCATACTTTGAGAGAATCAGATTAAATAAATGGATGAATTGGAAAGAAACCAATCTGCACACTTTTTCAGTTAAACAATAAAGATTATACAGTTAACATGCAAATATGTATCTCTGACTTCTTTTTGAAGCTAACAGACATAGATTGCTTGTTTGGTTCTTCACATCTACCAGTAAAATATCACAAGTTCTCAGCTTGTGTTTTACTGTTAATCCTACTGAGGTAAATTGTATTAAAAAACCTCTAAAACAATTCTAGTGCTATTTATCCCCATATTTGTCAGCGTAATCATAGATTAACTTAAGGTAATTTCCTATGAAATGTTTACTTCCTACATCCCTGGTATTCAGGATTCTGCTTAAATAGACTGTAGCAACTACTCCTGGAAAGCACAGGGAAAGAAATTTTCATCCTACAAATAGAAAAGTAAGATGAGATAAAAGGTTAGGAACTGATCTGTCCCTGGTTTATGCCACAAACAGCTCACACCCTGACACTGAAACACATTCCATTCCGCGTCATCTTAGACACAGAGTTTCAATTCATTGTGCAGGCACACAAAACCAAAAACCATATTTTTGATAATTAAATTACAAAAATCATATGGATTTCATATAAGTCATTTACATTTAAAATGTAATATGAATCACAGAAGTTATCACAGATACTTTGACATATCTCAGTTAAAGTAAAGAGTGTTCTTCCATCATCCTCACACATTAATCATTGTCTTCTTACAGCAGCTTTAGAGAAGCTGACCTTCTTTTGACTGAAATGCAACTTTTCCATGCCACGCACAAACCTAAAGTAATTGGAAACTTGCCAATTAATTGCACGCAACACATGCCCATAATGGTGATGTGGAATGATGTCAGATAACAAAGTCTCACTTGCTGAGACTCAGGGCTAACTGACACTCTGCTGCTTTGAACTCCAAATTACTTAAGATTTCAGACAGTCTTGTTGAAAATACTCTTTAAAAGTCTCCAAAAGTAACTGTGGATGGTAAGAAAGCTATGTGAGGCCAAACTGACTGAAACACAGATCCCATATATATTGCAACTGTTTATGCTCGAGATTCAGTCCCATCATCGAGTTAATTTTAGTTTGTGTTGTTTTCTTTATTGCTGACTGGGGAACAGTGAATTTCAAATTGCTCTACTTTGCCTGCATCTCAAATTTAATTTGAAAACAAGATCAGTGGAAAAACATTTAATCTGCCTGGTTAGTGAACAGTCTTACCACAAACACCACATTTTTTATAAAAAATATTTCTAAGATGTATTATTGCACACATGCCAGACAATGTTTTAGGGAAATGCAATGGAAGTTGCTTCACCCTAAAGGTAATGAATGGATCAAAGTTAAGATGTACATATAGCTGTTCCTGAGTTAATGTTTACTAAAAATCAGTTCTTTTATTTTGGATACTTACATTCTCTGATGCTCCGGATTCTGTATAGTCCCTGGTAATCGTGCCCTCCCCAACTCATTCTAAATTACCTTTGTTTATACAGTTATAGCCATTTGGCATAAAATCCAAACCTTCATTTAGGAAAAAAAAAAAGAATATAGATGTCAAGGTGACCTACCTGTTTATACTCTTTGACGTATCAGCATTCAGCACAATAAAATCTGTTCTTTGGACTACACTTCAAGGCATTGCTTATTACTAACATAACCGAAGATGCATTCCTTTCATAAAGCACTAATTGGATGTTACTTCTGACTAGACTTCCAGTCACATGAAAATTATCAGGTAACCTTGTACATTCATACCTGCTTTTATACATGCCTATTTAGCTGCTTGAAATGTTTATATCTCCAAGTGTAGGCCGATTCCTTATGCTTTACTCTCACTACTTGTTTCAAATACTGACATCTCCTTTCCCAACTGCTTTGCATTTCCTAGCAACTCACAAGGGTTCCTAGTAAAATTATTCTTAAATTTAACAATGACTCATTCTAAACCCCTAAATGACTTGTTTCAGCATTATGAAAATATACCTCTGTATTCCTATATTGGATGGTCTTTTTCAGCTGGAACTAAAGGCATCTGAACCTTGACTCATAATGGCTTCTGAATTTTACCAGAAAGCATTAAACTACAGGAAATACTTCACAGTTCAGACAGAAAACAGACATATAACATTCATGTAGTAAAACATATTTATGCTGTGTATAAACATTTCCTCCTAGTTAAGCTGGAGTAACTTTTCACACACAGCCCCCGCCCCTCCCCGCCCCCTGTTCCTTACCGAATTTCAGAGAATAAAAGCACGAATCCTGAAGCGCATAACCACATTGTCACTACAACAATTACGTTTTTTATGAAATACATCGGAGTGTCTAAAATCCAACTCAAAAATAATACTGCATTTTTCACATGAAAAAACGTTTAAGAATATGATAAAGCGACATTGAAAATCGAATATTTTGTCGTTAATGGAGACAAGATTATTGCTTGGAAAATCATCTCAAATGACAGGTATTTTGCTCACGTTTACTGCCATTCCCAGACTTTCAAACATCTCTTTAGAAAGCTGTGGATGACTAAACTAGAACTAGAAAAAAGAACTAGAACTAGAAAAAAAGAATCATTCTCTGGAATTTTCAAATATAGGTGCTACGCTTCTCAAGAAAATTTTCAAACGCGATTGTAGGAAAACAAACGCTGAAAGTTTTTCTCAACAATCAGCAGGATTTGGTTTTCAAGATATTGTTACATAGATAAACCTCTTGGTTACGTAGGAGGAGAAGTGCTAAAAGGAACTATGAAAATTTCACTTCTCTAGAAAGAATGCAGCAATAAAAATGTCCTGGACACCATCAGAACTACTACACGATTCTACACATATTTGCTAAGCCAAGCCAAATTTACAATGTTATTTGTGAACAACCCCCCCAAAAAACCCTCTTGCAGTTTGTTTGACTGCCTGAATATTCCTTCCCAAAGAATTCTGGTGAAATTTGCTGTAATTGCTGCACATGCTTATGGCAGCATTTGACAGCAAGACTGGCTAGGACATCTTCTCATACTTTTCATCAGGAATGACAAAATGGTAGGGATTAAAGCTTGAAATAAAATGACCTTTCTCATTTATCTTTGATTCAAAGGGACTCTCTTGTTAGTCTTCCTTATTCTCAATATTTATGCCTAGTTAAATACTCATATACCAGTCCTATAAGGGCAGGGATTTCCCTTCTGTATTTTAGATTTGAAAGAGAAAGAATTACAGGGCCAAAACATATACCACAACATCCCTTGTTCAAAAAATATTTTAGCATAAGTTTAAAAAGGGGGACAATTCTACACTTCAATCTGTTTGTAGAAGAGAAACTTAGAAAATTTCTTTAGGTTTCAAATCTTATAATTTCTTTTTCCATTTTATACATCACAATTTGATGAAAGCATTTGAGAATAGAAGCTTAAGAACAAGCATAGAATATATAGATTATCATTATTTTTCTTACTGGAACATGATGGAAGTTGAGTTTAAACTTTAACATCATATATAGAATTTTTTTTTCCCCAGAATATACTAGCTTCAAGAAGCTTTCAACACTAGCAAGACTTACAAGCTCATAATTTTTCCCCTTAGTGAATTTTGAAGGAGTCTGTAATGCATCTCTGTAATTTTAGTAATTAATTTTTACTCATAGAATCATGTTTTAAGTTAGAGTTTCTAGTTTCAATTTGCTTAAAAGAATAAGAACTGTTCCGTGGGAGCTTTCAATGTTACAATCCTTAAAATAAAAAATAAATAAAAAAAAACAAAACCAAAAAAACCCCACCACCAAAACCCTACCTGTATGTTGCATTATTCAATTAGTTCAGAAGGCTGATACAAAGTATGTTATATTAGTATGTGGCTCAGAAAATAGTAAACGTTTTTATTTTCATGTTACAAATTGTGTCTTAGTGCTTTTAGCTTCAAGCTTCCTTTTAATTTTGAACATGACTTTATTTCTGTTTTAATGTATTTCATGCACCTGTTCAGAACTATGAATCTTTGTACTTTTGTTTGGCACTCAATTTAAAAGTATGATTTTATTGCTTAAAACTTATATACTGTAACACTCCATTATGTCCAATATAATAATTTATTCAAAATCTTTTTCACAGCTGTCAAACAGCAAGAATAGTGCTTTTGTACCCACAAAGGTAAATCTCAGAGAAGAATTCTTAACTGATAAATAATAGTAAAAAGAGCTCTGAAAATTATATTAGAAACTTTTCCATGTTTCTGTCAGAGGACTATATACATACTAAATTAGAACAGAGATAGGACTTATAAAATGCCAAATCTTAATAGAAAAAAACTTAATGAAGAACAAGTAGTATTTAAACAGAATATATTGCTTTCCAAAGAAACCTCAAAACCTTTTTTTAAAAAATAGAGATCGCACAGAAATCACTTCAACATGCCTAAGTTCAAGTTGTATTTAAAATCAGTAAGCAAGAAAGCAAAACAAAGTTTTTAACCTGAGAATTTACTCTCAGAAACATGGGGAAACTGAAAATATCACAACTGTTTAATATTAAACTTTCTCTAGATCAACAGGCACAGCTTTCTTTGGGTTTAGTCAGTTTTCATCAACATGGTTTTCAAACTGCTCCATCTGTCTTTGTGTAACTTAGATCTTGGCTTTCATTCATATCATTACACAATTTTGTTCTTCAGTATGATGCATATGAAAAAAACGCAGTTCTACTTTTAAATGTAAAAATATTTATCTCTGACCTGACCATTACTGCCCAGGAACAAGATCCAGGAGCTATAATACAAAAAACTATATCAGCACAATACTGACTGAGGCAGATCATTTTTTAGAACAAGGAAGACAGAGCCACCCAAAGAACATTATCTTACTTTTTCGCTCCACAGTCTGAACTGCTTATCAAATGTCATGTGGACTTCACATTCCCTTTTTGTCAAAGAGGATATACCAGAACTAGAAAAGGTTCAACAAAGGACAGTAAGGATGATCAAAGGTATAGGAACAAACAGGACTCTTCATGACTGGAGAGAGAAACCTGTCAGTAGGGTATGAACAAGGAATAGAAAATTGTGCAATATGGAAAGGAAAGGTAATTACTAACGTTTACTGCTTCTTCCAATACAGGAACTCCAGGCATCAAAAGAAGCTATGAAGGAACAGGCTTAAAATGAAACATAATGAGGTTTCTCACATAACGTACACTTAAGATGGTGAATGCCTTGTTTCAAGACACCGTGGAAGCTAAGCATTTGCAAAAGAAAGTCGGATAGAAATAGAACTGTCTTGTAGATTACAAGATACATAGAAACCACCTCTGGTCCGTACTTGAGATGGACACACTAGGAAGTTCTGAAAATCTCCAAGGGAAGTTTAATACAATCTCAAAGTAATTTATGTCGGAATGGCCCATCAGACGCGCTCTGAACAAAACCCTGCCCACACCTGGGCCAGCTTCCTAGTATGACCAGATTCCAGTCAAGTTTAGCTGCCAGCCAGGTTATACCACAACAGTCACATACATCAGAATACATCTATTCAAGGCTGTGAAGATGTTAAAAAAAATCATTAGAATTTATTCTAAAGCTACAGGAAATCGGCATAGAGTTTTGGGTTTTAATGGAAATGCATGTTCAGACACCTCAGTGAAAGTGCAAGGCCATTAGCTATCTGTATTTTGAAATAAAGACAGCAGCAAAATATGCCAGAGTCTCAGAAACTCAAGTATTACGGCAACCTAGTCATGACAAAGCAAAGACATGAATATGCAATTTTAAATTCTTTGTCCTTCTTCCTGGGTAACAAGTGTTTTTCTGATACAAATTGCAGGAATACAAATTGCAAAAGATAATTAGGTAAAAATAAATCATATTTTAAGAGGTCGGTGATACTTATTGGGAAACAAAGTAAAAATATTGAAATCTTTTTTGTACCTTCTCCACTAAATAAATACCTAAAATAAAAACTTATGGTGATAACTGAACTAAATTAAGACCTATATTTGGCATGAAACTACTTGCTGTTCAATTGATATGCTTTAGAAAAATAGGAAGGCAAAACTAAACTCTTTTCATTTTTTGATATTAAATTAGCATATCTGCTGTTTTAAAACAGAGCTCATATTCAGCAGATTCATTATTTTTGTTAGGTCTCAGTATTTTATTAGATGTTCATGGAATGAAACAATATATGCATTGGTAAATTAATTTTCTATGAAATTATCAACACTAAAGCTATTTCAGATGCCTGCAAAATTATACTGTCCAACATTCTGAAGCAAAGACATAATTCTCACTTCTAGCTTTTATATAATTGACCACAATTGCAGTAACTGGAGCTCATTACTTCTGCATGTTTTGTTTGACTTATATTCACCAAAGGAAATCTAATCAAACCTTCTTCTAAGGAGATTTCACTATACACAATAAAATAAAAATTTATACCGCCATGCAGGCTTGGTTGTCATAAGAAATATCTATCAAAAAACCCACAAGGAGTTTTCAGGAAATAAATATAATAAACAATAAGAAATATGCATCAAAGCAAAAATAATCCTTGGAAAGTAAAGAAGAAAATTCTACTAAAAATTCTTTGTATATTCAAAACTTGGGTGGATATGAGTACGAGCAGCATGATCTAACTGTGAAATTAGATACAACTTTGAGGTTGGCCCTGCTATAAGCAGGAAGTTAGACAGGCTGACCTCCAGAGGAACCTTCTAACCTAAATTATTCTGATTCTAGGCTTGGGAAATAGTACACAGGAGAAAAAAAAAAAAAAAAAAAAGATTTCAGAACTAAATTAAGAGAGAAAGTAATATCATTATTAAGCTTTCAACTGGAATATAACATCAATTTGCAGCAATTTCTGGAAATAGGAAAGAAGATTATACACTGTGTGATTAAAGAGATTGATATTAGAAATTAATTCAACAGTATTTTCCATACAATATGGATTTCTTAGCATTAAGTTTATTGCTTTCTATCTTTAAGTTCTTTTCAGCAATGTATGACTGAAAAAAAAGTAAGTTAGCCAAGCTAAATAAAGATCTCTGGGTCATGTGTGCTTGTCCTGGACGTGTTTTTATTTTTACTTATAGCTAGAGCATTTCTGTCAAAATGGTTGATTTAAAATTTTCACACATGGAGAGACGAAGTAAAGTCCTGTGAAATGGAAACCACTTTGACATAATGAAAACTGAGAAAACTTCTGAAAGCTCAAACATCCAGTCAATGCTACTTTTAACTGGTTTGCTGAATGTACTGTAGACACAATAAAAATACAAGAAAAAAATTCATTAAAAACCTTGAAATTCATATTAGAGTGTTTTAAAATTCTACATCCTGTAGCAAATGTACATAATAAAAATATACCCCAAAACTGTAAAAAATATTTTCAAGCCTGCAATAATGTCTAATATATTATATAAATTATTAATATTATTAAATTGGAAAACTTTGTTCATTAAGTAATTAACTTTTAGAATGCAACTACATTATTCAACATGAAAATGGTCTATATTGGTTATAATAGAAGGTATGTTATTTTATCTGTAGAGAAAATTATTAACTGTCACAGCATAAAGACTGGATGTTCAGAATACTCTTGTGTGTTATAGAGTCATATTATTGACTCATTTAGTTTTATTCTCTTCAGGCATAGTTTGCAGAAAGACTGCCAACATGCCACCAACTCCACTTGTATTGTAAAAATTCATTGAAAACTGAAATATTTAAGAAGAGTTGGTTTTGTCATAGCTTTTCTGTAAAGAATGTTGTTCTTAATGTGCAGGTGGTTTGGCACAGAAAAGTTTATTTGGCTCCAGAATCATGTAACTTACTGCTTTTTCCAAATACCACCAAACTAACAGCAAAAATGCATCAGCAGTGGTTTTAACAGTACTTTCCTTATCACCCCCAAATCATTTAATTTATCTGTGTGAAAACCCACAAAACATCTTGTATTTCACAGAAGCCCAAATGAACTGTATCTATGAATTAATCTATTTTGAACTGAACTGATTCCTGAGAAGACTTGTATTTAGCTACTACTACCTTCAAGGAAGCCATATTACTTTGCTTTTATTCCGTAATACTCATACAAACATCTTAGTAGGAATATAAATGGTTTGTTTGTTTTCCAACATGTGATCTCCTGCTCACACAAATGCTAGTCAGCATTTTTAATGATTATGATTGATGTCTTTTATATAGACAAGACTACTAAGGACAATATAGAGTACTAAAAGACAATGCTTCCTACTTCAGTTCACCAGATCGTAATATCTGGTGAGAGTACCCTTTCTCTTGTTTTAGCTCTCATTTCACAGTGATTGCCACACTACTGTGTTCTCCTTGTTTCCTGATAAACTTTGGTGACATAACCTCAGGTATTACAGGCAGGTTGAATTTAAATTATTTAAACCACCTCAGTTTCTCTTCTTACTATGAAAGGCTCTGGCAAAACATCTTTTCTAACAGATTAATTCAGTGGTACGTGTTCCCTTAAAATTAATGTATAAATTGCTATACACTTTTGGATTTTGCTTCTTCATAGTAGTCTAAACAATTCATGGATGCACTTTCAGATTTCCTATTTTGGATCTAATTCAATAATCTGGGGAAGCAAGGGGCATTTACCCTCTTTTCATTTAGGAATCTTAGATTTCATTAACTCTGGTTCAACATGTGGACAGACTTTCTATATTTTGGTATGCTATTTTGGTGTCTTTACATTCTTTTACTTTTCCATTTACTTTGCCCCTCAGTCATGAACAAAAATCCAAAATCTCTTACAAATAAAATTTCTTTCTGTCAGTTATGGGACATTTCAAATTATAAACTATTTATCCCAAATTATGAAGTCCTCTCTTCTGCATAAACATACTGAATATTTTGAAGTTAAGCCTGAATCATTATAATCACCTATGAAACACTTACAGAATATTGGGGTTTGGCCTCATGCTTTTAAAAGTAGTGAATATTACTTTGACATGCAGATAAATAATTTCTGCTTTCTTTCTTTGAGGTGGTTACATTTCAGTGCTTAAAAGTGAAATATGCAACTATCTTCTATAGTAAGATGAGAGTGGGAAAACCACTGTATAATAAATAATAATAAATCTGTCACATTTATTGTTATTATTACATTTTGAGACGTATTAATTCAGGTTGTTAAATGGTGGTGTCACAGTCTCAGGTCAAAGCAGCAACACATGTAATCTCACAGTCACTCTGACTACAGAATACGAAGGTTTATGTTCTGTAAAGCTATTTTATTTCTTTTCTGAAGGTGGTGCTGGTGCTTCTTTGAGCATTTACATCTCATACTCTACCCTACCAAAAGTATTTTGGGGAAGCATCATCCCTGAACACATATCTACCCTCTGTTGTTCTTGATAACAATATCAAGAATAGCAGTTGCTCAGTTTTAAACTTTTCACTTGTGTGATGCCAGAGGGTTTTTCAGATCACAGCTACTACATTTGGAGATACATCACTTTAATGTTACTGTCATCAACTTTCCTAGCTCTTTGATCAGCACATCAAAATACCCACATGACTTAGAGCTACTAAACATACTTCTCATCATAAGAAAAAAAGACCAAAGGAGCTCTGACAAGAGTTCACAAGCAGAATATGGCAGATGTTTTTCAGAACCCTATGACTACGTTAGGTCAGGTATGATCTGGTTTCCAGGTGGCTACCAGGTCACACCATACCTTTTTCATTGGAACTTCACCTAAGTCTCCAATTTGCAGATGACTTATTTCATATACGTAATTTATGAACCCTTGTTACCATACAACTATGACATAGATTTTTTTCCATGAAATGTTTTAAACTGTATGATTTTAAATGTCTGAAAATTAAGCAGTTACAAAAATCTATATAAAAAAAAAAGTGTCTCCCAGATACGTCAGTCTAAATATTTTACTCTGGCATTAATATTTAATTTCCACACACAAAAACCCTCTGTGCATCTCAAAGGTTTATTGCACTGTTGAATAGTATAACCCCCAGAAAAGCTACATTTACAAATCCCACAGTTTAAAAAAAGTCTAATATAGATTAGAAAAAAGTCTAAAAGAAAGTGCTAAAAGAAAAAAGGGGGGGGACACCCTTGATTTATTTCTGTTTGATTTTTGTTTAAGAGGAAAAATAACATAGTAAATCAATAGGATAACATTCAAGCTTAAGGATATACAGTAATCCCTCCAAACAGTTTAAATAAATGTGTTGTATTCAGAAAATTTCCAATACATGCCAAGGTTGCAGAGTGTTTTTGCATGAGAAAGCAACTCTGCAATCTCAGGATTACAGTACACTCTCTAAAATCTATTACAGCCATAGATCCCCTGCTACTTTTACAAGTTCTCACAGTTCAGAATTACTGTGAGTATTGCCGATTATTAGATTTTTTTTTCTTAGAATTCGATTTCCTGGAATGATGAAATAACTGTGATAGTCTTAGCACTGTTTATTGATGGCAGTTTGCATTGTGAAAATGTGAAACATAAAAGCTAAAACAGTAACAGAAGGCACAGATATATTATTAAAATATTACTATTTGCAAGTACACCTTCACTCAAGCCTAACATGCATAAAGACAAGATAAACTGCTAGAGAGTAAAATACTGTGATTGGCAGGAAATGGCATTGTTCCTGAGAAAACTACTGAAATCTCCTTTCTCGCTGTTCCATCTGGGCAAACCACATTACAAAGTTTTTTGACCTACATGTAATAGAAGTGATACTGAAAACTCTTTTTATTGCATTAAATAATTACTACTATTACTACTACTACTACTACTTTTTCAAAAGGGGAAATAAAAAAATGGAAGGAAATATTAATTAATGTTTAATTAAAAACCATCTTTCAGCTGAAAAAAAGTACAAAAAGAGTGACAAAGGTATATTGTTCATCATGTTACAAAAATATATCCTATTACCAAGAACTTTCAGGCAACATAAGAGTCACAGAATGCTAAATAATCTAGTAACAAAAAACTACAGTGATTTCCTAGAAACAGACAAAAACTTTGAAGGCTATAATTATTGTATTAGTGAAATTTGAAATTAAATTAAACAGAACTAATACTTAAAAGTTTTCCTTTTGAATTCTAGTGTACAGGAGAGAATAACTGAATAGAAAATTATAAATCATAGTTTACCAGTAAGTTGATGTTAAATAAATTTCTTTATTACTAATCTTAAACACATACTGGTAAGTGCAGAACAGTTTCTTTTCTTCTTGTTAGTATTTCTGTTGCTTTCTCAGTCCTTAAAAAAAATAATCTGGTCATAATCACTTAGTCATGTCTGAGACAATGTCAGAAAGGCCACAAATCTTACTGTACTCAGCAGACCTGTTGAGCACTCCACAATTACTAAATACACAAAGATATAGATTTTATATCTATAAAACAGATCTAAATCAGGGCACTTTTACTGATCATTATATAATAGAAATTATTCAAATATTCTCTACTACAATATCTCTGCAAAGCTTTGAACAGTGTGGCAACTGAGCAAAGCAGAGCATAAGCTACTGACTATATAATTAATTAGTAAACAAGCTAGAAAGCAGGCATTTCTCTTGATGTGAAGTTCTTAAAAAATGAGTCAGTTTTTCACTAAGCAAATTTAAGAGTAAAATGAAAACTGAGTTCAAACTACAGTATCTCAAACCATCATGATGCTATGAATGAAACTCAGGTTTTAACACCAATTGAATAAATTATTTTTTATTGTACTAGTCTATAGAATTTTCATTCAGATGTAATCAAAGATATTATTCAAGAGTGATCAAGTCCTGAAAAGCTTTAACTTTTCAAAAGTGTGTTCTAAGTCGATTTTCGCATTTCATTTGAGTAGCCTTTTTGTTTCCTGTAGAATATAATGGACATCTAGAATTCCCACAATGAGAAGTTTAGCTCTTTCATGTAGACTTGTTAGTGAATTAGTCCAAAACTGCTATATTGGCCCACTTACTCATAATTTATCATGAAGAAAATATAGTCTGAGAATGCAAAAAAATATGACTGCCATTGCTGACAACTTTCATTTCACCTGAATTTGTTTGAAAGGGCCTTAAAAAAGGTACAAGGGATAATAATAGCTTGCAGCTCAAAGGGACGCGGAAATCACATCTGGTAAGTATGTGGGCAAGGTGAAGGGAGATAAAAGACCTCTTACAAAAGACAAAAGACTTTCAAAATGCCTGTATAGAAATGCAAGTAGGCTGGGAACCAGGAGGAGCTAGAGCTTCACAAATGGACACAGAGTTGCAGCCTCATTGGCACAACGGAGACATGACAGACCAATTTGCAGGACTGGGATGCTATGATGAACAGGTACAGACTCCACAGGAAAAATGCAGTGAAGAAGGAAGGTGGGTTGCCTTGTACATGAAGGACATCCTCAAATATATGGAGCTCTTCTATAGCAGTCTGTTTGACAACTCATGTTGGGAGTTTGTTACTGTCCACCTGGTGCGTATGAAGTGGATGAAACTTAAGAAACATGAGAACATCTCCAGGTGACACACCTTACTTATCACGAGACACTTTAAGCCCCTTGACATCTGTAGAAGAACAATATGGAAGGATGGAAGGAATCCAGGAGGCTTCTGGAGACTGTCAGGGACAACTTCTTAACACAGATTTCAATAGCATAACCATGCTTTCCTGGATATGCTAATAGACAAGGAAGAAATGGTTGGTGATGTCATAATCAATGGGGCCTTGGCTGTTATGACCATGAAGTAGTGGAGTTCAAGATCTTAATAGGTGTAAGGAAGGCAAGTAGCAGAGTACAAACTGAATTTAAGGAGTGCAGACTTTAGCTAATTCAGGTATCCTGTAGTGAGACAGCTCTGAAGGGCAAAACAGGGCAAGAAAGTTTGCGGATCTTTAAGGACAATTTCCTCCATACACAAGATCAATGAATCCCTGTGGTCTGGCAAATGAGCAGATCTATCAGGAGCCTGGCTTGGCTAAGTAGGGAACTCATGAATTCCAGCTGAATGAAAGAGGAAACAAGCCTCCCTAGGAGAGCAGTTAGGCACTGGACCAAGAGGATCAACTCAATCAGGCTGCCCAAGGAAGCTGCAGAATCTCTGTCCTTTGGGAGTTCTCAGGACCTGAGTGGTCAAAGCCCTGAGCAATCTGGTCTCAACTCAGTGTTGACGCTTCTTCAAGAAGATGGGTAGACTACAAAGACTCTCAAGGTCCCTGTAGTCTGAATCAATCTATAAAATTGTATCTCAACATAATTTTTAACATTAACTATTTTCATAGGAATGCCATAAAACCAATGTGCACACCACCTTTATTATTAACTCAGTTGATATTAGCCTACCTTATACAGTACGACAATAGAGCAAAATTACTGTATTTCCTATCACTGTTCATTCAGTTTTATAAGTCTACTTCTGAAACAATTGGAAGTGGAATTAGTTTTCACATTCCAACATTTATATAAAAGACGTACAGTTTAATTAAAAAGGTAACTTCAGGGCAAGCAATTCTGACTCTTGTGATAATGTATCACAGAATCATAGTATGGTAAGAGTTGGAATATCATCTCTGGAGATCATCTAGTCCAACACCCCTGCCAAAGCAGGATCACCTAGAGCAGGTTGCACAGCATCGTGTCCAGGCGGGTTTTGAATCTCTCCAGAGGAGGAGACTCCACAACCTCTCTGGGCAGCCTGTTCCAGTGCTCGGTCACCCTCAAAGTGAAGAAGTTTTTCCTCATATTCAGATGGAACTTCCCGTTTGTGCCTGTTGCCCCTTGGCCTGTCACTGGGCACCACTGAAAAGAGTCTGACCCCATCTTCTTGACACCTGCCCTTCAGATATTTATAAGTGTTGATGAGATCCCCTCTCAGTCTTCTCCAGCCTAACCAGACCCAGCTCTCTCAGCCTTTCCTCATACGAGAGATGCTCCAGTCCCCCACCATCCTTGTAGCCCTCCGCTGGACTCTCTCCAGTAGTTCCCTGTCTTTCTTGAACTCCGGAGCCCAGAACTGGACACAGCACTCCAGATGTGGCCTCAGCAGAACAGAGTAGAGGGGGAGGATAACCTCCATCAACCTGCTGGCCACACTCTTCTTTCTGGGCAAAAGCTCTGTCTAGACAAAAGCACCATCTAGGCAAGATGGCTCAGCACCCCGTCCTGTCAAATCTTAAAAGTGTCCAATGTTGGGGAATCCACCAGTTCCCTGGGGAGATTATTCCAATGGCTGATTGTTCTCACTGTGAAAAACTTTTCCTCTACTGTCCAACTGGAATCTCCACAGGAGTAACTTGCACCCGTTATCCCTTATGGCAAAGCATGCCATGCAAAGGACATGTAGAGATCACTCCTTGCCAACCATAAGAAATATACGGAATGTAGAAATGCAAATTATATAAAAGGAATAAATTGGAAAGATTGTGAGAACGTTATTGCTCACTGCCCAGTGAATATTCAATAAAATTCATGCCTAACTTCAGGTATGTCCACTTCAGTGAATTTTACTTCCTCAGACTTCAGTAAAGCACTATGATGTCCACTGGAACAAGAAAAGCCAGGGAATTTGGCAGCAGCTAGACAATGTGATAAAGACAAAGGCAGTTTTAGATCTGTCGAAGCAGCTACTGCAGGAAGCTTGCCAATGAGCTATATGGCAAAAAAAAAAAGTTAAATTGTTTTCCTCAGATCATTAGTTAGGTTGTGTTTTGGCCAGCTGCATGAGAAAACCTAGCTGTTATGGGTGTCTGAACTCTTTTCACCTTTGTTTCTTCCCCTCCTAACTAGGGAGTATATTACATTTTCACAGATAAACTTTCAATAATTGGGGCCTGGATGTCTTAGCTATGGGATAAGGACTCAAATCAAACCAAGTCTCCAGGCTGCAGTTAAAAGCTGAACTAGCTCAGCTGAAGTTCAGATTTCACACCACCAACATTTCATAAAACTGAAACCCACAGGTCAAGTCAGCTGATCTCAGGGTTTCTGCTGTAAGTTTCTACCTTTTCTTCTAATTCCAAGGTTGTCAACACCTACAAATGAGACAAATTCAAAGCAAAAATGTGAGTTTACAGAATCCCTGGTAAATCTAAACCCAAATGTGCTTTCGTTAATATCGAATTAATCTTTTAAATTCTAAAGCATTTCAAAATATATTTAAATATATTTTAAAAATTCAAGATGTGTTTCACAGCTACTAAACCCAAAACAAACTATGAAAACCAATCTATGTTAATTCTTAACCTTAAACAGAACCAGAACTAAAAAAAAAAAAAAAAAAAAGCAGCAGCCCTGCTTTCCCATTCTATTATATTGGCTATGTATCACCTTAACTGCAATGTATAATGGTATAATGGAACAGAGAAGAAGCCCCAAAGTGTAGAGCATTTGGAACACTCTACTAAAAAAACCCAAACCAAAACCCAAAACCCAAACACTTTGCATTGCACTATGTTCAATGCAACATTCAGAGAATATTGATAGACCAATTAGAAATAAGAGAATGGCAAACTTTCTACTTGGCTTTTCTGCACTCCTTGGATTTAGCATGTAAAGACACTTTCTCTTTCCTTCTTCAGCCTTTACCAACTCCAGGTCCCATGATATGGTGCATCTACTTGAAGAATGAGGTATATCAAGAAGAAACACTGCTATGAAGCTGCACACAAATATTACTGCACTCAAAGGAGCTTTTTTTTTATATATAGGGGAAAGTAAGTTTTTAAATACTACAAATTAAAGTGTTTTTTTAAAACAACTTGTATAGTGGGAAACCCCACAGACTCATTTCACTTCCATATCTCCATTTATGATTAACACAATCTCGGATAAAAACTTCAGTAATACTAGAGGAATATAGAAAGAAGTGGTTATTATTAAGATTAAGTGATATTTCATGTTTTATTAACCTGTTTTTAACTGCTTATAACTGCAGCTAATAATTTTTTTTCCTATCTTTGCAATCCAAGTTGGGGAACATTATGGGTTTTGTGGGGGTTTTTGTTTATTTGTCATTTTAGAGTAAAAGAAGTGTGGGCAAGGCAAAAATGAAAGGGGAATTATTTTGCCAAACAGCTTTGCTGGTCTTGAGAAATATCTGGCATATGTTAAAAAATGGCTGGTGTACAGCTCTGTTATTTCACTGATCTGGAGCAGGGAGATTAGGCAGGAGGGAGTTACAGACTTTTGTATAGCGAATGTGGCTTTTCACATACCCATGAAAATCGGTCCACGCTTGCCAAAGAGAGGTTCAAAATTATAATTTTTATAGGCTTATCACATTTTTAAAACACACAGTCAAGACAAACAGCTAAACTTCTCAAAAACTCATTAACACCCTACCTACCAGAAACACAAAGAAACTAAATGCTTATTGGCCCAGGACTCCAGCTGCTTAGCAAGGCTTTTCCTTGCATTTCTGAGTCTCTCCCAGCAGCTCTGAGCCAGACCAGAACCAGGCAGGAAAACGTGGGCAGGACGCCTGCCTCCCATCTATCTTCCAACACCCATGCTGAACTGAGAAGGGAGTTGTCTCTTTCAACTGCCTGAGTAGAAAAAGACAGAAAAGAAGCTGTGGTCAAGGAATATGGTGAGATAGGAAATTTGGAAAGAGAGGAAAGAGCTGACTGCTATTTAAGAAAGAAAAGAAAGGCATCAGTAGACTAAGTCCATAGGAGGTTTCTGGAAGATGGGACTGAACTCTCTGACAGGTACAGACAGAGACCCCCCTAATACCTGCACCATCTCACATAATCGTCTTCAGCTTACCTACTCCAAGTCTGCCTTCCCTCATACACAGAGTCCCACTTTTTTCTTCCTTCTTTCAAGTAAGGAGATGCTAGTAAGACTTGTCCTGCTTTATCTTTCTCTTTCCTGTCTGATTTTTCCCCACTCTGCATTCAAAGCAGAATGTTTACTACCGCGCATTGCCAGGGCAGTCATGCATTATGATACAACCCTAAACTGAATTTATTTTTTACCTCCCATCATTTCCCCAATCAGTGAACAGAATGCATCTACTCTTGGCATTTGGTTGGACACAAAACCCAGGTTACATAGTAAAGCTGTTTTCCATAGTGCCCTTTTCTGAACTGTTACTGAGAGTGGAAGCCATGTGGCAAACATGAAATGAAACAATAATCCTACAGATAGTGCTGCCCTGAGGGATTGGCTTCTATCACTTCTCTTCCTGCACATTATATCATTTAAACCAGCCCCCTAAGGATGACTATTATGTGCTCTCGATCTTTTGGGTACTGAATTTGAAGAAGTGTTGAAAACTCATCACTTCTGTTAGAATCAGAGAGAATCTCTGCCTAGAACTGATAAAGTGCTATGTAATAAAAAAATCTTCTGAACTATCAGGCACAACTCATCACAATCGTAGCACCCAAAATCAGCAGACACTTTTTATGTTTTCTTTTTAGTACTTTAGCTGCTCAACGGAAATACTGTCTCCACATTGGAAACTGGATACTGTAAAGACTACTAGTCGCACCTGTGAACTACTCAGACTCAAAGGGATACAAAAAAGTCCAAAAGAAATCATTAGTTTTGTCATCAGAGCATGCTTTGATTAGGGTGCAGTAAATAGCCACACACAGAACAGTGAGAATGAAACAAAACGATGAAGGCAGCAATCATCAAGTAAGCATTATCCCTCCTGTGCACTGAATGAAGTGTAACTCCTAAGGGGAAAAAACCCCAGTATGTGATTCTCTAATTAAAGACTGTGCCACTGTGCATAAGCATAGGGAGGCCAAATTTAAGATTATACAAGCAGCTTTAATTCTTGAATTTCACAACTTTTAAGCGCTTCATTTCTCTACTTTACCAGAACTCATAATAAAGCTTTTCAGATGCAATTTAGAAACACATACATGATAACAGCTCCAAGAATAAAGCAGAAAAAAATAAAAGGCAGAAATGAAAAACACATTTTAATTTCATGACACAGCTTGCACAAATGTTCAATCTAAAACTCCCAGATTTCTCACTTTTTGTAATGAACCAATACAAATGATATAGTGATGTCATAGCACTGAAATGCAGGAGATGTGGAAAGATGCCTGGTGGGTTGTTTTTTATTTTTTTGGTGTTGTGACTGTTTGACCTTCCTAAGCAAAGAGTAGGAAAATGGATTTTCAGCACCACAACTGCTGTTACTCTCTGCAGTGAACAAAAATTTGATTGAACAAAATGCACAGGAGCAAGGATATTAAGTTAGAGGAATATCTATCCTATTTCTCTATTAAAATTGTCTTTTTAAATTCGTAAACTATGATTATTTAGAGAAGATTGATATGAGTCTGCAGAGATTTTTGTCCCTCTCAGGACTTTCAGAATTACTGTACAGACCAAAAAAATATTTTCATATAAATGGGTTAAACAGAGACCTGGTATATTAATATTAAATGGTTATTTTTGTCACAAAGGTAGTTTATACAATTCTGGAGATATTATAAATTACTGTTTTGGTTTTTTTTTTTCCCTTTATGGCATAAACCTAATTAAGTTTACTTTTTACAATTATTTACTGTTGTATAACATCTTGGCCTATTATAGAAACATAGTAAGTTTTCATATAAAGTAAATGAAATACAGGATTATGTGAAGTTTCAGATTAAAAACAGAGACACCTCTGTAAATCTACATATTAATCTACTTCCAAGTTCAGTAGATTTTTATCCAAAGAAAATCTCACATTTGCAGAGCCATTATGACCTTGCTCATTGCAGCTAGTTTACAAAAGGTTATTAAATTATTTAAGAAGATACTCTATAGCCTGTTCTGTAGAGTTTATGGGCTTTGCACCAGACGATCCTCATTTGTATAATGCTAGCGGTTTTATATATGGAAACTGTATGCTACTCGTTACATTAAGTTTTCTACTACCATTATGGTCAGCTCCTGAAACTGGTTGGGTTGGGTTTTTTGGGGTTTTTTTCTGCATTACAATTGCTCCCTGAAGATCTTTTCCAGTAGTACTTGCAATTAAACCATCTGTATTTGAATATATACTAATCCAAAGCTAAATGGTATTCAATAAAGTTAGTGAAAGAAATGAGCACCTTAGAATAACATCAGGTTTTTCCTACCAAACTGTGTATTATGTTCCATTATTAGACCCAGCATAACTTTTCTCAGTTTAATCTTAAGAGCATTTATTTGGTTGTGGAAGTGGACTGCTGTGCAAAACAACAAAAAATTAGTATCATGATAAAGTTGTCTTGTTTCCCAGCACAGAGACTACAGATCTTTAGCTGTTGCCACAATCCATTCCTCTAGTTTTTTTTAGAGCTGAAGGACTTACACCTGGGTCAGTTCCTCATAAAGTACTGTATAAAACACTCGGGGACAACAAACATAATACCATAATAACAGAGAGTACTCCACATATTTGCCTCAATGCAATAGCTGACTGGATCAAGACTGAACACTCTCCTTAAAAGTAGTCTCACCATTCTGGCAGTGTCTTGCTTTAACAGTATCTTGCTAGCCAGAGTGATACAAACCTCTTTCAAGTATTGTGGGAATCACGAGAGTAAGCGTTTAAGGAGTCAAACGGGTATGAAGTGCTCTCATTTCTGTAGTAACATGACAATTGTCTATTACCTCTCTCAGAAACAGACATATAACTTTGGTATTAAATGATTCCAATACTTGGTCTTTTCCAAATATTAGAATATATTGAGAACTGCAAAATTCCATTTTACAAGCTTGAATAAGTGTATTAAATTACTAAATTCTTCTTTAAATCTTTTTATAAGCATTTTGTGCTACATTAGCACACTACTAACAGCTTTACCACAAATCAATTGTCCTTTCAAACAGCATTTCTACATTTGTTATCAGCAAAGACATGATGAGACAGGAAAGAAAATTGTGTACACGTAGCAGCTATGTCAGTATCATCCATTTGCTTAATGCATAATGCTTATGACAATACCAGATTTCTTTGCTATTGAAATGGAACAACATAAATATTAGGCTGTGGCATCACAGAAGCAGCTCATTAGGAAATGACAGTGCTGGAGAAGAAAGCTACTTATAAAAAAAATAGATTTATCAGAAGCAATACATTAAACAAACAGCCAACCCTTCCCTTCAAAGAAACTATGCAATTGCAAGCACCATTACAAGTATTTTTAAAAGGACTTTTCAAACTAACAGTTTAATCATCTGTCAGATTAAGACAGACATTCCTAAACATTGCATAAGGTATGGCTGGCTTCTAATGTTCAAGCTGGCCAACATTTCCCCAATACATCATCCATTCAATTATATGGTGATACATTTGCGTGCAATCACTGAGCTAAGCAAACTTTCAAAAAGCCTGCCCTCAGGCTCTTAGTGACATTGGTGGGTCTCTATGAATGGGTCATGATGGAACTACATAGAATAATGACAAAAAAAACCCTGACTCTGACATCCTTTGTTTCTTGTATTATATAAAATTCAAAACAAAGCTTAAACTATAAAAGACATGTTTTAATTCCAAAAAGCAGTCATTACTTGAATATACTATCTTGCCTTTTAAACGGACCATATTTTAGTCCAGTGTGAAAACTATTTAGTGAGATCATAAAAATATTACCAATCTAATTATTTTCAAATATCAGGGATACTATTAATAATCTAAACAGCTGCAATGTCAGTGGATTTAATTAACAGTTAAAAATACGAACAACAGGGAGCAAGACAACATGCTGTTTTTAAAGATGTGCAAAATGAAAGTATCCTTTCCTTGTACCTGGAATATTGATGACCCAAATTTGCTCTAGCTCACTGCACAAAAGACAGGCACAAGGCTATTTCAAATTATTGAAAGGATACAAAGGAATTTTAATTTATTTTCCCTCTCAATCCACTTCAGAAAGCAGACACTGGTACTTGTTCTTACCCTCCTGAGCCTGCTTGAGCCCAGCTGACAACTTGCACTTTCTGAAGTTTCTCGAGATGACTCGGAACACCTAGATCAGGCCTGGGGAAACAAACCGTGCCACAAGCCCACTCAAAGGAAAACAACACGGCTTAGACTTCTCCAGTCAAGATCTAAAAGTTATCCTTTACTTCACTAACGCAGTCAAGTGTTTACAAAGGTTTTCACTGTAAGAGTCAGTGGTTACTGATCTTATATTTCATGATCAAGAAATGTGCCAACGCAGATAGTTTATGCTGGGAGTTACTCCTACCCCATCTCCTGACCATTTTGATTAAGAGCACATGTATTACAGAGAAATAAAGAAGAAAATCTGTAGATTGTTCAGATGCTGTTCTTCCCAGATGATATATTTGTAGCCAGGTTTTCCAAACTGAATCTACCTTGAAGGTATTTCAAAAATTAGTGCTGCCCTTTGCCCCTCCATCTCCACAATTCTTTTTTTTTTTTTTTTTTTTCTTTTCCTCAGCCTGTAAGCTTTAAAATGAACCATCTTAGCCATTTTATTTTTTGGAAACAGATTAGGGCAAATAGATCCTGCTTTACTTTGTAGAAGAAAAAAAATAAACTCTGATATTTGCCATCTGTATAAAATTGCTAAAACTTTCTTCCTTCTCTGTTTAAGAACCTGTGGAAAACTGGTATCAAAAGAGTTTCTGCTGAAGAGCTCAGTTTTCTACAGTAGGCAATCAAAAAGCACCAGGTTTGCTTTTGTTCTGTGACTTAGCAAATCCTAAGCTTATCTGCCAAGTTTCATGGTTTTAAGCTGAGCGCATTTTTCATGTGGTACAGAATGCTCAGTCCCCCAGCTAAGTCGTTATTACTTATTGCTTTCATGTGTCCCAGTCTTCTTGAAATGACAGCCAGTTTGGACAATCTGCTCTGCCTTCCTTGTGTCTGATGATACTGGGAACAGATGAATGGGAGGCACACCCGGCTGTTCGAGCTGCCTATCAACATGAGTAAAGACTGTGGGGCCTGACGATTATTTAGTACTGACAGGCTCTGAAGAGAAACACGCTCTAGGCAAATAAGGGAAAAAATAATTTTTTTTTTAGAATATTTCCCAAATAATTTCTGCATTAAATGGGACTTTCTCACTAACAAGAACTTTCCATACTCAACACCCACTTTAAACAGATTAGATTAATATTTAAGGCAGCACAGACCTACTGGCTATTCAAGTGTTAGGTATCCTGATGTGAAAATCAAAATTCAGCACAGTGTATTTTAAAATCTTGGGCTGGCAATCTACAAAAAGAAAAAAGGAGTTTCACATTCTCAACTTTTATTTAACTGAGGCCTTTGACTTGGTAAATCACCAATTAATATTAACTTTGTTAGCCTGAAACTGAATTAGGTTGACTGCAGTACATTGCTTCTTTGGCTCCTTCTGTGGTCAATGCAAGCAGTTACTTCTAATGGTGTTAAAGCTCAGATGAAAATGTTAAATAGAGGAGTCAATTGCAAGGTCATTACTTTTTTTTCCAAAGTAATGAAAACAAAGTACTTCATGCAATATACAATTATAGGTTAATGATACAGTCCTACAGAGTAGCTCTAAGGCCTTGTTCAATTTAAAATACTGATTTAAACAATTTCAAAGTATCATTAAAAGGATTAAGTGTTAACAAGAAGTGTTAGTCACAGTCTAAATGTTATAGCAAAGCTACCTGTGATTAAAGAGAAAATGAAAGGGAAACATTTTTAATGTAAATATTGCAATGAGAAAGTGATCTAAGCCAGTATGAAAAGAACACTCACTAAAACTAGATATTACAAAGGTAGAGCAAGAATAAATCTCATAAAGCAGCATTTGCCACTAATTTACCTTGGAATTTCTGCAATATGAAAGATCATTACCATAAGACAAAAAACAACACTTGGGAAAGTTTGCTGGCACCTTCTTTGCAACTATATGTTGCAATGCTATATGAAATTAACACTCAACAACATTGTTTTTAGAAACCACTTCTTTCCTCCCACCTTCTAACTCATTTCCATCACAAAGACCCCCACTAAGTTCCCTTTCCAGTACCTTGTACAACAACAGAGAAGATGGCAGGATATGTTTCACAGTGATTTTGACTCTCATCGAAGTACAAAACTCATCATTTCTTCCATGCCTCTACATTAGTATTTCCCGAACAGGAAAATACCCCAAACAATTATATAAAATTACCAGAATATCAACTTTCTGAGTAACAGAAAGCTATAGATAAAAAAAAAGACAGAGATAGTAGAGATATTTGTACAAAGACATAAACTTTTCTGAAATTCATACCCTTCAATCTCTGGCTAGAGTTCTGAGTTAAAATAGCAAAGCATAAAGTAGAAGAATGGGATTCAGGGTCTCTCTGGGACAAGAACAAGTTGTGAGGCATTAGTAAGTCTCTCATCAAAATCAAGAACAAACTCTGACCTTAGCTATTCATGCAGCATATTTAGAAGATGCTTTTATTGGAATAGCCAAGAAAAAAGAACATTCACGCACACCATGTTTTTCAAATCTACCTTAAGACTCAGAAACTTACAGACAAGAATGGAAGGCAGAGCACCTCTGGTCAGGGATAGTATCACAGACCTTACATTCTGTTATCAGCATCCAGCAATGTCTCTGGACATACCTAAATATTCATATTTCAGAAAGATCCTGCCATGTCTAACATGATACAAAACATTCTGGAAATTACTCAACACCAAACTGAAGAGCAATGAAGAAACTGCCACTTGTACACCCCCCCTCTGCACAGCCTCTGTCATAAGGCTCTCCCCTGCCCCACCATGGATTTAGGTACTTGGGCACCAAGTCCCCACAGGACAGCCCCAGTGCAGCACAGCTATGCCACAGAGACTTAGACTGCTGAGAAAAAAAACCAAAGAAAACGTCTGTCACAAGATAGCAGAGGTAAAAAGTATAGACAGCTTTAGGACTGCTCAGAGAGGATTTAGTAGCTGAAGGAGTCAAAAGAGAAAGCAGCAAACACCAGCACAGAAAGGTACAAAATCCTACAGGAGCAAACACGCTGCAGGCAGGCTGGCACTGGCCAGGGATGGTCAGGACTGGTCAGGTCCAGCTGTCTCTGTCACCCACACTAAGGGCGCCAGGGGAAGACAGCAACTCAGGCACACCAAGGAGCAACCTCTGGGAGCCGTAGGAGCTGACTTTTCCCCACCTGACTGGTGTCTGCCAGGACAGACTTTTTGTGGCCTCGGTGGTGGTGCTTCCAATTAGCCAAATAAATGCTATCCATCTTGTGTGCTAGCCAATATGCATTTGCTTTATGTATTAAAAAGGTATATATCCTGCTTTGCAGAGCCTCTCTGTATCCGGCAGAAGATGCCTGAACAAACCAGAAAGTGTGGCCACTGCACACTGTCTTCTGCATAGAAACACCTCATCCCAAACAGAATCCCTCCGTACTCCAAAGCATACCCTCCCCACTTCCACTCCCAGGAGTCACCTTGAGATCTCACGGTATAGCACGGCAGTAGAACTGAATTTATGCAAGACCCTACGCTAAAACAAAAGCGCTGAAAAAGAAATCTCTTAGCAAAAATACTGGTCACTGCCAATCTGGACGATGTGCCCTGCTGCCCACCCCCATGGGCCTAAAGTGGAGGGAGATGTGCCTGTCAGAGCTTTGACAGAAGTCCCGTTGGACAACGCAGCACGAGTTGTATCCTCAGGGATAAAAAACAATGGCTGTTTGCCACCACCGGGTTACTGGAGGATACATACACCATGGGGATACACTTTTACAACTTGGAGAGATTAGCCTGCCAGACAGATGGCTACGCTAAAGGCAAAATAGTTGTGCTTGTCACTGTAAACCAATACAGTAAAATAGTTGTAAAATGTTATATTACTGAGGCTTCTATCCACACATTTCATTCATTCATAACAAAGTAGATATCATCAGATTTATCAGTAAAACCAGAAAAGATTTTTTAGTCAAGATTATAACATAGATAAGCCCTTACATCTGGGAAGAATCTGATTTTTACTGCAAGTAACTGTGCAACTTCTACAATTTCTCCACGGCCTCTTTTCTAGTCTCTTTGGTCTCTATTAGAAACCAACACTACACCTCTGTTCAGAAACCCATTGTTGTGACATAGATAGACGCAGGAAAGTGGGATTTGAAGCACTTTGGGATGCCAAGCTTCTCCTTCCCCTCTAGCCGCCTGCCATTTTATTTTTCTTCTAATGTAAACATCAGGAAAGTCTCTGAAAATGTAGAAACCACTGAAAAATTTCAGTTCAGGAGCAAGAGAATGAAGACAACATTAATTCTTCTGATCTCTCGATAAATAGTTCCAGAGAACCAGGAACTTTTAAAAATAACAAACTATAAATATACTCTTTAATATATAAACAGAAAGTCTGACTCAAAGACTGGAAGCCCTGGGGCCAGCCCATACCTTTCACCACTGACAAGAAAAATACACAGTCTAGAAGATAACCAGAATTTTGAACAGATACTGATACCTATTTTTGACTCTTCCCTGTCAGAACAGCTGAATGGTAAATGCCAAAGACTTCAGTGTCTGCAGTAGAATAATGAAACTAGTCTCTGCTTAATTTGCAAAAACAACTTTAAAACCCCCAAATGTTCCTCTCTTAATGGAGTGCTCCTGTAGGGAGTTAAAACAGAGTGACACAGCATGCTTTTATTTTGTTTCTTGATGCAAGAAGTTGGTAAGATTTGCACAAGAAAATTTATGTCACGTTTATGTTTTCCACGCCACTGTTCAATATATGTGTCCTTTCCCTTTCAAATAGCTAACCAAAATAATTGGTTTAGGGAAGGCTTATTTAGCATGCAGTCTCCTCACTTAGATCAATTCCCTGAGGCAAATGTGTAAGAATTTGATTACCAAATAACAAATTTTAAATTTTTTTAAAAAACGGCACTTGATACACACACACGTCATTTCTCACATGCATCAAAGAAATCTCCAGGGAAGGCCAAGGGGGAACCACCCACTAATTCTGTGTTCGGGGCACCCTGACACATGCTGAGTGGACAAGACGCTCCCGCCACACTGGAAAGCCGCCAGCAACGCACCCCTCCGGCCAAACACAGAAATACACCCAAGCCCAGTGCTCGAGCACAGGTGTACCACTTCAGGGCTTCGCTTACAGCAGATGGTCTGCTTTAACCATCCTACAACCCTAACTGGCTCTCCAGATAGAATAATCTTATTTATGCCTCACAAGAAACCTAACACATTTATGTTTTATCTGAAACACGGTATCTCATCTATCACTCCCAGGCCACTGCAGAAAGTATGATTTCCACATTACATCTGCACGCATGTCTCAGGAAAGTTTGGCAAACTCTTTTGGGGCCTTTTGTCATTTCATTTTCACTGAGTATGTACAGCAAGGCACACAGCACACTGGAACACAGACAAAACATGGAATTACAGACTATTTTTCACACCACCTTCAAGGCTAGAAGGGCATTACAAGGAGGAATTGATTGCCACAGATTAAAAAATAGGAAGGAAGTGCCAGGTCACATATTTGCAGCCTGGTTTTATTTACAGTGACTAAATGGTTTCAATAAATATATATGAAAATAAATGGTATCTATAATCCTATCAGTGTTAAGGCTTAACACTGATACCACCAACACTGACACAAAATGCGCCTCCCCGTTCCCATCTCCTCTCTCTGTGCGTCCCGGCACCGCTTCCCTTCCACCAGAAAGGAGGTGAAACCTCCCCAGTGCCCTGTGACCCCCAGTGCTTTCCTGCCTTCCCTCAGGGCAGGCTGGGAGATCCAGCAACAGCCACGGCCTATCGGGAGGCGCCAGCTATGGTCACACCAGCCAATCTGTGTGTTTTCCGCCAGCCCCTCCCACCCCAGGACTGGGCAGCAGGCCCAAGGCCGCGCCTCAGGGAGTGGCTGGGAGCGGGTGGGGCACCAACCGCCCTGCGGCCCTCCTGCAGAACAGGGACGGCAAGGTGTTTTACACATAATAGAGAATGCGTTTTCAGTGATTGCATACGCACTTTTAGAGAGAGCTCTCAATGCATGTTCCACTGTCAGCCTTGCCTGTATCTCTGTGGCGATGTAGCCTTGTGCTTGCTTTGTGATGCAAGCTGCACACTGAATTGTGAGTCATTCCACACCCCGTGCTTGTCTATTCCTATTTAAGTATGGTGTTTCACACTAGTTTCTGTACAGTCTATTTATTTCCAGCCATTGCTTTAACTGGCAAAAATATGTTTCTTAGCAAATCTTATCCTATCTACTGAATTGCTGGTTGCCACAACCTCAAAAAATTTGGTGTCATTTAATATTGGTATTCTCTATTTCCACTGTTCAAAATGCTGATGAAAATAATGGCAAAAATCATGCACGACTCATTCAGTATATCCTTTCTAGCCCAACTGTGCCACACAACTGGGCTAGAAAATGTTTTGCATGCTTATCCTGGTTTCACATAGCCCGTGCTTTCCTAGCTTGCTCAAAGAGAATATTATTTGAGACAAAGTCAAACAAGGTACCAAGGTCAATATTTATAACTTCTACTACAAGTTATATAACAGCATTAATTTCCAATTTAAAATTATAATTGGCATTATCATAGTACTTAAGAATCAATCTTGGACCAGAAGCCCACTGAGCTAGGCACTGGATAAACATAAAGAAGAAAAAACACCAGAGAGTTGCTGACCTGTAGAGCTCACTACCTGAGTACTAATAAAGATGTAACGGTGTACAAAGATGCAACAGAGCCGAAAGGTGAAAATAAGATGTGCAATAACATACTCAAAAGCTATATAGCGTGCATATCTGAAAAGAATTATGGTAAAAGGAAAAAAAAACAAACATCAAATGTCTAAACACCTGGAGATGATCTTAAGATAGTATTTAAGGAATGATAATCAAGTAGACTTGTAGATATATATGCGGAGCTTTTCTGATATAAGAGACAAAAAAGGTGGAAAACAAAAATTAAACAAGTGGTGGCTAGTAAAATCTGGCAGGATGGGTTGATTGCAGGCAGGAGTTCACTATCTTGTTATTTAGAGGTCAGGTAGGGCAGAGAGAAGCTGCAAAGAGCTTTGGAAGCAAAGACCTGCAGTTTATATTTGATGCAGCCAGGAAGAGGATCCACTAAAAATATACACAGGGGCTTCAAATAATTAGGAAACATCTAGTTTTGTACCAGACTAGATTGTTTTTCAATTTCGTAGCTTTATTGAAGTGACTCACATCACTTCTCACTACTTCATTCTTTTATTCTGATCCTATGTCATGTTTTGGTCTAATTACTAAGCTGTTGGGACGGGAATGTCGACTATATCTGTAACTGGCAGAAACAGATATGTGACTTCATTGTCATCCTCTGAACGTAAGACAACTAATTTCACCTTCCAATCCCATGTCCCACCTCAAAAAAAGCCAAACCAAAACACATCTCCTGCTAGGACTCTCTAGGAGTCTTAGATCTCACTGCTGCACTGTCACTGCAAGGGCTAGAGGCATTAGTCATGCCTCAGTCACCTCCATTTTCTGTCTGTGTTATACACAAAAGTTAGATTGTGAAACAAAAGTGTTTTATTTACACTATTTAGTTCCATAAAGGTGACGCTTAAATACCTGTGGTATATGAAGACAGGATAAAACATGTAGGGCTGCCTTGAGATTTGGGGTTCGAGGAGACAGAAAAATGTATAGCATTAAGCACAATGGCACCCCACTTTTTGTTGCAACCACAAAGAGAAATATATTAATTTTTTTTAGAAAACAAAACAAAAAGCTGCTTGCAAAGCTGAAATTAAATGCAATCAATGTAATTTTTCCTTGTATCAAAATACCAGGATACCAGTTTGGAGTTAAAGATGCTGGACTGCACTTAGGAAAATACTTCCACAGCACAGCATTATTTTTCTTCCTTCCAGCTCCCCGGACTCCGAAGAGTGAGCTGAAGGTACAGAGCAAATGCCTCCAAACATTTCAGCTGTATAACTTTTCCTTTGTTTCAGTGGAGAACATTGCTTAGATGTGTCCTTAATATATGAGTGATTGCACATTAATAAATTAGATAAGGCTAGAAAAATCCATTTGGTAATGGAAGACAAAGAATCTCAAAGTATAGGGGACTAAAACTAGGAATCTATTATTTGGAGAGAGGGGCTAAATTGTCCCCAAGGTCTTCTAAAACTCTGCTTGCATTCATATTTAGATATATGTTGGATTGCCTGTTTTCAAGCCATCTTGGATAAACCCATTCAGCATTGAGACACTGACCACCTTGATATTGTTGGTGGTGAAAGCTCACATTTTTCAGTATGAATACAATATATGATTTTTCTTAGTATCAATACCACTCCATTTTCCTTGACAATCATTAAGTGCCACTCATGTCATCAGCTACAGAAGTGATATGGTGTTATGTGGGTCCCCAAATATTTATGTTTTAACTTGACTGCAATTCATTCATTGAACACTTTGATTCATGTATCCCATGAATTTGATACTGATGATTTGAAAGTCAACCTCTTTACATGTGGAGAGTTTTATAGCTTGGCATTTAATAATTTGTTGAGAGTCAATTTCTTTACATGCAAAGAGTTTTATTGGCCATTATTCAGTAATTTGGATGAGGCAATTTTCCTCATCGCTCCGGTGATAACTGCTTTAAAAAAACTGATAAACAATTCAAAGACTGAAAGGTTTTCCCACAAAACCTTCTATCAGTTCATATTGTTTTAGTGCATCCATACTTTGTAGAAGCATACTTATTCAGAAGAGCATTAGCATTGCAATTGCTAGGATTACCAGGTTCTCCAACTCAGCTGCTAACCTGCTGAACACCTCAAGTCTATTTATGACTACGTCTTAAGACAGAGCAGCATGAAAGTTCCCATAGCTTTATGAATGTGATGTATTTCTTCACTAATGACACTGGGTGAATATATTGTCTTTTCTGCAAACAAGTTTTGAGTTATCCAGTGTCTTTTGGGCTTACGTAACATAACAAGGGAATGTTGAAACAATTATATATGCATGTTATACAGTTTGTGTGTGTATATACATTCAGTTCTAGATATCAAGACAAAATAAAACAAACACAACAGAGACATTTAATTTCAGAGAATACCAAAGATACAATAATAAGGAATATCTCTAGCTTGACTGAAATTAAATAGGGCAAGCTGCATTATTCCTGCATTACAGGTTGCCTTGATAGATTTAGGCACCCTTCGTCTGACGGGTAGCAACATTGCGTCATGGTCACCACAGGATCCTCTTCCTTTTCTATCTGGTTAGCCATATATAATGCTAGCCCACAGTCAGATACTTGAAGCTTCAGGAAAAATGTACTAATGTTGAGGTCACCAAACATATCTCAGATGACTGATTTCTTAAAAGATTTCCATGCTACACCAATTCTTTTTGATTCACCACTCTCATGGAAGTAATTCTCCTTCTGCTTTTCAGATTCACTCAGATTCATTTTAAACTCCAGGCAGGCTTAAAATGAAAGCAAGTTTTGTTCTTGCAAAGCAAGGGTTAAGTTCATTTGAGATCTATTATAAAATGGAAACAGACTTACAAAAGTGCACACAATATTAAAACACATTTTTAGATTATGTTGAATGCCAAGACTTCTTCTCAGCTTCTCCAGTATTTCAACTAGGGCTTTAGGGACATACATGTTTTCTTTTTAAATGTAGCCTTTTTATATCAAGCAATTTTCACTCTGTAATGATTCATTTTTTATTTTGGTAGATACTTCTGTGCTTTCAAGACCACTTAAGCATTTCTCTTTCATGTCAATACTTGAACACATTCAACTATAATTCTTTACATCTTTCTGATGAGCATCTAAATTGTCTTCTTGTAGTCTGAAGAGAAACTGAGTCCAGCAACTACTATTATTTCATAGGGAATTGCAAAATATCTAGTAAGTAAGTTTCATGATGAACAGCCAGTCTCAAAATACAGGTTCAGGTAGGCAAAAATCACTATCAAAATAACCGAGAAACACTTACATGTGAGAAAGAACATAACCAAAGAGATCTAACTATTGGAATCCAAGTGAAAAATCCTTGTAAAAATTGTAATACACTTTAAAATCCTAATCCACCAAATACACACAAATTCTGCCTTTTACTACACACAAAGAACCCTTATAGAGCAAGTATGTTTGCAGGACCAAAATCTGCAGTATTACCAAGTTATATTCAGTTATAGTCTCATTGGCTTTTCCTTTTTTCTCCTATGACATTCTGGTTTTCCTCTTTTTGGTAGGTGAAATAACTGAATTTTTGAAATTCCTTGAAAAATCAAATATGGATGCTATGAAGGCATTTAATGAATATTTATTAATATTTTATTTATGATTGATGAATATTTAATTTAAAAGATAACAAAATCTGACCTTTTCTACGCTGGAGTTGCATTTCATATCTAAAGAAACCTTTATTTTCCATCAGGTAACAGATTCCAGATTTATCTCTAGCATATTATAACTCACATTATAGAGATATATGAAACAACCACTTGAAAGTGACCCACTATATTGTAAGATTCATGATAAGATGTTTTGTACTTTGAAGTATGTCAAGCATCTTAAAATTATTTGACACAGACTAGAACACGTCAGCCTAAAAGCAAACCATAACAGCATGAAATGTTAAACCATGCCTTTTTCCCTTTCCAAAATGTGAACTGTGCTATAATCATCCAAATTTATTGATTCTACAAAGGTAAAAAAAAAGTTATTTAACTTTATTATAGGAGAAACTAGTAATTGCATGGACCATTTTCCACAGTTTTCTTATTAGTTTGAGAGTTTCATATATAGTTCATATATACCTTCCAATGCATCCACTGCAGAGCAGATCAAATATGCAATACATCCTTTCTCTTCTGCTTTTTTCACAGTATGATTTCAGATTATAGTATAAGATTTTTAAACAGCATAAAATTGTATATGCATACATTGTTAAAATTGCAATTACTTTCAGAAATTGGCCCACTATCATTTAGTAGATAAGATATGTAACAATGAATTATAGTTTTTGGTTTAGATGAAGCATATGATACCATTTTGAATTAAAACATTAACATTTAATGAAACATTTGTATAGAGCAAACAATGTAATTTTGTATTATACATTCCTTCTGTTTATAATTAAAGGCAAATTCATGAATGCACAAGATCATATTCTGCCACCAGTATATTCATTAGTAATACAAACAATAAGATAATTACTCACAAAATAATGCATTCTTGACTGGCAGTTAGTAGCAGAAGAGAAGATTCCTCCTTTTATTTCCTTATATTGCCATGGTTATCATAAGCTTTCAGACTAACCTGTTCCCTCTAAAGTAATATATTCACCTCTCCTCTATTCTGCTATACAGGGATCTTAGGAGGACTAGCTTGCTAACTTCTGCCCTACCTAGGCAGTGTTACACATCCAGTGCTAGGCGGTACGAATATCGCCATACTTGCATGAAAGCTATATCAAACAATCATAACCAAAGTTAGGTGCCTGTTGTGTTTGGGCCTGTCTACACAACTACAGCATGTATTACAACCAGCCAACATTGTGCCCCGTTCCAGGAGAGCATGCGGACACAGCTGCGTTGTGCCATACCCTGCCTCACAACTAGCTTGGTTGCACATGAAGCTTTGATTTCCACCTCTAGTATAACCAACCCCAGCCCAGAGACCTCTGTGGTTTGCCCCATTGATCATTTAATCAAAGTCCATACCCTGAGATGGCAGAGTTGTCTCTGTAGGCTGCCTTTGCAGCTAGGGAAGCAAGCAGACGTATTGCTAGAAAGGAAAATACGTGCAGACATAATAATTTGTCTAACTGTACACTGCATACCAAGACAGGCCTACTTCTCCTAATCAGATGCTGTCCTTTAATATTCTTCTTTCAGAAAAACAAACAAACAAAAAATGATAGGTTATTGTAAACGTGGATCTTTCAGTAACCTAAGAAACTTTGTGCTTGTACACCTCAAATATGAACAGCCTATACAGAAAAGAAAAAAAAAAAAAAGAAAAAAAAAGTGACAGGAAGTTTAATTGCAAAAAGGATTATCCTCCAGAAGTAAAAAAGTAGAAGACAACCAGCAGGCTAAAAATAGCTAACTGGTATTGGGCCTAAGTGACCTAGATAATTTGAAGAGGATACTGCAGCTAAATGAAAGGGGTAGAAAGCTATTAAATGTGTTTTTCTTCTTTAGAGGTAAAGGACTAACATAAAGAGGGTGCATTTCTTCTATTAAGACATTTTGCTCATAGCCTTATAGAACTGGGAAACAGATACTTTAAAAGATACTTGTAACCTGTTTGACCTTCTTCGCATACCTTTCTTGTCAACCCACAAACTGAATACATCTTCAATCTACTAGAAATACACAAGGGAGAAAATAAAGCTTGTTAACACTACTTTCCTCCCTTTGGCTAATGGGGAAATCTAACTGAATAGCTTAGCATGGTGTAGAAGGTCAGTCACTATAGCTTAGAGCTCTGAAATGTAGAGGTTTTCAAGTGTATTTCCATTATATCCCAAGAAGTTAATAAAAAGCATCTCCTGTGATAACAAACAGAACATAGTAGTCACAGCGTCTCATATTCAAACAACTTTTTTTTTTAATCACATTCAACATAGGATTTTTAAGTGCAGATGCAAAAATTAATTCCAAAAAGACAACCTCACTATCCCAGATTCTCAGGGAAGACAGTTTGGTGCATTTTTCTGAGGAAAGTACTTCCTACTTTGATGGTTTATCTCCCCACTGCCCTTTTTTTTTCTTCTGAGTTTAGGCAAGCATTTAGTATTTGGGTATGTTTCATCAAAGTTTACACAATACGTCTCCAAAGCAATTTAATAAGCATTCTGGTACTGACTTTTGAGTGAGAATATTAAGTGCATTTCCAGTATGGGACATATCCGAGTTGTATTTTTTGTTTTCTCTACCCCGAATCTCAGCAATCTCAATTTTCAGATTTCCATCATTGTGAGATTTGTTTATCATTCTTACGTGATCAGAATTATAACAGCAGCAATGTTTGTTTCAATGTCCATGTTCGACTTCACAGTTTTTTGGTACTGTATAATTTCTACCATCTCTTTACAACAATGTACCCTACCCAGGGCTACCATACCTTCAGGTTTTTGCTAGATACTGCCAGGCTTGCCACTCTAGACCTTAATTTGGAGAGAATGGTTCATCAGGTACAGTCAACTTGAACTCTCCATCCCAGGTCCTAATACCTGCAGAGCCCTTCTCAGTTTCAGCCCGAGTCAAAACAGAGACTCACATTATAGAATCTCTCCTTAAATTTGTACTGAAGGAGATGGTAGGTTTCATATACATTTGGTTTGGATAGCAAAGAATAGGGAGACTGCAGAGATGTGCAAGCAGCTTTGGGGCCAGGCCAATTGAAGGGGCTAAATAACCACAGACCACTTCGTGGGCCAGTGACTTTGTAGCTGGACATTACATAAAGATAAAAGCATCTGTCCTTGGGACTCTGCATACATTCCTGCCTCCCGACACACTGAATTCCCTCATCCACCCAAAACTGAGCTGGGATGCATTCATTACTCTGTCGCAGATGGAGTCTCAACCTAGCCTCCAGCTTCTGGATTATTATTTCTGTGCCTATGAGGGCCATTTTTATGTTATGCTAAATATAGTGTCATTAATATCTCACTATGGGAAGTGATTCTAATTTCCTGGAAAAAAATAATCTTGAATATTCTAATGCATAATTAGCATGAAATTATTATAAGAGAGTAAAATAAGAATTGCTATTTTGGGAAAACCAAGAGCTCTTCTAAGTTCATCCAACTCTGATGGTGGCCTGCACAGAATCCTTAAGAACAGAGTATAAAGATAGAACAAGTGTAAAACCACATTGTGTTTCAAGATAATGCCTAATTTATGTGGAAATTATGGTTAGGAATTTCCCAAGACAAGGTTCTATTCCATAACATTCAGAATATTCAAGATGGACTTACATTTCATGCTGACATGATTTGAACTTTTTCAATTAAAAAATAAAAAACTAAGTGAATATTTTTTTAATCTTCATAGAAAAAGGTAGGTGACTCACTCTATACAGCTCTGAGTGGTAACATCTCATTTAGGACATACAGTATGCAGTAACATGAGCTTTATCTATTAAAGTGTTTTTTTTCTTTTTGTAAACAAATACTGAATATCATCTGCCATTTAATCACCTAGCCATTCAGTACCATGTAATCCCTCTGCAAGGTTTTGGTTGTTTTGATCTGACCTGAATGATTCTGAACCATCACTAGTTTTGCCACATCCCTTTACTAGATAATCATCATCTCAACAGAAGTTTGCATGCAACTCCACTGCTAACCTCCCTCCATTGTGTAAACTGATCTCATTTCTATTCTTTGTTTGCTATCTTATAGCAGCTTTCTGAAATACGAGGTCTTTTACATTTCATCTTTTCAAAAGAAAAAATGTCAAAATATTTACAGATACCCATTTATTCTGTTTCAGTCATATATTCTTTACTGTTAGAGTGGTGAGGCACTGGAACAGGTTGCCCAGAGAGGCTGTGGATGCCCCATCCCTGGAAGTGTTCAAGGCCAGGTTGGATGGGGCTTTGGGCAACGTGGTCTAGTTGAGGGTGTCCCTGCCCACAGCGGGGCGGTTGGAACTAGATGATCTTTAAGGTCCCTTCCAACCCAAACCAAAAAAAAAAAAAAAAAAGAAAAAAAAATATATATTTGTACCGACTCCTTTGAAGAATTAATGCAATCGTGGGGTATGGCTTCTTTGCAAAACTATATTGACTCTTCTCCATTATGTCAGATTTATCCACATGTCTAGTAATTTGCATCATTTCTGCCGGATAGAGAAATAGACAAAGTAGTTTTAAAATAGCATCATTAGCACCCTCCTTTGGATACAAGGTTAAAATAAATCACAGATTACAACCCAATTAATGGCTTACATTTTTATGTTTAAGTTTCTTTGGATCCATTGCTTGCTGCAATTGTATATTTTTATTTCTTTTAGAAGAGGTGACTTCTAATGCCACTGAAATTAAGACAGATTCTCAGAATCATGCTGTGTAATGACAGGTTTTAAATGTAGGAGGCTTTCTAGGCTCCATCAGAGTAAGCAAAGAGTAGAAACAATTTATTTAGCTACTAAGCTGTTACCTAAACTTCCATGAGTGCTCCTGTGGAGAGCGTGCACAGCCTTCCCTTACCACCTCAACTTTGCCCCAGACAATCATGCAAACCAGAGCTTGATGGTGAGTGGTACACCACCACCACCACCAAAAAGCAGCTGTTGGTCTTTAAGGAGATTTGTTTAACTCAGAAACATACTGTCTGATGGAAACCAATGACAACTTGATAAAATCATGGCAAGATGAATGAGGAAATATTCAACTGGGACACCCATGTGATTTCTAGACCAGAAATCACCAAAATAAGGACTATCTGTGGCAGATCACATTTGGAGAGCCTGGAGGTGACCAAAGGTGGAGCCAGCTACCAAGACAAGAAGCTGCATGTGTAGAGCCTGGTCCAGCTTGGTAAGAGTGCACCTTGGGATCACTAGAACTCACCCAGCACCACCACCCACCAGCCGCATGGACACCCTCACCCCATCACCTGTTGGGCCACATGGGAGACCATGACTGCCTGCTGTCACCGATGGCTGAAAAGGTGGTGGGTCCTGTGGTAACGGGTCAGTACACAAAAGAGCCAGTGTGATTTGTGTTTTCATGACTACGAAGGCTGTCGTTGTATTTGGTAAGATGGCAATTTTGTATGATTGAGACATTAGTAGTAAGATATATAACAATAACTGGAATATCGTTTTATGTGATAAAGGATAGCGTAACTCCATATGGCTTGTGTTAGTTGTCAACCATCAGTCTCTCTCTGCAAATCAGTTTAAGGTGCATTGTTTTAGTTGCCCTGCAACACACACTGTTTACAACCTGATCATCTACCAGCCTGCTGTGTGCTCCCTGGCATGTTTCCTGCTTGTGAGCTGTTGGAAAATGCTTGCTTTATTAATTTTTAAGCTCTTAGCATAAAAATGTTCACTCACACACCCCCCTCAAAAACCCACCAAAACCAAACCCCAGAGTTTTGAATGCCCTGATTATTGCTTTAATTGCAACTTTTCAGAGACAGGGTTTTTTTCTGTTTTCCTTATTTTTATATAATTCCCACTTTGTGAAGATCATACTTTTAGTTCTAACTGCCTCCAGGAGATGCATCATTTAATCCTAACTGTTTTAATGGACGTAAGTATTGCTCTTAATGTATATTAAAATAATATATAACATTTCTTAAAGACAGAGTCAGGTAAGAATACAAAACCTAATTTAGTCTATGTGAATAATTAGTACAGGCAGCATAGGTCAACTCAGTTCTACACTGACCTAAGTGGAAATTAGAAGATCACAAAATGTCAAAAGAAAGGTGTACTGGGTCTTTCCCATAGGAAAAAAATACAAGAAGCAGCTGCTTTAATGCTGCCTCAGTATTCAAAAACATATGAGATGAGATGGCAGAACATCGTATCTGATAAACTTATATAAAGAGATTTTATACTGTTAAGATTATTTTTAAAAAGCAGTTTCTAGCACTGACTGTATACCACTGTAGTTCAGCAAGTCCTGTTCGGAAACCTCTTCCTTGAAAATTGACTGATGAACTTAGGTAAGTTTTTGCCTACATAGTTCATTTCTCTGTTAATGTTTCTTTGAGATCATCTTTATTCTTGATTTTGTGTTCGTACTTTCTATCTCTGTTTTCATTTTGTAATTATATAATCAGCATTTTCATATATTTCATATATGCATATGAATTTGCCACATATCTTCATTGTTTTCTTCTGAACTTACTTACATTGCATAACCTAGCTGTTTTAATCTGCTTTTTTTTCTCAAACAGAGATAGGTTTCTGATTTTGATAGGTGATACACCTTGATAGGTGTATTCACTTCAGGACTCCAATACATTCCTTCCAAGGTGCCTGTTGGTACAGAACACTTTCATTCTTCTTTTCAGTTCATTTCTCATCTTCTTTTCAGCATACCTCCTGTTTTTGAAGTTAAATCTTACCATGCGGTTTTAATTTGTCTTGCTTTCTTCTGTGAGGACACCACTTTTGAATGCATAGTTGTCAGTTATAGTAAACCTTACTGACTGCAACAGTCTTGTGTATTGCCCAGGACTGAATCAAGACTTGCTTTTCCTCTTGCTGCGAGCTCTGACTAGTTGCTTTAAGAATGGCTCCCTCACAATGCCCCAAAAATTAGGGTTTATATCTTATGCATACATGGCATTTACAAAATCTGTGAGACAGCGATTGAGATTTTTCAATGCAATCTGTCTGAGCTTTCTTACTGTTTGAGAGTCATTGCTATAAGGGTGCAAAGTAAAACTCCCTCATTTTGAGCACAGACTTTTAATATTTGATACAGTACTTGAATACAACCCTATAATAGAACCCTGTTTCTACCAATGTGATATACCATGTTGCTTATGCCTGATTACAGTATGTGACTCACGTCTGGCTTCCTTGTACCAAATGCCAGACGTGCCTTTTATATGAATTTTTCACTAAGAAAATTAGCCCTCAACTTAAAACGCAAATTTGTATATGTGCCCTCGTGGCCAAGGTGGCCAATGGTATCCTGGGGTGTATTAAGAAGAGCATGGCCAGCAGGTCGAGGGAGGTTATCCTCCCCCTCTGCTCTGCCCTGGTGAGGCCATATCTGGAGTCCTGTGTCCAGTTCTGGGCTCCCCAGGTCAAGAAAGACAGGGAACTACTGGAGAGAGTCCAGCGGAGGGCTACAAAGATGATGAGGGGACTGGAGCATCTCTCGTATGAGGAAAGGCTGAGAGAGCTGGGTCTGGTTAGGCTGGAGAAGAGAAGGCTGAGAGGGGATCTCATCAACGCTTATAAATATCTAAAGGATGGAAGTCAAGAGGAAGGGGCCAGACTTTTTTCAGTGGTGCCCAGTGACAGACCAAGGGGCAACAGGCACAAACTGGAAGTTCCATCTGAATATAAGGAAAAGTGTGACTGAGCACTGGAACAGGCTGCCCAGAGAGGTTGTGGAGTCTCCTTCTCTGGAGAGATTCAAACCCCACCTGGACGTGATCCTGTGCAACCTGCTCTAGGTGATCCTGCTCTAGCAGGGGGGTTGGACTAGCTGATCTCCAGAGGTCCCTTCCAACTCCTACCATTCTGTGATTCTGTGATTCTGTGATATCACTGAGGACTTTAGATAAAATAAAGAAAAATACATCAACACATTTGTAAATTACCATCATACTGTTTTTCAATCCAGCACATATCATTCTGTTTTAAGATTATAGAATATATGGAACATGCATACTCTGTTTTATGCACAAACAAAGCCTGACATATTTCTTCTGAGACCTAAGACTAGGGAAAAAATAGAAAAGATGAAGAACAGTCTCATTTAATATGTTCTTGATAACTGTGCTTACCTGCGTCTGCTAAATTCTTATAAATTTCAACAGACTAACCAACAGGAATTACAATTTACTATTATTATTCTCAAGGAGTAATGTCATGGTTTTGGTTGGTTGGTTTGGGTTTTTTAATAGAAATTATTTTATTGTTACTAATAGCTTAGGATTTTCAGTAAACATTTTTTTTTTAAATTGCACCAGATTGAACAGAAGAAATTACTTGTTTTATCTTTTTCCCTGAAATCTTAATTTCAATAGAACCAGTACTGAGTACTTGAGCACACTAAAAGCATCTTATTTTTAAGTCAGCAATATATATGCTCACACCAATATTACCAGGAAATAAATGTGATGGGTTTAAACTGGCAAATCAATCAAACACACTATGAAAAGCAGATAGAAAAGAAAAATGGCTATTCTGTGTAATAACACCTGTCATGTAGATCTGAAAAAAGTGAAAGCATTAGCAAAGCCAGTGACATGAATATCAATATTTAATCGGACTGGGATACTAAAACAGAGGAAAAAAGATTTACAAGTTAGGTAGCCTTTCCAGAGCAGGAAAAAAGAGGATTTTCTTTTTTTTAATGATTAATTCTCTAAGCAAAGACTTAATAGGGTGTCTGTGTCAATTTTGCTACTACTGTTGAGAAATAACTGCAGATATCATGTGCAAGGTGACAGTTTTTCCCTTTGAAACAATCCAAACATATGATCAAAGAAAGAGTAGAGATAAGCAGCTGTAAAAATCATACATTTTCTTGAAGTGTTGGTCTAGAAATACCCCCAAAATCTGGCTGAGCCCCTTCATATGCAAAAGGCAGATATGCAAGGTCTCGTGTAAATATGGCTATTTGCAACCATGTACAAATAAGGTTATTGTTTCTAATAATGCCCTTCTACCACAGCAACACATTTCATAATGTTATTTTTTCTGTCTTCATGGCAAGGTAGGACCTAAAATAGAGGCACATGGTTTAAAGAAATTAACCTCAATAAAAGTTGTGTTCGATCCAGGTGTAAAATCATGTGCATCAGCACACCCTTTGAAGGAACAGAAAGTCTTTGCACACAATACAGACATCTCAAAGCATAATAAGGTGAGATGCAAAAACGTAGGTGCTTACAGAACTGGGGTGGGGCCATCTCATCCTCATCAACACTGGAACATCAGCATCCAAGAATGCAGGCTGTAAGATGGATGCAGTCTGCCCAAAACTGAATACTTTGGGGTTTGGAGGGGGGGTTGTTGTTGTTTTGTTTGGGTTTTTTTCTCTTGAGATGTGCTTTTTAAAAAATATTTTATGCATTTAAACACATCGGAGGAATGGCCAAACTTCCTGATGTGAAAGGCAGCCTCTGGAAAGAAGCATGTATGTCTGAGAAGCAGAGGATGTACCCACTACTCAGGCAGAGGGAGGTTTAAGAATGGTACACAGCAGCAGGGGGGGCAGTAGCTCCTCAGGTCCTACCCGAGGGGTGCAGGCATGCAGCTGGGCTGGTGATAGACAGTTAATCCCTGACTTTCACCCTCACTGACTAACATGACATGGCACCGACACAAAGAGATATGCTGGATCTGTTTAAGAGATGTAGAAAGCTCAAGATAGGTGCACTGCTCCTAAGTGTACATGCTTGCACCTTCTATTTGCTCTCTCCACCAAACCTTGGGCTTGTGATACCTCTTTTGCAGATAGGGGCAGTGGTCCGTATGATTTGCTTGAGCTTCAGTATGATTGCATAGGAGGGCATTTAGATAATTGGGACAGTAGCTCAAAAATTTTTTTCTCTCCTGTTGTTATTTTTGAACTTTCAGTCTAAGTATAACATAAATCCAATAAAGCCTTATTTGCCTGTATGAAGAGTTTTGCTTTGGAGATTGTGAAGATGATTAGATGTAATGGTAATGAATTCTGAGCACGGAAATGATGATGTCTACTGCCAGCAACAATCATGCAAATTTGTAAATGTTTACAAATTTGCAAGCTAGACATATGCACCACTGAGACCAATATTGTAGTGCTATATTTAGCTTATTCCTATTCCCCCCTCAAGATACATACATCATAATAACTTCAAGAGAACAGCATGCATTCAGTTTTCTTTAGATGTATCTTTTTTACTTTAAGTGCAACAAAAAAAGCATGAGAGTTTGAATAAAAGTCTAGGAGGTCCAAGTTCAAGTGTGAGAAGGAAAAGGTGAAGGAGCTCAATGGACCTCACTTGACTATTTTTTTCCTCAGTAAACATATTAGAAATGAAAGTCCAGTGCCCTCTGTTGCTGACAGTAGTGATTGCTTTGCTTGCTTGGCATGCCTAATGCATCTGAGGGAAGTCCTTGTTATTCTGCAAGAAGAGGCTATAAAAACAAGAATGCAAAGACAAATGATTTTAACATTTATTATGTTAAAGTATACATTTTAGTCTAACTTCCTGATTTCACTAATCCACATGGAAGGTTAAATTAAAGGTTGAGGATACTACATTATCTTAGAAGCGTTTAAAATGTAGTCTGTATTCACTCAGACTTTTCTGATGGTGAAAGTGTTTTGTCATACAGATGCTCATAGTTTAAGATAACACGCTTGTTTGTTTTTTGGAAGGGAAGTCACTTTTAATGGAAAACATTTTGAGCCTTAAAATTTGATTTGGAAAAGGAGCATAACCTTTGCATGTGCAAACAAAAGATACTGAGAATATGACATAATCTTCAGTGACTAGACTGCAGCAGCGACAGCTCTAATGCTTTCTGACCGGTGGGGACTTCCCCCGCAAGGGCTGCTGTGCACGTGGGCAGGGTGGCCGTGGCGCCAGGTCTGGAGCTCCCACGGGTACCTTAGCCTGGGAAGGATCGGAGATGGGTATAAAGTTCTGGTGGAGGCAAACCCCACTGTGTCCCTAAGGAAAAGCTGCTCCTGAACTGTAGCCAGTTTTGAATTTATACCCACTAAGGCAAAGCAGAGAAAACATGTCACTGCTTGTGCAGTCAAGGGAGCAGACAGAAGCGAGTCTCACTTGCAAGCAAAAGGTCTTCCAAGAGACACGGCCGGTAACCACAGCTCCACCAAAAGATGTGCAGATAATTAAGTGGAAGGAGAAGTTTCACTTTTCATCAAAGTGAAAATGACTCTGCTCTCCAAGAGCTGTCTTGTTTAATTGCAGTCATTTAGACATTTTGAGGGGGAAAAAAACCAACCCAAAACCAAAACCAGGCAAAATTGTCAAGTCTCCTGGCAATGAGAGAATGATATGGAGGAAAAACATTAGAGAATCACATCCCCTCACACACACATAATAAAACCTTCGCTGTTTGAACATCAACTTAAAAAATGAATGAAAAAAAAAGCAGCTAAGAACAATATAGAGATAGTCCCATTAGCTTTTCGTTAAACTCAAACGTCTATCTTTGTGTCTTTGAAGCGTAACCAAATACATTTTTGTCCTTTCTAGGTTTTCAGTGAGAGAGTTCTTTTCTGTACTGACAGTTTTCAAGGCATCTCCAGCTGCGTGACTGCCACAGTGGGTCGTGCGGCTTGCTCCTCTGATGTTAGCAAGAACAGAGAAAATAGAGAAGACCGCCCTCTTAAACAGTACTTTGGTTTTGTCATGCTGCACTGAGACACCACTCAGCTTCTGGTGTTCCTTGCTTTTACAGTAAGTGCAAAAGGGACTAAGCCTCTATTTTAATCCCTGCCAGCATCCAGGCCTCTGCAGTGGGCAGAGTTAAATATTGATAAGGCAGACATACCCTAAGTATTTTGCCAAAAGAAACCTGAAAAATTACTTTGGAAGCAAAATATAAAAAGTTATCAAGTTTATAAATGTGAAAGCTTGCACACGGAGTTGGCATTATGCACAAAATTCAAAGCATGAAGGTATTTGTGCCTTTAAACTGTGCCTGTTTCTGTTCATGGTAACTTTCTTGGTCGTACCAAAAAAAATCTATAAAATACATGAATAGCTGGTAGAAGTTCTAGAACAACATTCTAAGTAAAATAAATGGCAATATTACCATTGGCATTACCTTAAAAAGTACAGTAAAAATAATGTAATTTTTCATTGCAAAGGAAACTTATTTGAAACATAATAAATTATCACACAGCATGCTCCCATTTTATTGCATCATAAAAAAAAAGATGCAGAATATGGAGACTTAATAGGTAATTTATTATATATCAATGCAAATAATTCTGAGCATGTGTGTTCCCTGACACTTGCTTATGTATTCTGGAGATACCCAAAAAAGGAAAATTACTTAACACTTAACAATGCAAATGTGTTTTCTATATCAGGTTTAAACATCATTTGGCTTAAAAAAAAAGATTAAAAGCTTTTGCTTTAATAATACAGAATAGATATGATGGGCCTTTGGTGTGCTTTTGTAAGACATATTATAAAAAAGTTATTGGCATAAGAAAGCCTGGTATTTTAAAACAGTATGTATCCCAAGGGTAGTGTTGATCACACAGAGCTGGAAAGCAAAGTTAAGTGCTATTAATCTTCAATGAGAGTTCTGGTTATTTGCCACACTGTAGCAGAGAAAAGTCATTTGGCTCCCACATTAGTAAACTGCTCTTTCTCATCATTTTCACTGTAACACTTAAAAAGGCTGACAACAGAGAGACAGAACAGATTAATTAGGTATTTAGGACGAATTAATATCAATCGTGGTGTCTTACCAACATTAAATAATACCAACTATATTTTTTCCAGATTTATCAGAAATGATACAATTTTAAACCTGTGTGATTTTCTGAAAGTTTTCTTTCAGAAAAAAAAAAATAATAATCTGAGGCTGCTCCAAAGGTATTATCAATGCTTAGTTAATGAATTCAGCTGACATCTACCGTATTCACTTTTACTACACAGGCATTAAAGATTTGATCAGGGTTTTACCACAGACAAAATTTCAAAATTTTATTAACAAAATAAAAATTTTGTTTGGGGAGGAGGAAGAGTGAGCAAGGAGCCGCATAGTGGTCAACTGCCAGTTGTGGCTAAACCACAACAATATTGAAGGTTAAAATGTTGAAAACTCATTCACAAATTACCATTCTTTTATGAAACCCACTTACGGGTTAAGCTGTTCATCTCAAGTTAGCCATTACAGTATAACCTAAAATTCAAGTTGCCAAAACGTACAGTGATTAGCTGCTTGCCTCCTCTGTACTCACAACAGATACTTTTATTGCTGACATTAAAATTGTCCATACTTTGAGAGAAAAAAAAAATAATTGCTGGTATTTCTTTAGTCATAGGAGTACTCTCTTTCTTTTTTAGGGTGAGGAGGGGTTTTTTGGTGCTGGAATTTTCAGATTTTCATTTTAAAATTGTCATTTACAAGCTCTTTCCCACATGCAAGTAAAGAACATTTCCATCTTCAGTAATGCTTTCTATTTTGAAGCCTATTATGCAATGAACAACTAAATATGTTTAACCAGTGAGGCAACATAAGCTCATTTAAAATGGAGTACAGGCATTGTTAACGTCATTGTTCTGGCTGTTTCAAAGATCCAGCAGAGAGCTGCTACACTTGAGGGCTTTTGATATATTTGCGTTCTCCCAAAACACATAGTTAAGATTCTGTGTTTCATTTATAAACAAAGGTTTCAGTTATTTCAAATTTATTTCAAATTTAAAAGGTTGAGATCTGAGCAAAATCTAGTCTACCCAGGACTAGATATATCTCTTGTGAGAGCTCTAATTATAGCTCTATTATTAAAAACTAGGTTACAATACGATCCTTTGCTATCATTACATACACTCTGCAGAACTTCATTATTTTATAAATAAACTTATTTTGAGGGCAAAGAAAAGCTCTTTCTGAATAAAATATTAAAGTAATATGCTCCACATTTTTAAAGTTGCTTTGAGTTTCAATTTATTGCACACCATTTAGATGGTAAACCAAGAAGGTATCACTAAAGAAAATCATACACAGTGTCTATGATTAGAAGGGAGAAAACACAAAGGTCTCTTGGATTACATTCTCCCATTTCTTATACTTCTAATTTGCGAAGTGTTTTGTCTCACAAGCATAACCCCCCAACTTTTGGCCTATCTTACTGAAACAATGATTAATTGCTTATGGATGAGTCACATACTGTAATCTTTAAAGCACATGTTTTTTTGGATAATCCACTTTCTGACCAGTAAAATGAGTAGGAGTTAGAGAGAAATCTGCTCTTTTGAGAAGCTGTAAGAGAGACCTTCAAATGCATTTTCCCCAGTTTTTCCATTTAGAGCATCCCACCTGACCTGCCAAAAACAGTTTGGAGAGAGACATGGCCTCACCTATATCAAGTGTAATCTTGCTGACAGTTCTGCTAGTTTTCCCTAGATACCCTTTCACAGACTTCTTGGAGCACTCCAGAGGTTTCTGCACATCACAGACGGAAAACTGCCCAGATGGTGTGGTTGAGAGTGTGTTACGGATTTCAGGTTAGGGACTTGATTCATTAGCTAAGTGGTAGCAGAGTTCATTGCTGAACTCAAGGCATCTAAGTCCAAAGTATCTACGCATGATCCAACTAAAATATCACTGCGTGCATGGCCAGAAGAGGGACTACTACTTCCCTTCAGGACTGTGATTCAAACAATAGTTTTTTTTCCCCCTCACAAATAAAAAATATACGTGGGTTCTTAAATTATGCTGATGACACATAAATTAGAAAATTATTTTTCAATAATTTACAACTTCTGACATTAAAAGCATTATTTGTCTTTACATCTCTAGTCATGTGAAAGCAACTTGCAGATGCGAGTGTTGTAAAAGCTCAGTCTAAGTGTACTGAGACACAGGTACTCTCAAAACTGAATTTTTAGGAAAGGAATACAGCTCTTTGGGGGCCAACGCACTATAGACCCAACACAAATGAAGATTTAGAACATTTAGAACCAAGATTTTTCTTTGACAGCATAGGTGTGGGGGGGTTTAGCTATGGAGGGTGGTGGATGGGTATATTGTAGAAAATTATTATTTGTATAAAACTATTTCATTCAATCCTAAATATTTTACAGTTAATTAATTCCACTACTCACAAATAAGAGAAATGAGTGACATAATATATTCTTCTATCTTAATTTTGACCCCGTAGGCTAATCTGCTCAACGGCACCTCTAGAACTATATAGGAGTGAATACAAACCAATTCTACAATGAAAGTCATTTATTTAACACTTTTACAAAGCTAACAATGATGAGAAATCGCTAACCAGGAGTAGCCCGTTAACTGAAATCAATTCCACAGCTAGAAGTAGAAATGGATTTGAACCACTGAAAACAAGTCAGGAGAAGAATGGGGATAAGCTGTAGATTTCATGTGGAGATCCATTTTAATGATTTGAAGACCACCCCTCCCAAAATGTCTTGGTCTTCAGAAAAGGGAGAAACACAGTCCCAGGACAGCACACAGCTATTCACTATGACTGCTCACGTTACTGCAGAATACAAGCAGGGCCTCCTGTATTTCTGTCCTGAAAACCCTAGAGAGAAAGAAAGCTTGCACGATACGTCACCGCGCTGAAGAGCAAACCATGCTTTCTGCATGTGTACCACACAGGCAGCCAGCAGGTATTATTAAGCTTACCAGACAGATGTGATTTCCAATTTCAGACCAACTATTCTGGTGGTATACATAAAAATTTTGTAGGACAAGAGTAATTTGTCCAAGATTTAAAGATCAAGGGGTTTTTGGTAGATTTGTTGTTGAAAGAAAAAGACCCTGTCCAAAACATAGCTGATGTATGAAGCAGAAAAAAATCTTGAACCATAGTCTTCAGGAGGTTTTCCTCAGAGTCCAAATGAGGTAGAGGGAGATTAGTACTTCTCCAGTATGTTTATGAATGCTTGTTCACATACAACTAAAAATATTAGTTATAGAACTGAAGTAAAAGGTAGCTAAAATACCATTAAAATACATTCCACTGAACTAGAATTGGAGGAAGACATCTAGATCATTCAGATGACTGAGTCAAACCTACCATTCAAAGCATCTGCTGATACGTCATATTTTCTAAACCCTTCATAATTCTTGTTCTTCTCCTGTAGACCTGCTCCAAGTTTCCTCAGCAATTGCAAGCTTTGCTATTCCATAAACCAACCACTTCTGAGAAAGCAACGCTCTAGGAACATGACATTTTCTTTAGATATAGAAGCAACAGTTACTCTTAGGTTTCCCTAACTATTTCTGTGACCGTAACAAGGCCTAACTGGCAATACATTTCAAATTAGCTTGTATCATATGACTGCTGCTGGGGCTACTTCTTCATATACGGAACACCAAGATAGTAAATTACTCAAGCTAAAATCTCACTATTGCTTAGTAAAATAAAATAATTACATCTTTCACTTTCTGTCAAGCACTTCCATTATCACAGCCATAACAAATTTGCTTTTTTTCCCTTTGTGATTCCCCACACTTTCCAGAGCTTTGCTTTGCTTTATTATTGCCAGCACAGTTATGCCCCTTTTTGTATGCATACCTTTTACTTCTGTCCTAAATATAATACTTCACACTTGTCTTGTAATTCATCAATCCATTTGAGACCATTTGCTCAAGATTGTATTTCATCCTGATCCAGTCCTCCAAACTGCTGAACATGTCTGCTGTAAAGATGCTGAGCACTAATGTGTGCTGTCTAAATCACTTGAATCACTATTAGAAAATGCTTCAGACCATGGAAGAGTCCTGTGGGACTCCCCGTTGGACTGAACCACTGCTGAGCATGTTTTTCAACATTATGGTGGTTGTATTCAGATTATCTTACTCCTCTTTTTTAATGAGGAGGATCAGATGGGACACAATCAAAAGCCAGACTAAACAGAAGATATATCACAGCTACTATTTCATTGTTGTCTATTGCCAAGTATTCCCTAGCAGATAAAATGACAGATTATGGGATTGATTTAGTTTATTACTGGCAAGTACAGTTCAGTAATTATCTCCTAGAAATTTCAAAAATGTTTAATCAAATTAATAGTTTGAGCTCAATTTTTCCTGCGTATTAAAGATAAAAAATATTATATACTGCTAGGAGGGGCCCCTTTAAATAAGTTAGTTATTTGCTCTTTTTTCCAGTACATTTGAGATCTTTACCATTCTCAGACATAACTATTTCAAAACATATTATAATTGACTTTCATAATTTGCTGAATGGATCACACCTCTTATGTTTGACCTTGCTACTCTCCAATTCATCTGGTTTTGTTAAATTTGTGATTGCAATTAGAAACAAGAAAAGACAAGCCCAATAGAAGGAAACTCCTCTCTATATTAGGAACAAAACAAAAGACTCCAATAAACAGTAATACGTCTGCATCACTAGTTTGAAAAAAAATAAAATCAAATTGAGGCAGAGAACATTTTGAGAAGAGGATGGCTTTTTATATTTCAGTCCCTACTGAAATCAAGGGAATAAAACTCAGACATTTTTTCTAATAAATCAGTCAACTGCATTCAGCAATACCTGAAACTTGTAGCTGGTATCTTGATAATTAAGCCTCAGTGGGAGACTATAGTTTTTTTTGAAAAACATACAAAACATATTTTGTTTTTTAAATAAATAAAAAAAATTAATTACCTTAGCAAACTGTGCATTTATCCATTTTGTGAATGTTTTCTTTTGAACATCTTCCCGTTCATCTGCCAGACAAAAGCAAAACACTTCATTAGAATTATTCAACAAAATAGTACAATATTATTGATTAAAGCTTCGGTCTTGGTTTGTAGTAAAGCTACTACTAATAATTCAAACACATTCAGGGCACATAGTTGGATGTATTCTGTCTTTGACAATTACATCAATATATTTTTGAAAGCATACAGGTTCCCTTCACAGTCATGGTCTATATCCCTAGCTGATCTCAGCCATCCTGTAGTTTCTCTTCTGGAAGAGAACAAGTTGCAGTACGATCTGAAATATCCCATTCAAATCTTAATTTCCTATAAGTATAAAAAAAAAGTTACCCAGTGGTTTTGGCAGCAGGAAACTCTTCTACAACACTTTTAGAAAAGTACTTGAAATAACAATTTTATATGCACATCCTCAAATTCCTTGAAGAATCGAAGCCTTCTGGACTACAATGGTAGTCCTCCATTGGCAGCCCCTGCTATACCTTTTGTTTTTTCTGCCTTGCAGCTATTTACCTGTCACAATTTGTAATATCTTTTTCCTCCAGTGGCAAAAGAAAACAAACAAACAAACAAACAAAAAACCAAGCCTAAACAACCCACCACAGGTTTGTTCAGCCATACATGAAATTCCTTCTCAATTCTTTAATACAAAAAGCATTACAGAGGGAGATGATTATCTTAGACCTTTATTTCTGTATCTAAGTTGCAAGTACAGTCTCGATGCAGAGTGAAACTGGACACACAAAGGTGCAATTCTGATGTATTTTATGTAGGTGGGAAAAGAAAGATTCCTTCAAATGAGAACCTAATAAGCATTTGCTCAAAAAGATCTATTAGGCATCATCCCTGAAATAATACAGAAGGGCAGACCTCTTTGTATGACAAAGTCAAACCAAACTAGAATTAAAGGGCATATATGGAAAAGGTTGCAGAATGCTTATACGAAAATAAAGCTCACTCAATGCTGCTTTTTCATTTGCAGTAAAATTCTCTACACTTCTTAAATAAAAAGGGATATTAAATTCCCATCTGAAATGTTCAGCAATTAATAATGTTAATGGATTCAGCTGAATTTGAACCACAAGTATGGATGAGCTACGTGAGAAATGCACAGCATTAATAATGTACTTTGCTTTCCCTCCCTCCACCCCTCCAAGGAGACAAGCCAAATCTTTTTGATAGAAATATATCTTTTGTTCTTAAAACCTCAACTCAACAGCACTTGTGAAAAGTGCCTTTTCACAAAAATGTTTTTGATTCTCAACAACACTAAATACTCATGAAAAAATAATACTAGAGTTTGTAAAGCTACTGTTTCATTATAAAAAAACTTCTGCATGCAGGAAGGAGTGTATTCTAATTGCTTTCAGATGATCATAACTGCAAAGATTGACAATGCAATAGTACTACTGGAAACATTCTATAGAAGTCAAGCATTATATATGTTCTGCCACTAATATATATTTGTTACAATAAACTTTCTAGAGTTCTACTGCTGTCTATCCCAAATAATGCTTCTTGCTTTATCCCTTGACTGAAAGTGATATTTGAATAAATATTCATTAAAAAGCAACAGCATGTGGAGAAGATGCATGCTTTTGATAGTAAATGATGCTAAAGCTGTTAAAAATTTTATTTTCCCCCACTAGCATCACTTCCCTCTTTGTTGACTGTCAGTAAGCTGTTTATTATATGATTTTTGAATTATTCCAGCCATGTGCAATACACAAAAGATTGGAGAATCAAGGAAGATGCGTTTTGTTGGTGGAAGATACATATTCAATCTGATGTTGTATTGCAAACTTCTTCAGCAACTCTATATAAAATATTACATATAAATAGCTATTTCTGTTTAATCTTCTCTGATAAAAATGTGAAATGCAAGCTTAAGATGGGGCAGAAGAAAAGTATGTGGTATTTAGCAGGCAAAAGGAAAGAGGCAAAACTGCCTCTTTCAAACTGTTCACACTTCCACTTTTCCACCCCAGGCTACTATAATAGCATATTCAGTAACAGTTTGGGGGGGGTGGGGGGGTGGGGGGGGTGTTCCACAAAGATATATACCATAAATTTAACTGCTAGTCACCAATTAATTCATGGCCATTGAGCTAATAAAAAACACAGTCTCCTGAAGAAAATGAGACTTAAACCCACAATTTGAGTGTTTGAAACTTATTGCAAGCTCAAGCAATGCTCTATTACCTTTGCAAACAGGAAGTTATTCCGTTGCTGTTATCTTTATACAGAGATCATTTCAAGAGCTTCTATCTCTAGGTGCTTGCTCTGACAAGTTTATACCACAGCAATTTGTTAGTGACAGTCTCCTAACCTAAAAAAGAATCAGTCATCTTTTGTTTATGCATGGCATGATTTCCCCATGGTAAGCATGATGTTTTTTTCCAAAAAGATGTTCTCCTAACCCAGATTTATGGATTGAATGCTAGATGTGGAAGCTGAATGACATTTGTCTGGGTGCTGTAGAAACGTGCCAACACCACTCGGCTGCCACTTTCATAATGCTGTGTTTATAATAGAGCCTTCAGCAGCGAGCCGATGGATGCCCTTGCAGGTGTTTTTACTGTGAGTCAATAATAATAATAATCAAATGGCCAGGCAGGTAATTCCTTCAGCTGTTCAAGAATAATACAGTATGTTTACTTCTTTTCTTTCAAGCTGGAAGAATTGCAGAATAGTGTACTGTCTCTCTTCAGGTTAAATCTAAACGTGAAACACTGCACACACAGATCCTGAATTCCTTTACCGCAATAACAATGCGATCACTTGCCACAGCAAAAGTATGCTTTTCTCAAAATGCTGGAGTGAAACAGGCTTAACCTCCTTTCTGTGGGTTATCGACTCAGAAAATTAACACACAGTGGTCTATAGAAAGCCTACCAGAAAAAAAGATACTGACCTGTGAGATTTATCTGATTTTCATGTACTAGAGCCTCTAGCACCACTGAATAGACCTTGTTTCCACTAGAACACATTCACAAATTAATCTTACAGTTGTGATATATTTCTGGTAAGACGAGCATTCAGCTTTGCAACTGTGGATGCAAACCTCTCAAATTAGCTAACTGCACATTTGACTTTAAAAGTATTATTCCAGGCTAGAGCTCATACGAAATTATGGCCAGGAAAGAAAGTGCAGTATTAATGGAGCTAATCATCTGATAAAGGATAGTTCTAAGATTTAATCAGGTGGCAAAGCTAATAGAGACAAGTGGTACACTGAAGAATGGTTAGGAACATGCAATCAGGATTTAACAGAACAAAGATGCTGTTATTAACAGCAAGTGGTTACCAGACAACTTTCCTAGATACTTAATAAAGCAGTTCATGTTTGCAACCTGCTACTCAAATGATATGCCCTTCTATTTTCCACAAAAAACCCCAGCACTATGTTGTAATCTGTCAGTAAACTACACTTATTACTACAGTTATTTTTCCAACACCCCCCCCCCAATACCACCAAACGCATTAAATAAAAAATGGAAATAGGAAAAAAAAAAATTCAAATATCTGATATACTCTAGATACTATTCTGAAAGCATACAGCAGTGTTAAAAAAAGTCATAAAAAAGCAATATTTTTAAACAATGTGAGCTGACAAATACCAAGTAGATCTTACATGAACAAAGGTTCAGAAAAATACAGTATATATGTCACCACATCATTTAATTTATATGATATAGGCCACTCACACAGAAAACATGGAGTGAGGGGAAGGAAGCTTCCACTCTTTGGTGTACCCTTCTCTATTTTTCATGAGCATCTTCAGCCTTTCTTCCTCTTGACACAACTGAATAAATTATACTTTCCCAAAACAGTTGAGGTTGGAAGTCACCTCTGGAGGTCATCTGGTCCAACCCCCCTGCTCAGGCAGGGTCACCTATAGCAGGTTGCCCAGGACCATGTCAAGTCTGGTTTTGAATATCTCCAAGGATGGAGACTCCACAGCCTCTCTGCTTATGGCCTGCAAGATCAAGACTGCATCTTTCCTACCATCTGCATTCTGCCTTCCACAGATGTGGGTGGTGGTTTCCGATGCAAGTAGCTTAGAAAACTCTCCTCCAGAGTAAGTACAGCCCATTTTTGAAAATTAGAAGACATTCAACGTAAGTTCACTGGCACTTCTGGCATATGGGAAATGAGCCATATCCTCAGATTATAAACTTTAATTTTAAACAAACAAACAAATCATTGTCTTTAAGGTGTCAATAAAGACATTACATAATATGTGGAAAATATTTGAATCACTGCAGAGACAGACAGTAACAGAAGGCTTGGTTGTGTGATAGAGGATTTTATGCAGTCTCCAGCAAGCAGTTCCATCACAGGTTGGCACACAAACAGGAAAGGAGACTTGTCTTACTCTGTTACAGTGTTGCCTTGAGCTGGGTTAAACAATAATTGAATAGCTGTCTTTTGTCTACCAGGAGCTAGCAGGAAAAAAAAAATAGAAAAAAAGAAAAAGAAAAAAATTCCCCTGTACTAGCTGGAAACTTTGAAATAATGCTGTTAAGGCAGGTGTCAATTCCTTCATTCATTGCAACTGCAGGCTCATCGAAACACCGCACTTTAGAGAATAAAACCATCAAAATTGCTATTTGATTTTCTAGCAGCCAAACAATGCAGATTTAGAAAAGGCCAGGATTTGCTTCAGTGAGTGGGAGAGAGTACCAGCAATGGTGGGAGCACTAGGAACAAAAGAGGCCACAGATAGTCGCATTATTGATACTCTGGCTCCATCGACTCACTGTTCTTAGAGATTTCCAGCACATTGTTACATTACTCTGTCAGTAACTATAACTGCTGAGAAATGTTCCCTTCCCATTCTTGCTTATCTGAGGGGGGAAGAAGAAATCAATGCAATACAATGACTGAATGATATTTGAGTGGACTAGCTTTGATTTTTAGTCATTGAGGTCATCCAAGACATTCACAAGCTGACAGGAAATACAATAGACTGCTTTGACAGACAGCCAATGATTCGAAGTCTATTGCTCATGTAAGGCAATATGTAACATAGAATTCTTTGTCCATCTTCTATAAATAAACTGATGAGCAGTGTGTTGACTTTATCTGAATACTGTTAAGACTCTCTGTTCTCTATGCTACCCCCTTGAGACTTTGCTGTGGAACCTGAGTGAAATCACCATAATCTGACCATCTCAGGCTTCTCAAAACACTGATGAACCTATTCAAAAACTCAGCAGAAATGGGAGACTTCAGCATCTAGAAAACCCTCATTTTTTTTGTTATATGTATATATATATATATCTATATGTAAAAGTACAACTCAGTCCTGTGAGAAATAGCATATCAACATTTTCTGACGACATTTGGTAAGATTCAAGGTAAATTTAGGAAAGGAGCAGAGGTATTACTATGCCGAAAAGACTTATTCACAACTCTGCTCCCCTCCATCCCCTCCTTCAAATACAGGAACTGAGAGAGAGGGATTCCATTTGCTGCTCAGGGGAAAGAGAGAACAGCTCTAAGAGCCAACCTACAGGATTTCTGCTGACACCATAGACCTAGATTGAACCCCAGGATGAGAAAGCCTTTTATTTTTCTCATTTCATTATGTTAGCTGGAATTGTTCTCTCATTATAAATGTTTAAAGGAAACTGCTTCCTGGCTTTTCTGCTTTTTTAGTTCTTTAAAACATTACAAGTGCTTATGTATAGTCTCATTCTTCTGACCTAACTTTGTCTAATTAGTTATTTAGGAGAAAACTATAGAATGCTTTTGAGGACCAGTATGGAAGTCATGGGGTACAAAAGGAGCAGGAGCAGCACAAAGGATAGAGAACACGATGGAGGGCCAGCCTGGAACAGGAGGAAAAAGAAGAAAAGAAAACAACAATAACAAAAGATGAGGAAGGGGTGGGTGGGGTGGAGTTGGGTAGAATACAGAAAGGGAGGGAAACACTTTTTCCTGGTTTGGCAGAAAAAGGGAAAAGGACATATGAAGAAGTAGTAGTGGGATGGAAAAAGTCAGAGACAAACACTTTCTAGAAAGAAAAAAAGATGAAGCATTGGTTGTGATATCTGGTAGCTAGGAGATCATACACAGGGAAAGCAGTGCATTTGACCAAGAACAAAAGGACCACCCCAGCATGTGCAGCAAACCAGCACAGTAGCACAGTGTGATCTGTCTCTCCAGGCTATTAACCGCTTCCAAAAAGAAAGAAGAAAAAAAAAAAAAAAAAAAAAAAGACTAGCATCCAAAAATACCAGGGTAACACAAACAAGCTACATAGGATCTCTAATACAACAGCAGCCGGCTGTGAAATGCACACATAGATCTGGGTTTTGACCAAATTAATGTAATTTGCTGCATGTCTGTTAAAAACAAACAAAAAAAAGGTGCAACTCCCAAGACAAAAGCAGGAGTAAAATGCCAGTGGAATTAAAATAAATAAATAAACAAAATAAACAGAAATTCAGTTCACATTTCAAGAACATTTTAAGTATACACAACATGGAGTATTCAGCTCCAATTCATACATTGGTAATGGCATTCTCAGCAGTTGGCCTAGTCCATCTCTGGTCTACCACACACAAACACTCTTTGGGAACTGATCGTACCTCCTCGTGTCTATGGATTTGATCCAGGAAGAAGGAGCAGAACTACTAATAGGCAATAACCTTCCTGAAGGGCCCCATGGGCTGGTCGTTGTCTTCTCGCTGGCTGGCTGTTAAGTGGAGTAGCTAATGACTGTAGCTGCACAGGTTGCAAAAAAGGTAGAGAAAGCCTCAATGGACAGAAAACTCCCCCACTTTTTTCTTTTTTTCTTTTTTTTTTTTCTTTTTTCTTTTTTCTTTTTTCTTTTTTTCTCTTTTTTCTTTTTTTTCTTTTTTTTTCTTTTTTTTCTTTTTTTTTTCTTTTTTTTTTTCTTTTTTTTTTTCCTGAGAAGCTTCCTAAGACTTCCTTTCTTCTGATTTTGCACAGAAGGTAAGTAATCTTTGGAAGAGAACCCTGATTTCGTGTCTCTTGTCATGAGCAGAGCAAGGGCATGGGAAGAGAGTAGCAGTGGTTTCCTCTCCCCTCTCACGTACCACCACACTGACTGTCAGGACACCCACCGCAAACAGCCGGGACCCACCCTTGCCTTTGGCTTTCAAGAACAAGGACTTGAACCAGTTTTGAATCACACTCTGCCAAAAATACCCTGGTCTCCTAGTTATTGACAGCTTTGCAAACACAAGCTCTACTGGTTTTGCCTATTGGTTTTCTTTTATTCTTTTCTAACCAGCGGTTATTTTGGATCCAGGAAGTTTTTCCCAAACAGAAATCACTCCTAAAATGCAACCTAAAAAGCATCAATGTTCGAATACATCAGATTTCTCTGCAAAAATAAATAATTTCTCAAAACTAAAGAACAAAGCTATCTCTGCCTGAGAAGCTGGTGCTCAAAAAGGAAGGAGTTAAGGACTTAAGTTATCATTACGTGAAAATACATTATTATTCGTGAAAATACATTATTATTCATTTGGATATTCAGCCATGCATGAGCAGTGTCCCCTTTATTATCTATTTTTCAATATCATATACGTATACTGACAAATGAAAACTAGGCTTAAAAACATATTAATAGAAGCACATGCTATTTTAGCTTCATACCATCATTATAATAGCATTTTCTGAATACTGTAGATGATGTATTACATCTTAAAATGAGGTAACATTTGCCTTCACTTAAACCCCCATGATGGTTAGAAGTGCTATACCAGCTGAAACTACTGCAGTTTGCAGAATAGTGTATGATTTAACTAGATTATCAACTTTTTGGCAGACAGATACCAATGAAATCATGATGCTACTACATTCAAGTACTTTGAAAAAAATGCTAATAGAAATTATTAAAAAGCATTTTTTTTTATTGTTAAGAGTAACAAAATGCATTTGCAGGCTAAGTGCTTAGTGCTATAAACAATACTAAATTCATTAAAAATTCACAGAAAATTTAGGGAAGCTTACCAATATTACCTGAATAGGAAAGAAAAGTAGGAGGAGTTGATAGATACTAACTTCATCTTGTCAAATGAGTAACAAAATGAGGAAAATACCTTACTATTTCTTGATGGATTATTTTGAACAGATTTTTTTTCTGTTCTTATTTACTGATTAGGGAAGCACAAGTTAAATGCTGCTGATGCATCTTGCAATGTTACATAAAATCAACAGGTATGCCTTTTGCCATATAGATTTACCATTATTATTATTATTGTTATTATACATAAAACGTATTGTAACTCCACAGCTCAAAGCTGCAATTTTCACCACAGCTGATGAAAGATACTTTGATCCTTTCATCTCCCAAAGACAGCTAAGGATTTGTAAGGTCGGTTAGCAGAAATCACACTCTGCTCGGAGCAAAGAAGCAAGAAAGCAACAGTTGCTGCTCAGCCCCATCTCTGGTTGTTGGTCTGACTTTGACAAAAGGGTACAACCTAACTGACATTTAAAAAAAAAAAAAAAAAGAAAGGTTTAAGTTGTTTGAAGGAGTGACTAGATGTGATAAATAGATTAAATACATCTTGACCGTATTAACTCTGGTTTCAGATGTTCTTACTTTGAAATCATTTTTATCCCTTCCCAGAGAAAACAGGTATTGTTAGCAGAAGAAAGATGGAATCAGTATCAGCTTTTTTTTTTTTTTTCCCGCCCCCCTCCTCAGAGCACATGCCTGTTTTCATACGCTGCTCCGTGCGGAGGAAGGACTGCAGCGCCAGGACAGATGGATAGGCTCAGGCAGGTAGCGTGGCAGCAGCAGTCCCTCTGCGAGCCCTGACATACAGCCAGCACCAGGAAAATCCTCATCAGTTAAAGACTAATAAAATTGGTTTGTGTACACAGCGCGTCTGGTGACAACCCATAATAAGCGTTGTTACTCCTCTGTACCAATGATCCGAGAATTGCTGAAACTAATTCAAAATGAAAGCAAGCGCTCTCACCTCGGTGGCTGTTAGCGAACCCCAGCGTTATAAATGTTCCTGTCACTATTGTGGGAAAAGTTACACGCCAGAAAACAGCAGCACTGGCAGATCCTGTATTTCAGCAATGTCACAAAAAAAAAAAAAAAAAAGAAAAAAAGAAAGAAAAAAGAAATCCCCACAAAATAAGAAACTTGGTTTTAAAAAGGTTTAAATGGTTCTAGCCTTTATGGTTTTCACCAGGAAAGTTGTTATAGGCACTGTGAGGACAAAAACTGTGATAAAGGAGCTGTGGCCAACAGTGAAGTTTGATTGCCAGGACACGTAGGCTGTAGGCTACTTGGGGTTTTTTTGTTTGTTTGTGTTTTTTAAAATTTGGAGGGCAGATCAGCATTTAGGTGATCAGCGGGCCACCTCAGAGTAAGCTGTGACAGAGGCGCTGCGTGGGAGTATTATTATAACAGAGAATAATAATTTAAAAAAAGTCCAAGTTATGTAACTAGATAAAATTACCCACAATTTTCATATTCATAGCTTTCATGAACAATACACAATTTTTTGTTTCTTCAGAAAACAGAAAATAAATGCTTTCTGTTAGACTGACCGTGTCTTTCCTTAGCTGATTTTTACCACCTAGGTTTCTATTTATGTTCAAATACAAAGGACAAGGGACCAAGATAGCAAGGTTTATTCATGAGCCAGTCAGAGCAGCATACATCAAAAAGATGAGCCCCAAAAAATAAGAGCCCACAAACTTTCTGAATGATAGACTGTCGACTAATAACAAATGAAGCTGAAAGAAGCATCAGGATTTAAAACAGGTAATCAGAGTCTAAAATATGACACTAGCACCTAGTGTTTCACACAAGCTTCTGATGTAAAAATGAAATTGCTGTACTGTTTTCAGCAAATGCCACCTAGTGATACGTAGCTGTAACGTTTGGAAGTGCTTTGATTTTTATGTATTTTTCTCTCAGATTTTCTGATTTGCTTCTATGAAAAAATCAGACAAACGCCGTATATTGTCACAGACCATCAAAATTCATGTCACACACATGCTGAACACAGAGGAGGATGAGTTAACTATATGTGGAGGACCAACATTCAGCTTGTATTAAAATATTCCTTACAAATAACCATGCTAAATATGCAGCGGTGGCTAGCGCTACTCTGTAATATTTCAAGTTCCTTTTTTGTTCCTCTGTCAAAAGCAATTAGAGAACAGGCTGTTCTAGTCTGCTTGAGTGACTGCTGTCTACTTTATTTCATCTGACCCAATTAGTGTCTGAGTTAATTAGTAGAGGCTGCCACTGAGACATGTATCAGAGAAGTTTGCAATTAATGAGACCAAGGTGTTAATATGCAATTGTTTACAATACATGCACCCTGTTTTTAGAGTGAAGATACTGTCATAGCAAAGCTGACAGCATTTACTGGCCCACAGCTAGGATTCACTTTATTATACACCATTTGCAAATCTTTGAAAGAAAATAAAACATGCTTCTAAGAACAGCTGTATAAATTAAAGGTAAGTGATCGGTGTTTTCCACCTCTGTTTCAACCTTATTTGAAGTAGCCAAAGTAATGTTGAACGTGTCTAAATCAAAGTTGGGATTTATTTCATTTGCATAGAACTATTACAGATTGTGTTTTGCCAAGTCTCTTTTGTCTTCCTCTCACCATCCCCAAGCATCCCCCCCTCTCAACAAGAGAAAAGAAAGGATAGACAAAGACTAAGATAAAGCATTTAAAAAGCCGCTGTTGATACTGACCAATTCGGGGGGGGGGGGGGGGGGGAGCTAATAGAATAGAATTTAATTCATCTAAACCCTTTCCAATTTCACAGCTACTTTATACTTTTTGTAGTGGCTCAATAGTGCAAGTGACTGAAGAATCTTAAATTTTCAGAAATACACATGATGGGGTTTGAGTGTTTAATTAATTGGTGTACTAAATATGCTCGTCTCTTATTACCGCACATTTGGGAAAGCTGCTACTGTTTCCTACAGGTGAAGGATAATACAAATTAGATAAAAGTCTAAATACCATACCAACACTTGATAGAAAACTTGGATTACAAAGCATGTTAAATGTGCGTCCCCTACTGCCTATAATATAAAGCATTCTTGAAAGGAAAAAGAAAGTCATTGAATATCTAGACAGCTCATAAGCAACACTTTGCAAACAGCCATAATGTTTACTGTAGACTGTAAGTAGTTCTTCCTTCAGCTTCTTTTTGAAGCTTCTAATTTTTCATTTAATATCTTTAGTTGGGAAGTGACTGAAAAAAGATTGAAATTGGAAGAATATTGAGAGAGGGAGAACTGACTCTTTTTGTTATTAACATATTTAAAAAGGAGAACACAACAGCAATCGGTTTTATTCTTCATCCTGAACATGGTGACCACCATTACAAAGAAAATGCACTTTTTAGTACTTTTAAGACAAAATGTATTAAAGTTCGAATTCAGCAGTGTGCCCAGAGCCACCAACTGTTCCAATCCTTTTTTCCTAAGAAACCGCGGGGAATAAACTATCATTATATGAAACAGGCATTATAAGCCATAAAAATTATGTCACTGTACACAATAGAAGCTCTTTAGGTGGCATACCATCCTTGTCTATCAATTTATACCGTGCATAGCATTGGTTTCTGGTCCAACTTCTGTTTGTCAAGTACTGCTTTCAGGAGGAGGCAGCCTACAATACCCGGGGGAGGTACAGGATGCATTTCTTTATCAGCAGTCAGGCACAGGTCCCACTTAGGAACATTTTAATGTCTATAATAACATCAGAACAACACTTTGCCACATGTTATTAAACATATTGTTTACAACTCTACAGATACTTTTCAGATTGTTTTTAAGTTGTCTAAGGACCTAACCAAAAGTACTAAGGAATCCTATCCAAAACCCATCTGCCTGGCATTAGTACATTAGGCATCTGTTAAATCTGAGTAGTTAGTCCTGGGCTGGATGCAGAGTTCGTCCATGCATGGGGATAAAGCGCAACATCTTAATGTTATCTTGGGAGAGTGGAGTAGAAAGAATTGGGGAAAAAAGTAAAAGAGGAACAGGGACACAGAGGTAGCAAGGAAGAAAGAGGAGAAACATAATTCCTTTATCCACATATTGAGCCATTTTTCCATGCTGGGGGATGAGGAAAAGTAAAGGAGGGAACAATTTTTAGAAAGATGACATCATTAAATTTTGTAACATCTCCTTGAAATTATTACTCCACATCAGAATATTTGAAGCATTAGTGAAATACTTGAAAATTTGATTTAAGAGGGGTACTGCTCATTTTCTCATTAAGTGGGCATTGTCTGAGGAAGGTACAAAAATATTTGCAATAGCAAGATAGCTTATTTATTTATTTATTTATTTAATGCAGATCTCATGCCCTCTCAACTGAAACTAGGATTTTCTGGCTGCACCAGACATGAACATTTTAGATAACTCTAACACATATGCTGCCTGTATGTATTCTGTGCATTCATCAGGGATTTTTCATTTCATACATCATTCAAAACTGCTTGTAGTGAATGACTTCATACCTATAACATTAGGTGAGGATTAAGAAATATCAGTATTGATTTTGGGACAGTTACCTATCATAAACATTGATTTTGATTTCAATTCAGTGCCAACTCATCAGCTCTCCTGAGAGGAGCGACATCTTAATATAGATCCAGTACAGAAAAAGAAGAAAAACATCTATTTGTCATTCTTTTTCCAGTCTAGAAAACTCAAGGCAAGTGTGACATTTCACAACATCATAAACTACATTCAGGAAACACACTGTTGTTCTATTCCAATGTTTTTGTAACAGTAAAGAAGAGTAATTTTCTTTGCAGCCTAATGCCTTCTAGAGGTACCTCAGTCAAATCATATAGATATTTCGATCATATTCATCCTAATAGAGAAACAGAAGTGAGTAGCTAAGTTTTAGCTTCTACCTTGGAGGATTGTACAAAAGACCAAATGGAAACATTCAGGGCTGTACAGGCCAGAAAACACACAAGCCGGCAAAGAGAGGGAAGGAAGGAAAAACACCGCACCAAGAGAGACTCCCCCGCTCCACTCCCCCTGCCCCCAGGAACCCAAACCACTCCCATCAGACCCCAGTAAAATGTCTCCCTTCATCAAGCGAGGCGATGTTCCAGACAACTGCTCTTTCACGATGCATCCCAGAGTCTCCCCATACATTGTGTTTATATCACAATATTCAAAATGTGCATCACGGAAGTTTCAGTTCTGGAAATAGGCCTTGTATCTACTGATTTCCACTAGGAAATGGTTGTTGTTTTACTGCTTTATTTGCATATACCGATATTGAAATCTATAGGTATTTTTAATAAAGTAACAGTAGACGCATTAAAAAAAAGGACATGTATTATAATTTAAAAGATCTGAGCATGCACAAATGCTACTGAAGTCAGATGAGAATAATTAGGTGTTCTAAACCTTTGAAATCAAACTTGGAAATAGCTTAGGATTTAATGGATACTTTCCAAGACAACTATATTTCTTCCATTTATAACATGCATAAGAAGACATATTTAAAAATTAAAAGGAGAAAGCATGTGTATTTTATTAGTGAATTTTTATACCTCTGGTAAGCTCAGAATAAACATTTCATTGAACAATGGCAAAATGGCAGGTGAGGCGGAGGTGTCGCGCTATACATAAGGGAGACGTTTGATTGCACAGCCCTTACAGTTAGTGATGATGTGGTTGAGAGCCTCTGGGTAAGGATGAGGGGGATGGAAAACAAAGAAGATGTTGTAATGGGTCTACTACAGATCACCCAGCCAGGATGTAAGCACTGATGGGCAATTAGGAAAAATTTCTGGATCGGTACCCCTTGTTCTTGTTGGAGATTTCAAATTCCCAGATATCAGCTGAGAATATCATACTGCTGTGACAAGCAGATCTTGGAAATTCTTGTAGTCTGTAGGAAATACCTTCTTGTCCCAGTTACTCAGTGAGCCAAGTAGGAAAGATGCCCTCCTCCTAGACTTCCTATTTGTGAATAGAGAAGGACTCGTAAAGGATGTGATGGTAGGTGGCTGCCTTGGCCACAGCGATCATGAAATGGTTGAGTTTAAAATTTTCAGTGTAATGAAAAGTGTAATTTTCAGTTACAGCAGAGTTGCTACCCTGGACTTCAGGAGAGCAAATTTTAGGCTATTCAGGGGGCTATTTATCAGAGTACCCTGGGAATCTGCTTTTGAGGGCTTAGGAGTCCGTGAGTGCTGGTCAGTCTTTAAGAACCACCTTTTAGAAGCACAGGAGTGGGCAATCCCACTGTGTCATAAGTCAAGCAAGGAGGGCAGAAGACCAGCTTGGCTGAACAGAGAACTCCTTGCGGAGCTCATGAGGAAAAAGAACCTGTCTGATCTCTGGAAGTGAGGTCAGGCTTTGCAGGAAGAGTACAGAGCTGTGGTTCGCTTATGCAGAGACAAGAAATGAACATTAGGAAGCATTTCTTTACGGAGAGGGTGTTCAAACACCAGAACAGGCTTCCTAGAGAGGTGGTCCACGCCCCAAGCCTGTCAGTATTCAAGAGGCATTTGGACAATGCTGCTAACAGCATGCTTCAACGTTTGGCCAGCCCTGAATTGGTCAGGCAGCAGGACTAGCTGATCGTTGTAGGTGCCTTCCAACTGAATAGTCTGTTCTACTCTATTCTATTCTAAAATGAGATGGGAACAGGAATGCAACACAAGGCAAATAACTTGTTCTTCTACACAGTCTTTGTCTGAAAGTCTTTGAAAAGGCTTTTGTTTTGCAGAAACCAGAATTAGGTGCATAAGAAGGGGATCTAATTCTTTCTAACTGCATTTACATCCCATTCAATAAGTTTTTCCGATGATCAATATAAACCAGCAGCTTCTCAGTAGGAACATGCCCAAAGTAGTATTTTAAATAGAAACCCCAAAATACATGTTAAACAAATGTGAAAATACATGGATACCTTATTGGGAGAGGAAAGAGAGAGGAAATGAGTATTCATCTCCAAAAACTACTGATAGAAATCTTACCCAAGAAGCTGAGACTCTTACATTGTGGCCTTGACAGCTACTAGAATATCTTAAAGTACAACCATTTTGAATATCCAACAAATACAGTCAAACTTCAGAATAGTTAAAAAGCAAACTTAGTACAAAAAGTGAATTCCATGTGAATTACGTTACTGTTATAATAGCTTTATTACTTTGCAATTCTCTAGTGGTTCAATTCCATAATCTCAAACAGCTGTATCAAGCTGAATGAAATAAACCCCATATCGAAATGGAGCTAAGACTGAATGCCTCTGAATAACCACACAACCCAAAAAATAAGAAAAGCGAATCAAACCACCTACAATGTCATGTGACAAGCACATGCAACGTTGAACAATGGAGCAAGGGCAAAACTTTCAGCTACTTCAACACCAATACTAAAATCTAAGCAGGAAACTAAGACAGATGAAAAAGAATTTGAGAATTTTCATCCCTGCATAGGTTGCACAAACCAGTAGTAAAAAGTACGTAAGAAGCAGGAAGCCAGACAGCAAAGCTGGTGGATGGAGGGGCACTGAGGGATTACTAGGCCATTGCAGACACTCATCTTTGCACTGGTCTTTATTGCTGAAGACACTGAGGAGATTCCCACGCCTGACATGTTCTTTGTAGCAGGTAGATCAGAAGAATTGCATCAATTTGAAATAAACACAGAGAAAGTATTAGGCCGTATTAGTAAGTTATATGGCAATAAGTCACCAGGGACGGTAGGCATGCTCAGACTTGTGAAGGAATCTGAATGAGAAATTGAAAAATAGCTGGCCAAGGCACATAACCTGTCATTACCAATGGCAGCTGAGCCAGCGTGGTGGTGGGTTGCCCGTGCAGAAGCCATGAAAAGGGCTCCAGAGAGGATCCTGGGAGCTACAGACTAGCATATTTGATTTCCATTTCTGTTAAGATGGAAGTGTCTGTAGCAAAGAGTTTATCCACTGGACACATAGATAAACTGGGAATGAGTCAAGCTGACTTCACAGTCAAAGGAAATCTAGCCTGTGACCTGCTGGAGTTCAGTGATGCTCTCAGGAGGTATGTGTAGGGGGAACCCAGGGGACATCATATACATGTGTTCCAGCAAAGCCTTTGACAATGTTCCATGCCCAAGGTTATTAAAGAAGCTAAATTTCTATGGGACTGGAGGAATAGTTTGTTTACAGATAGAAAGCAAGAAGAAAAGGGTAAGGCTCAAGAGATCTTTCTGGTTGAAGACAAGGCAACAGCTAGGACCTCCAGGCACCCGAATGAGAGAGGAAACAGAAGGCTCTTTCAGGCCATGAAATGCTGGGAACATCATCCAGTCATGAAGAAGTCTGGGAAGCCCTCACGAAACTGAGTAAGCCAGCAAAAAGGTGGCCAGTGACAATGAAGATGAAGTGGTGCACCCAGGGAAAAGTGTTCTAAACAATGCCAATATGAGGTTGAGCCCAGAACAAGCAACTATAAAAGAGGTCCTGGAGTCATCATTGACGGTTCTGTGAAATAATCGTCTCAATGTGCAAAGCACATAAAAAGCCACTCAACATGGGGCATCCCCACATGTGCTGTGAACAAAACAGAAGGGGTCATTTTGCTCTCATCAAAGTCTGGTGTGCCCATACCTGAAGGGCTGCATGCAGTTCTGGTCTCCACATCTCCAGGAGGATGCAGTGGAGTTAGAGAAGGGCAAGCAGAGACAATCAAGGGGATGGAGTTGCTGCTTTATAAGCAGTTACTCAAAGAGCTGGGACGTTTCAGTTTGGAGAGATGGTTTGGGGGAGAGAAGACGGAGACATGAAAAGCATGAATGGGAGGGAATTTCTAATAAAAGCTTACAGTACATGAACCAGGGGAAACTCACAGAAATAAGAACATGTTGGTTTAGAACTGATCAAAGAAAGTACTTTACCCATTCTTTACGAGAAAGTTCAGATAGCACTATACAAAACAGTTCAATGCATTAGAAAACAATTGTCCTCTTCCCTGGCCCAAACCAAATGTAATTCCTATTTTCTTCAAATTTCTCCTTCAGTTTATTGATTATACACCTCCTTTGCACGCTCTTTAATTTCTTCTATGTTTTCACGCACCAAAATTTGAATCTGGTTACCCATTCTCCATATGGCTCACACTTGCACTGTGGAACTCCCGAACATACAAAATCCCTGGGCCAAATATGTAAAAGGATTGAAAAGAAGTTATAAAAATTTAATAGTGGAAAGCTATATAGATGGATCTGAACACAAATATCCTGAGGCAGCCCTTAGCTTCAGTACCAACTAATTACTGATATCCAGAAGCTGCGAGGTATTATTTACCATGTAAAAGATTCTTGTTTCACATTATTGCTAGATGGACCTTTAGGCTAATTCAGTGCAGATCATGATTAAGAAAATTAGAATGACTTCTGTGTTTTGCTCCTTTTACTCAACTCACAGAAGTAGTATTCTTTGGTCAACACAAGAACCAAAAAGAAAGTATATTTTTCAGAATTTTGAGAAGCGAGGAATGAGCTGGCTACTCCTCTAATATTTGCATTGCCTAACAACTAATTTAGCAACCACATAAATAATGTCTATGTTATTTTGGTATTTCTACATCACTAATTGTCAGGCATTCTTCGTCAGGATCATCAGCTTGATGACAATGACACACAGAGGTTAAATCACTTGGATATCTAATTAGTCATCAGAAACAACGCTTCTGTGACATTCAGGCTCCACCTAACATCAGAGCAGAATCCAGAGAGTTTGTAACCAAATACTAGGTTTGGAAATTAAAAATACTGCCATTCCTATAATGGAACAAGTGGAAAATCACACAGCAGGCAGCTAGAGTAATAAAAGTAACATGGAAAGGATTTCTAATGAATACAAAACAACTTACAGAGGTCAGATTGACATGGCTGTCACATTTCAATCAATGCAAATGGAACTCTTAAAATTCTGTTCTTAATTTCTATTTTATTTTCCCAGTAAAAAGGAAAAGGAGTGCATTTCAAGTCTTGGACATTTTTCCTCCGTTCACAGTTCAATCCTGAATGGAGAAAGAACTTTGGGAATACACAATTCTACATATTAAATTGTCTATACACTTAAAGAGACCACTGTGCATAAAACCTCATCCTTTTTCAATTATTTCTGTTCAAACCGTACTCAAATGTAATACTTAAAGATAGGAAGAAAGCTTAAGATAGCTTCTAAATTGTGTTTGTTCGTATAATTGTGCATGCAGATATTATGTGAAAGGATAAAATGTCGATATTTGCCTTCTGCTAGGTTTTATACATTGCAAGGAACTACCCAGAGCATAGACTCAACTTTTGGACTAACCAAAGTGAGCCTGACTATTAACTTAAATATAGAAAAATTTAATTGTCATTTCCCATTTCCCCATGAAGATAGGTGTGGTCATGAGAAAATAATTTCCAGTGCTAACAGCAAATATTTTGACAGAACTATTCATTGGGGCAGAGGAAGAAGCAGGATACAGAAGCAATATGAACACAAAATTTAAAAAATGTGACTATACTTTAATGTGTGTTAAATTATCTTCAAGAAAAAAGTACGGAATTATACTCTTAGTAAAAAAATTATTACAGTAAATGGAAATATGACTTAATGTTTCAATTTTGTCTCTATAGAAGTGCATTACACTGTAAGATAAAATTAAGGTATGAGACTTTTTTTTTTCATTCACAAAGTTTTTTAAATCTTTACAGACAATTAGATGGATAATTGAGATTTCCAGATTCACTATGAATAGTGAATAATCAGTCAGAGAAACACATACCAGCTGTTATTTTTATTAGCTTAATGCTCTTTGCTACATTTTTGTAATATTTTTCACAGTCATCACTGGCTTGTACCACCTAAGCCTCACAGAAAATACAAGAATGACTTTGACATAACATTCAACCAACCTGTATTGAGAGCTTCTCATCAGAACTTAAGTCTTTTAAAAGTTGGAAATGTTTATAGTCTTGGAAACAGAAACAGTTAATTTAATTCATCTTCCTTTTAGCTGTTGATTTATTTAAATGCATTTGATTTAAGGCAAACATTTAAGGGTTGGCTGGCTTTTATTTTAAAATGGAACAGATGTACACCTACTTTTCAATGTACTGCACTGTCAAGACATTCCCCACAGCACTCCTACAGTTTAAGGCTCTGCTAGAACATACACACACGCAGGAGCCTGTTGTATATTTCAACTTTGAAAACAAACAAAAAAAATATTGAATGGACAGAAGAAAAAAAAAAAAAAACCATGAAGAAAAAAGTAGTTTCCTGTTTCACAGATATTGGAAGTCACCCTCCTGGTTGAAAGGAGGGGAAAAAGCAGTTCCATTGCTTGAAATGATGCATGTTGCTTTGTTACTACATATCATTGGTGATTTTTACAGTCTTGGCAGATTAAGCAACATAGTTTGAAATAACTGCCGTAAGTATAATACAAATGCTAAGAAATAAGCAAATGATGAAATTATTGCCTGCTATCAGTTTGTAAAGCTTAATAGCTTTCCCAAGCTATTATTTTTCCATAGAACTTTACATCTTTGAAAATGCTTCTATACTTTAAGTAACATAGAGTTACTAGGAATACAGTTGGCTTTGATTTTTACTGCAAGCCTTGTCAGAAATGTAAGCATTTTACAATTTTAAGAGTTGAGCTTAGATATTACTTTACAGAATGGATTATTACTGAGATTAGATGCTGCTTTAGAGAATGAATTATTAGTGCCAAAACCATTCCAGGTATTAGCATTTTGTGCACTTGTTTACACCATACAATGATACAGAGATGAAAAACTGAAGAAGAATTAATTTTAATTCTACAAAATTGGAATTCAGCTAGACAAACTGATTGTTAATTAACACAGACTTTCTATGCACATTCAGAAGACTATAAAAACGAAGACATCAACAAAGTGATTCAGAAACTAATTACAAACAATAAAAAAAAAAATCATCATGAGGTAATTCTGAAATGCATCCATATTGAAATTTTGCAGTATTTGTATCAAGTGAAATGTATCTTAAGTGGCTACCCAAGGAACCAATTCGAACACACACGTACAGCATATACACAGATATACATGCTTAAAGTAGCAAAGTTTTTGCGGTGAGTTCTGACCTTCAGATGTATCAGAACGCTCTATGACTGATTAGCTGTGACAGAAGCAAAATAATCACGCATATGATCTTCATTTCTGCAAGTGTTCAAGCAGCCGCATCTCTGTATTACTGATACGCTAACATAGCTTTCCACATATTTCTGAAAGATGGCACATACATCCAATGATGTTTGATGACTTTTATTAAACTCTTCAAGCAAGAAGTGTTCTCCTCACTTCCAAGTATTTATGAAGATTGTTTTCAATTCTAATGACACTAAAGTGAGCATTAAATGTGGTTCTTGTTCCTTAATCCATGATTTAATCTAGGAACATAAACTTTAACCTATATGTGTAAGCAGCTCTTTTCAACTTTTATACTGTATATTTGATTGCAGCTGCCTTTTCCCAATGTTATTACTAGCTGTCATCTTCACTTTACAAACTGCAATCAGGCTTGATGGTTAAAATGCATGAACTACATTTCTGAGAGCTGTTATATAACAAAGGCCACAGATTGTGTATCTCAGATACCTTTCCTATCACTGACTATTTTTTGGCAAACTACTACCCTCAACCATTGAGATTAATTAGTGCCTCTACATTTTTCTGCAAGATGTATATACATGGTATAGGAGTCCCATGATGAAATAGCCGGCTCTGCAAATCTAAACCACCATGCACGGTGTTACAAAAAGTCTCATCACCCAAAAGGCATTCCAGATATACAGTCAACCACCGCTAACTTACAAGTACACAAAACAAGTCCACCCACTTTCATTCTCTACAAGGTGGGCTGGTCTGCTGGTATCTTTGCTGCCCTTCTCCCAAAACCTACACTTAGATGCCAACAGAATCCAGAGTGCTCAAAAATTGCAACAATTACGCCACTGACATTTACAAGCAAGTCATTAGATGAAGAGAATATGAGCAGAAGCATGCCAAACCAAGAGAATAAGCCAAAGAAGCACATGCAAGAATCGTGGTTTGTTTTTTTTTTTTTCTTTTTTTGGTAGGCAAAATTAAAAGCAATTAACTGTCTAAAAGAAAAAAAAATAAAATCAAATCTGAATCTGTCCTCAACTCTAGACTCTAAATTGGTTATGCTGTCCTTCCTCCCAGGTTAGGAAGGTCTTCTCCCTGTGTTGCGGCTGGTGAACCACCTGCTAAATCAGCCAGCAGCATGGCTGTTGGTCCCAGAGCTCCCTGATGTAGCCGTTGTAGCCACTTATTCACACCTGAAGAAGTGAAAAATGCTTTTGTGTTAATGGGAGAGACGTATGAAAATTATGTTGGCTTTTTGTCTGTTGTTTGTTTTGATTTTTTTTTTTTACTTAAAATTAGATGAGGACAAGACATTTTGTTCTTAATTTACATGAACAGTTATTAACAGAGTTGTAAAAAAGACTGTGTAAGGCTATGGTAGTTCATTAATTACATGCATAGAAACACCCCTAGTCAAAAGGTGAATCCATCTATAGAATTGCTATTAAGGAGAGGAATTGCTGGAAATACAAGTTGTTCTTTTATAACAAGTAAGAAAACCATCTATTGATTCAAATGTTATCTCTCGTTTGAACAAAGAGTACCCTTGTTACATTTAATTAAAACAATGAAATTGCAGTCTATTCTATTAGTTGCTTATTAGTTAGAATGAAGAGTTGAATAAGTATGCTAAGCTCCTTACAAAACTTCAAAAGAAAATTAAAATGTAGTGACATTTATTGATATTATGTTATTTTTTTCATTTATTTTATATACTTCATTTTCTGTAATACTCCACTTCCTAATGAGCAGAGAAGCAACATACTTAATTCCAATATACTTTATAATAGTTACCAAAGACAAGTATAACTTACTGATCACATTAAAATAAACACAACTATGCTTGCAGTGTCACTGTCCTAGTCTCTCTACTGATAACAATATAAGACAGCACAAGCTTTCATGAGGCATGACTGCTCTTGCTTCCTTTGCAAAAAAGGGTAAAGAAACTGGTAAGATACAAGAGTCACTGTCTAACAGAATGAAAATAATTTCTATATGTTAAGTATATGTGCACATTTGTGCACACGCGTTACATACTGCTAAATATGACAAAGGCGCCTTTCTGAAATCCTAAGAAATGGTACCAAAACCATACCTACTTAAAATAGGCTCGTTTACTCACTGATAAGTGCAAGAAAGCAAACTTTTTTTTTCTATATATCTATATAAAAATACCTATCTGTATGTAAATATAGATATACACACACACACACATATGTATCAGGACAAAAGAACGCAGAGCTATTGATCGGGACCAATTTGCCACATCCTGATCACCAACTAAACATTCTCTAAGCTGCGTGTGCTAGACTTGGATCCGAGCTAAATTAGCTGAGTTGATTACAACAAGCATTAAGGGCGCTAGCAAGACAACACACTGCTCACAGGAGGATTTCCCTGCGGCACAGCCAAGCAGAAAGCGAGGGGAGCAGGGGGGTGAGAGCAGCGACTCACTCTTGCTTTGCTCTCGAAGGCTTTTTCCTCGAGGTGCCGAGAGGGGAAGACGCCGTTCCCCCAGCAGCCAGGACTAGTGTTCTCTTTGGTTCACAGCATCGGTTACATCTTCGGTGAAAAATAAAAAGCCAGAAGCTTTCACGGAATTGAATCTTAATCAACCAACACATAGAAAATTGCCCAAGATCTGCAAGCGGCTTAGCCGTACTCTAAGATGCCGCCAGATAACATATCAATCAAGAGACGAACGCTAATTGCTAAGGTATCAGTCATACTGAAACAAGTACCGTAAATATTCACTCCAATTAAAGACTTCAGTTTGATGAAACATTTGTACGGCTAATATTTAGGCACTCAAGCTTTACCATTGGAAATGTTCCTGATGGTGTAAGGTAAAAAACTAATTTTTGCATTTTCCGTGCGTATAAAACTCTAACTGAATTCTACAGCTTAAAATGTAGCTCTGAAAACAAAACTGGAAATACATATTATGCCGGGTAATTCAAAATTGACTTTGAGATGAGGAATTAGTACTGGTAATTTCAAAATATGAATTAAGAACTACAAATATTTGCAAATCCTCAATGTGTTAATAATTATTCACTGAAATTTGAGTAATTGTAGATGATGAATGTGTTGAAAAAATTTGTAGTCTGTTCATAAACAAAGACCTCCAAAAGCTAAGTACAGCATTTTAAGCAGATGTATACAATTTAACAGTGCCAAAAATAGTAACCTTTTAACTAATCACTTACTAAATAGCTATTTTTCCTAAACCTAAAGCATTCCCATTAATTCAGCCTTTATAAATTGCATTTTTTATGTGGATACGGAATTTATTGTGGCTTTATTCTGTCTAACTTTGTTTGCAATACATCTGAAACCGTCTTAGTGAAACTAAGTGAATAATTTCAGTTCATGTCAATATGGAAAGACAACAGAATTTGGCTCCCTATGTTAAAACCTGTCATACAATACCTTCAAAAATTAAGAACTATTATGGTGATTAATCTGCTGCACTGATTTACAACAACAAATATGTAGATACGATGCACCAGTATCACTTAGGTACTGTATCATCAATAAACATATGACATCTTTATTAAAAAAAAAAAAAATTGAGAATTATGAAGCTACTCAGCCATCTGTGCTGTTAGGACTGCAGGCTTTCAGCGCAATTTAAAATAGACTAGCTAATACACATTTGTGATATATAATTAAAACTGGTTTGTTTTTCTGTTTGTTCATTTTTTTACTTTTTTTTTTTTACTGGAGGATGTTATTTCATTAAAGAAGTTTTTACATGGGTAGCAATTGCCACTATTCTACCAAATTACATATAGAAAAAAGAAACCAGCCATTTTTCGAAGTAATCTAAGTTTATGTATCAGACAAACTTCGAAAGGAAAATGCTTAGAATAAAATCTTGGTTTTGGCATCTTTGGAAACTCCTTATTTGTTAAGCAAATTTAACTTTTCCATCAGCATGTATTACATCTCTCAGAGTGATGTCTTTCAGCTACAAGGGAGTGAAGCTAGTTAAACTTCTGTGCCTGTTCAGTCTCTTGTCCTTACTGAGATTATTATCAGTATGAAAAGGCAAAAATTGGGTTAAACCGTCTTTAAATTTTTACAACAGATACTAATGAATCATTTTATTTAATAGGATTGAAGTGTTTAGATAATTTTTCCAATAGAAATTTGCGGTTAAAATTGAATGAATTCTTTAAAATATTTAAAAATTGTAAAAAAAAAAACCCCCTAAAATCTAAAATATAGAAAAGTTTTCTGTGTCACTGATATATCTTTGAAAAACATACTCTTCTTGGATTTGCAAGATTTAAGTTCCTAAAAAGTGTCTTCCCACTTAATGATTATACTTCAGAGAACTTAACAGACATTCACATGAGAAAAATTTGTATTTAAGTGTCTAGAAGACATGTAGTTTCTTACTAGTGTTTGAAATTACTCTAAAAACATTTTTCTATGGCATTTAGGGACTTCTTAGCAAATATCTAGAGGTCACACAGTTCTGAAAGCTCTCACCTGGTCTCAAGCTCTAGGTGCCTGAAGGAATCCAGACACAGAAGAAAATTATTCAATAGCAAAAAAGGCCCAGATTTATTGTGACCACATCTTGATGTTACGTCTCCTATACAAATAATTGTAAGATCCTCAGATCTGATGATCATTAGAAAAGCATGCAATAGTTTTCTGTTCACTTCAAATCAATGGCATTCCTATAACAGGAGGAAACTGGTGGAAGTCAAAGAGAAAGCTGGAGCTTAACTAGGACCCAGATGCCTACAGATCTGCTCACCTGAACAAACTACACATGCACCTCACTCCATATCCAGAAGCAGCCCCCCTGAATCAGCTGTCTGTTGAATGCAAAGCTCCATTTTTAAGGAACTGTTTTCTTCTAAAACGTGTTTTTGGCTGGATGAAAACAAAAGTCCATGTAAGATGTCCGTATTTCTTCAAGAATGTTTATGTATGTTCTCATCGATTCTTTCTTAACATCTTTTCTAATGAGGAAACATGATCTTTCAAAACTCTTGGGTTACACATGGGACTAATCAAGATTAGGGGGAACTAGATTTCCACATAAAATGTAATACCATTTCATAAATCTGTAATTTGCAATCCCACAGGCTATCCTTGCCCATTTTTTGCCATCCTCCTATAAAGAAACACAAGGTGAACCTCTGAAAATGAAGAGCAACCAAGCAGGTAGATTTCACTGATGTCCTGTGTTGCTCATTACACTAAAGGTCAAGTAATCTAAAATATTAAAAAGGAGTGAAAAAAAGACAGTGAAAACCAGATTGCCTTTGCTGTCTGTAACCTTTTGCTTCCAGCAATTCATGACCATACTTGCTAAAATTATGCATGTTTAGCATGTGTATTACCATAGCAGCATCTCTCTGGTTCTTAGCTTCCTTTTGCAGGGCTGTATCAGAGTATGCTAAATAATTATGGTTTCTTTTTACCCCGTTCCCAAAGTGCTTCCTTTTCCAGGCCTAATTAGAGCTGATATTCAATGTAATTAGTTGAATTTAGAATTTTTCTGTGAAAAAAGAGGTTGATCTGCAGCTTCTCATCGGATTATATCATGGGGAAAAAAAAACCCACTGATGGTTAAATATCAAAATATATTTGCAGCTTTTCCAAAGATATCTCTACACAATTATAAAATGAAATTAAATTAAACAACTAGTTGGAATAAAAATCAAGCTGCTTTACCTCTATTGGAAAGGTGAGGAACCCCCAATATGGCTCCCTGGGTTAAGGCCCATAAGATTCAACTTTGCAGAGAGAGTTAGTAAAACGTCAGATATGAGATCATAATAGAAGCATTTGTTCATATAAAGTCACTTACTCCTAATTCTTAAAAATAGAATTTAAAAAGCTGCACATGTCAGATTTCAAGGATAACAACACTCCTTTTAATAAAAGTTTCAGAGGTCAGATATAAATCTTCCATCCAAAGGTCCCTCTCCAAATATGACTGGACGGAAATGCCTCTTGAATACATCTTCTTTTGAAATAACATTTTTATAAACTTTTAGACACATTACCAACATTCTGGTAAGGTTTTTCAGTATAGCATAAAAGCAACACATGAAAGAAAAAAATGTTGGCTTTTCCATAGCATTATATTAATGATATCAATGATTATTCTATATAGTAAACAATAATTTCCATGACCCTCAAGGTGTACACATTCATATTCTATTAACCACATATAACCAAATTTCTTGTAGAAGCAAGCTCCAACAAAAGTCATATATCATCAAAATTCAGAAATATCAAATTATGTCTTCATCATATATAAAAATTAAATAGGTATGTTTGGGTTTTTTAATTAATCATGCTAACATTCTTAATTGCATTTCAGTTTTTCTGCAGCCATTTTGTTTCATCTAGCTTTTATTTTCATGCAGCTTTCTAATTTTCCTTCTCTTATACCCATGGTTTTAACAAGTTATTTCAGACTTCAAAATATATTTTTTGCCATTAAGAAGAAGGGATATTTGGACCAAAATTATAAAAATCGTACTTAAATCTTATTTGTGCTGTGAAGAAAGGTCCATTAATTTTCTTCTAGGCATGGCTTGGCTGACTAAAAGCTATCTAAAATATGCAGGTGCATGAAGGCACAAAGCACTGAGCAACATAGATGCATACCAAATTTGGAAATTTCAAAATATATTAATGAGACTAGTAATTTTTGCTTCATCCACTGAATACATTTAATTAGATATTCATATTCTCCAAGCAAATGAGTGCTAGTACAATCCCACAGCAGGATGTATGAAAGTAGTTTTATTTACTGAATTATCTTTCTGTCTAGTATCATCAAAGGATTATTGGAACACTAAAGACATTGTTCAGAATGTCTTAGGTCCAAAAAAAAGCCATTTACAGTACTATATTTCTGTAGCCTCATTTTCTACAGCTTCATTCTACATTATTGCCATACCAAAGTAGTACAAGAAAACTTGGATGAACAGTAACCACCTCTTGTTATGCTCTGCCATACAACAGGGTCCATGCCACAGCACGTTTCAGTGACTGGAACCCCCCTAGACTTTTTCCCTTCTCCTTTTAGAAAGATAACTAAATACTGTCTTTTCCCTCTGCCATCAAGACACAACATCCATCAACCTCTTCTGCCGTTCCGTGCTGGTTATCTATCCCAACTCCCACATCTCTCCGTCGCACCATGAAGGCTTTGTGTGCCTGTGGACTACACCAGGGTTGCTGTTCTCACGGGAAACACTGAGGAAGACCCAGGCAGAAGATCCTGCTCACTTGTGACTGGGCAAGCTTAGGGTCCTAAAGCACAGCAGGGATCTGCAACTGGCTCTTAAATCTCGGTGCGTGTCCTCAGCAGTTACTGTTACTCAGTCTGGTTTTGTTCAGCTTCCTCCTCCCCCTTTCAAAATTGAATCCTAGATTCAGGAACGAAACCCTCAACCTTATATCAGATTTAGCTGTCACCTATGCTAGATGTTCAGTACGCTATCGTTATTCTGCATTCTATGATAGGAGCAGGGAGAAAGTAAGCTCCCATCCCATCGTCAGTGTAGCCACTGAATTTCAGAAGAACATGAGGAACCCCTCTGCCAAAGCAAGCCCTGGCACTTGCAGACCTGGACCCAGCCACCTACAGGCTCAGCCAGGACCACCGGTACAATCTGCCAGAGTGGCCCGTTTCCACTTGCCTCTCACACGAACTTTTAGTAACAATGCAATCAAAATCACAATTTTTAAAAGCAAACCCCATATAGAACTCACTTTGGGATAGCTACTCACTGCAGATTCTTGTGTTTCTTTACAGAAGATAATACTTTGAAAGTAATGCTCGGAGATACGAATCAAAAAAACTCATTACTGTGAAGGAAAATACAGTTTTAATGCAAGTCACTACTACACTGGTGCTCTGAATTATATAAACAGACATATCCGTATTTATAGTTCAGTATCCTTCTGTGTCGTATGGAGAGCAGTTTATCGAATATTTTCATTTCATAAATTTATTACACTGTCCTTATATCTGAGGCTACAGGGATCATATCCTAAGTGGTATTTGGAAATTAATAGACTAGAATTGCAGGGTCACTCATTACATTATACATAGCCCAAAACTGCACTTTAAGACCAAATTACTTATAATGGACAAACAAGTAGTTTTGTTGGTTTGGTTTTAAATTGTTACAACACAGAAGGTTTTGGGGTTTGGTGGGGGTTTTTGTTTGTTTTTAAAAAAGACAAAATTAAGTTATTGATGTTAATCAAGTTTCCCAATGCCTTTATACAACTGAATATTTTACATCGAAATACAAGCTCTGAAGACAAGGAAGTTAATTGATTTCACCCAGGAAAGTAAGCCACTACCTCTGTGACCACCCTGACCTGGTTTGGAGTTCTCCCTTACTTGTAATAAAAGCCAACTTGTACTGGTAGAAAATAGCTTTGTTATCCTCTCAAAGTCTCCAAGCAAAACATGACATCATAATGGCCAATTATAGCTCAACACCTGCTGTTGGGAGAACCTCGTTACCACCTAATTTGAAGAACATCCACTTTAATGTTTTTTGAAAAATAAGTAATAGCTGACTAGCCATTTCACCAAGCCAGCTAACCCATACGAAGCCTTCTCCAAGACTGGCCACAGAAGTCAGGCAAATATAAATGATTGCTTTGCTATCTGAGGAAAAAAACTGAAATCCAAATTTGCATAGCTTTTACAAGAAAACAGAAGTGGAAGCTCCAGAATCTCTTCCCTCTGGTTGCCCATAATATGTCCATCCTAAAAACTGTCTCTTAAAATTGTCATTCAATGCATGCTGATAAGCATGCAATATTTAGAAAAAATGAAGACAAAATTAATCTAAATAGAATCTTTTTTTCCAGACTATGGATTTAATGAACTTCTATTTCCAGTAAGTTTCTCTCACTGTAAAGTAACACTAGCTATATTAACAGACTGAACAAAGTTGATTTCTTGAAAACACAAACTGAAGAACATGAAGAAGAGATGCACAGCAAGTCACATACTATTGGAAAGTCTATGATAACGTCACCAACATGCTAACAAACATGATGCATTGCTAACAACGTCCAGTTGTATTAATTGTGTAAATAAGAAGGTAGGTTCCTCCTATCTGGACCACATACAAATATTTTTGTCAAATAGCGCATGAAGTATAAAGATAAGGTTGAAAGTTTTTCCAATATTTCTGATGCAACAGCTGTTTACAGCTAATGTTTTGACATCTATCAACAAGCTTGACTATGGAAGACACTAGCAAATATTAGCTATCTATCCCACTGAATGAGATATAACAGACTTCTCCGATCCCAATTTTTCTTTTGCACCCAACCTCCTCAAGATACTGTGTGACAGTGCACTTTCCATGCTTGAAATGATCATAGAGGTGATAAAGATTCATATGAAAGACCAACAGTATTGATTAAATGATAATTTGCACCCAGAGGCAGCATACAGGATGGCTTCCAAAAATTTACCTTCCAATTGGTGTGGAACTATGAGTAATTGTAACAGAATAACATTATTATATGAGATAGATTTATTTTTTTTTCAGTTAAAAAAAAATTAAAATCATAACATCTGAATTCTTTCTGCCACAATACAGAGTACAAATTAAGCCATTTAAATTATGTTTCAACTGCTGCTTCCAACTCTAAGGCAATAGTGTTAGTCTTGATTTATTAGTCATTATGAAGAAGATTAAGATTCTCCTTTGTAAAGCTATAAATGCCTCGAGAGTATGACTGATATGAACAGGGTTGATTCTATAAGACCTATTTAGAAGTCATTGATAGTGTCATGAGGTTTCATTCTACCTCTTTTATCAAACACAGCCTAGTCAGGCTGAAATTTCTATACTTGTATTTTTACTTCTATTTTTAAAAATTATAGCTAAGAATAGTTTAGTCATTTTTGAGAGTCAGACTAGGGAAAAGATTTTCTCCCATTAAAAAAATTAGCTGTTTTCTTGAGAGGCATCAATGTGTCCTTGGAGTTGCAGGGAAATTCACTGTGGCTAGTCCCTGTGAGAGGAGAGGAAGAAAATACCTAAAGAGGGAGAAGTTGCAGTCATCAGAAGAACCTGCAACTGTATTTCAGTACTAGACATGTGGCAGTGCACCAGGGAGTGGTCAGAAAACAGCTTTTCACTTTTTCATAACTCTTACTAGCTCCTGTTGCAGTGGAGACAGGAAGCGAAGCCCCTGTCTCTTTGCTATTTCTGTCTCCCAGCACTCCTTCAAACACACAATAGTGTGGAACAAGAGCTGAGAATGAGAGAGACCGTGAAGAACTGAGTAACAAATGGTTTGCCACATAGTTTAGGTCACCTTCCCCCACCCCCCCAAAAAAAACCCTTAAAAAACCCCACCCTCCAAACCACAAACCCACACAATTTTTAATGAAAATGAATTGAATTTATGTTTGAGGAAAACCCACAGAGGAGAAACTACATCTGTTAGAGCAAGAACCTGGAGAGCAGAGCCCAGACTGGTGAGCTAAAGGATGTAGAAGCTGACCACCAGGATGGGCTTGCGGGTGGAAGGGGGAAGCACAGCAAAATCAGAGAAACAAGGTCAGGCCCAGATCCCCAGATCTCCTGATGCCCCAAACGGTGCTGTTCCTGCATTGTCAGAGGTCTGAGAAAAAATCACTCTCAGGGATATTTTTGCCCCAATCCAGTGGTTAGTCTATTGAGTGCCAAATTCCTACAAATTTAACCCCAAGATCACAAGCACAGTGGATGACAACACGCAAGGACATATACCCACACCACATCTACCACAAAATTATGCCCTAAAAACATTCAAAGCCACAGCACTAATTGCTCTGAAAAACTGATTACAGGTATGTCTGAGATGGATCCCAAGTTTAGCACATAACCTTGATAGCTCTGCGCCATGGCTTCTTATTTGTCAAACAGAGATATTAATGCCGCTCACCTTTAAGGCAGAGTGAAAAACAGACTGCCCAATGTTTGTGAAACTTTGAGATTATATGGGAATGAGCACCCACTATGTCATTGTGAACTTAAAAGTTGTATCAAAATGCACATCAGGAAAAATGAGCAGTTGTACAAGCATCATCAGATGTAGTGTTTCCTAGTTGTTGGCATCACAAGTTCAAGACAATTTTGTGTTCATTTCTACAAGAAATACCAGATGCCTCACAATAGATAATAGACTTTACATTTGGGGTATCTTTCTAATTTAACCTCAACTAGTTAAGTATAGACTTTCTTGAATTTTCACATTAAGAAGAAATGTTACAGAAGAGAAAGTTGCCATAGAGACACATACACTCCTTTCCAATCATTTCAAAAATAGTTAGACTCATTTAATTATTCAGTTCATCACAGAACCATTTATACTTTTATATGAAATATTCCAGGGTGAGACATATTTTTCAAGTATGTAAAAAAGAGCTTCAAATAGTAGTAAATGGTCTCAGAAAAAAAAAAAAAGGTTAAAATTTTGTTCAGAAATAATTTTGTTCACAAATTAGGTAAAATATCAAGCAGTTAGGCTTGTATTCTAGGTAATTCTATATTATCACTTTCATATACGCAGAAGGTTTGGGAGGAAAAGGGGGGGTTTTTGCATTTAATTTACAAGCCTACAAGAAAAAAGAACAAACCTGTGATGTTTTGTATGTATGGTTATTGAAAAGTTATATGAATCTTCTCTTTAAAGAGATAATATCAAAATAAAGACTAGAAATGTCACACTTTTTAATGGAAGTGAAAGCAACACAATACTGACAAAGAGAATCTGGAGCGGTGATGCAGAATGCAATCCTCTTGATTGTCAGCTGTGACTTGATAATACTGAGACCTTGTGCTATTTGATTAAAACAACATCAAGATGGAAAGACCTCTTCAGATTAGAGGTCAGAAACATCAGTCTGATTTTTACGCAGTTGTCAGAAGTGATACGGGGTAATTAACTAAGTCTGGAATAATGTCAGACAGGTGGTACTTTTCTTTTGAAGCAATTCATTAGGGAAGGCTTGTCACTTGTGACATTCCCACATAAATCCTGGTGTTCGGCATCTTCCCCAAATCAGTTTAAATTTCTCTCTCGAATATGAACATACTTTACAGGAGTATCTAATACAAAATTTTAGAATTTCATCTGGCAAAACTTTAACAAAAAAAAAAAAAGGAAAAAGGTAGAAAAAATAGGAAAAAAAAGTAGGAAAAAATCAAGTAGAAAAAAAAAAAGCACACAGTTCCCAAACTTTATATATAAGCAATAAGAATTTGAAAAGTGAGAAGACTCACAGAAAATGGAGAAGCTGCTATCAGCAAGGACACCAGAAAAAACATTGCCAGGCTGAATGCCAGATTTGGTCGGTGCACGACTGCCATTTGAATACCCTCCCCATTGTTTTAACAACTCCACTAGGTTGCCTAGTCTTACTACGGTTATAACAACACATCAAAAAAAAGTTCAACAGTGAGCAGAAATATGACATTATTCCATAATACTATGGCATATAATTCTAATTTTTTTACTTTGTCACTGACTCCAAATAAGTCCTCTAGAAAACTTGAAGACCATCCACCAAACTATGTCATTTCCCTAAGCATCATGCACTGAAACACTCAAACGTGACGTGTTGGAAAGAGAAAGGACATGGTGTCAAAGTTACTTCAGTTTGCACCTTCTAACTGGTTGTCTTCAAAGAAAAATAGATTTTATTTTTCAAACTTTTGTTTGTTTTAGACTGAAGAAAGAAAGAAAGAACACTAAAATACAACCCAAAACCCCAAGAAAATACGTTCATGAAATTATATTTAAAACACATCGCAGAGACCTCACTTATAATGAATATAGTCTTTTAATACTGCAGGGGTCCACCTGAGGAAACTCATTAAAAGCATAAGCAGTACTAAACTGTCCTAAATAATTGATTGTCTCTAGCACCAGTACTGTCCTATCTCTTGCAATTAGGCATATTGAAGGTCTCAATAGCATTATGGACTTATTAGTTGGAAAGGTCAAAATTTAAAAGCTTTTACATGATGAATAAATATTTTTAAACACTCAGTTTTATTTCATAGGGTCAGGTATGGATCAAGCCAGCCTCCTAGACTATGTAGCAGCATGCTTACTCAAAAATTTACTCATGCTGCTGCAAATATACCTGTGGGAAATATGATTACGATATCAGCTCAAACAATTTTCAACAATATCCATTATAGCTGCAAATATACCTGTGGGAAATATGATTATGATATGAGCTCCAACAATTTTCAACAATATCCATTATAGCTTGGAAATTTAATTTCCTTTGATTTTCAATATTCACATTAATTTTCAGACAGAAAGTCTTTGATTTATAAGCAGAAGTCTTGGTATCTTACCTGAAGGTGTGTCAGTTGCTCAGTGTTAATTTATCTGGGGATTTTCAAGGAACAACAATGTCAAAGATTCAGAGGCCCTTAATTTAGTAGCTAATGTACATTCTGGTTTTATTCACTCAGAAAAAGAAAAAAAAAATCACTGGCCATGATTTTGCACACCTTTTCTCTACAAATAAATCTGTCTGACAGTAAATTGTTGCCATGCTAGTCAGGAAAGTCAAAGTTCTTAATTACTACATGTATATGGATTTTTGATAAGAGACGTTACTTCCACTGTGTAGTAGCCTTCTCTTCTTGAACCAACATTCATACCAGCCATCATTTTCTGTAGGAGAAACTTCTATCTGCATGCAGCAACAACAGCTTTTGGATTTCAAAAGGCCCTCAAATGTTTACCTTTAAGAATGTCAATCATCTTCCAGAGACAGTATTATTATTTTTTAAGTCTAACTAGCACTAGCACTGTCAGCTGCAAAGATACTGACAAGAAGCACTGCAGAAAAGCAGCTTAATTCTTTCTGATATGAAAAAAAAAAAATCCTTGATCAAGATGTACACAGCTATTGTCATTTTGGCTTCCACTGCAAAAGAAACTGGGAATTATGAGAGCTTCTGGAGACAGTTCTGCTGTGGTTCCCATGATTGCTTCAAGTTCAATACTTTAAATATGAATGTAAAGAGTGAACAAAACCAGTTTTTTCCATCAGGTTTTCAGCAACGAAAACGTTGACTTTCACCAGATCACAAAGCACCTTTATTAATCTGCCCGTGGAAAGACAGATCAAAAGGTGTGCTTGCTTGCATCAGGGGACTAGGACAAATTGTATATGCCGTGCCAACAGCTATATAATAAAGTTATCCTTTGGAAAAATCATGTTTTGTAAACAATATGCAGACGGCATGTAAAATTAAACATTTAAGAAATAGTTAGTTACTTGCATTACACTGGCTGTTGGTTTCCATGACAAATGAAAGATTGCAGCAGCAAAGGTAACACATTTGCTTAGCTTTTAAGCTATGATGGTAGGCCTGCTGAGTGAGTTTCATTAAAGCCAGCCATACAAGGTCAAGCCTGTTTTCAAGAGTAAGCAGCAGTGTCCGAACCCTCGCATTTTCTGTCTTTGGAATTAGAGTTTTTATTTAACTGTCTTTTTGGAGAGTACAAATTACTCCTGCTAACAAGCAGAATATTTTCAAAAGAAAAGGTCATTGCAGATGGTGGGAAGTCGCCATTTCTTTCACTGGATTCAAATGACTGGGTGTTTTTTTTCCCACCATTCCATGTTTGCGTGTGTATATTCTTTCAGTTTTACTTTGCGGCTTTTTTTCTAAAAGATTAACTTTACAGGGGTCTTACCTAGAAAGCTTCTCACAGTAAGTAATGAAAATATTCTAAGGGTCTCCACACTAGCTTAGCTGTAATTAAAAAAGTGGGTTAAAATCACAGGCCAGGGCAATCCAATACTCAAAATAGTCATTTGCCTTATTTTCAAGTGTAATTTCCTTGGCCTTATAAGAATTTCCACTAAAAACAAAGAAAAGGGAGAGCAAAGACAGGCCAGTCAGGCGAAATAACCCCAAATTGTTTCAAGCTGGACAACCCTACAATGTTTCAAATCCAACTCAGTTGAGATGTTGCAGACTGCCAAATACTGATATGTCAGCACATCATAAGTGAGCGATCGCTCTGATAGCCCTTGCACAGCAAAATACGTTGCAGGCAATTGCACACACAGCAATTTCATGGGAGGCAGCGACAACTTCTTCCAAGATGGATTATTCTTATGACATCTTGATTTCCTCACTACACAGTCTGCAAGTCCAGCTGGTTTCCCAGCAGATCTGGTGCAGGTGTCAGGTCCCTTGAGACGACGCACGGCAGATACCTGCCTTCTGCCCCTGCCTGCCTGTGGTTGTTCCTACAGACCTGCTAGGGGCCTCGCGAGGAGCCCCTACGTCACTCAGGTATGCAACAGGCTTGCATCGGCTTGAGACTAAGAACTATCTTCCAAATCAAGAGTTGTGCTGTTGTCTCATAGGCAACTTCCCTGGGACATTCGGGAGGGGGATGTTTCTCGCTGGCATAGCAAAAAGAATCCTGAATAAGTGGCATGACAGAAATAAGACCCACTGCAGAAGCCATCACTTCAAGCGAGGCAATCACCCATTTCAAAATTCGGGCAATACAGAAATCTGCCCTGACTAATACCCCAAATAGAGAGGGTTACCTGCTTTTTAAACACATTTTTACTCTCCTGATGAGTTTCTTCATGCTCTCCTGTACTCCAGCTTTTCAGACACCAGAGCACTTTACGTAGACTAGGTCAAGTATCTTCAGGCCCAAAGCATCTATTAGCAACCGCATCTTGATTTTAGGACATTTTGATTTCTAATTCTTTCTTCAGATACAGCACGATTCCCTTTTCTATATGTCTGTGATACATAAATCTGATGATACATACTTCCTGAATCTGAAATATAGTTTCAGCAATTCCTATACCGTACCTTGTATTGTAACACATCTTGTATAACCATTGCTACAGACATGATGGCAGAATTGGTACGATCTACCTCTCCTTTTCAAAAATACTGAAGAACTTCAATAATAAATGAGTCAAAGCTGCCGCCTTCTCCTTGTTCTTCTCAGTCTAAGCACGACTGTCTTGCTCTTCTCAGTGAGCTTTTACTACCTGCAGCTCACAGAATGCGTTGCTAGATCTGGATGTTTTAACAGAAGTGGTGGCATTACCTCTAATGTGTCTCCCAACTCTTAAACTCTAGACTTGATATGCTTTGTATTACAGTGCATCAAAACGATCAGCTGCAGCTCACATGTTGGCAGGTATGTACACACACACGCACACACACGGAGTTGGATACTGTTTATATTGCATGCATTGAGACTGAATTCCTTTAGCAGAAATGAGAAGCAAAATGAAGAGATGTACATTTGGTTAGGAGACTGAAGCACTGACACATTAGATGTTCCACTCAAATTCAGAAACATCATCTGTGTAAAAGATAGGAAAGGAATGTTTTCATCTTGAATCTCGGTCTTGATCACAAATCCAGATCTCTGTAAGTACTACGGACGTGCTGCAGAAGATGCTAGCAGAGCACAGGTTAAGCAATCTGCAATAGATTTCTATAGTGCTGCTCTTTAACATGGCTAGGAGTCATCGCTGGAAAGAGAAGTCTTCATCACATAAACCACAAAAAAATATAAATACAATTATTAGACATGCATAATTTTGCCTACTAAAATCCATGCCGTTAATGAAATCCATCACAGACGTGGAAAATTATATAATTTAAAAATCTCATAATGAACAGCTTGCCAGTTATATACAAAATGCACCTACTTATGTTTCTATAAACTCACTCAAAAAAAAAACCCCTCAAAAAACAGCTTAGCTTCCCTACCTGTCCCCACACAAAACTGCGCATCAAGCTAACAATTACTGGCAGCAAACGAAATGAAGTATGATTAAACAACTCGGTATTTCTCTTCAAAGATTCCTGAAAAACCCTGATGTTCTCACCGTAAACAGCTGCCATTCACAACTGCTTGCTAAGAATAAAAACAAAATATCCAATTTGAACAGATAGTGGAATTTAAAGGAAAAAGGAAAGTAGGTTCAGTTTGTGGTTAAAATTACTCCCCCACCCCCAAAACACACTATAAGGCAATCAATGGAGTTTTGGCACATGCTAAATAACTTTTCAGATAATGTAAGTGAAATACACCACAGTAAATTAGATGAATAAGTCCCATTCTGTGCGGCTGGCACAGAAGCAGTCGATGCATTTAGGGGAAGGGCTGAGAAGCCTTCGCGCCAACGGCAGCCCACAAAGCCTCCTTTGGAGCTACTGTGGGGCTGCCTCAGTTCTTCCCCTGCATCCCTGTCAGCTTGAAATCTCCAGCACAAAGGACTGAAATTTTGCTATAAAATTGTTACGCATATTTTTAAACATAGGGAAAATAAAACTCTCCTTAATTTCATTCCAGAAAAATTATTGGGTCGACTTCAATATATAGCATTGCATAAAACAACCTATATATCATGCTCTTCACTGATGTACAGTAGAAAGTGCAGGGATATTTTAAGCAAAAATAGTCTTGGCAGTTCCTAAGAAACCCTTCATTTCCTCTACCACAACAACAAACTGCTGCCCAGAGCTAATGCAGTCCAAAGTAAGCACATGTTCATATTTGCTTTAAAATATTCATGTATCAAATTAAATTTTGAATTTCACATGGCTTTGCCTCACTCCCATCAGTTCTAATTACTGATTTATTTTTGGTACCAACAGCTTATATTTATACAGCACTCTCAATCACAAATTCTTCAAAGCAATCTGATAAAGAGATCTCTCGCCCACCACTACAATGCATACCCCGTTGGGAATGAACTTCGTTCTGGGCCAATAATGTTATAATTTTACAGATAAATGAGAAACTTGGGTAAAATCTTATGGGGGCAATTTAAATAGACAGTACAGTTATCACAGCAGGATTTTTTTGCCAGGCGATTGAGGTTAATACCCCTAACTCCTGCCAAAAAGCCATAGAACATTTAATGGCAGGAAGTCATCTCAGTTATATCCTGGCAATTTCATACTATAAATGATGTAATAAAATTTAACATAGGATATTCAGCATGCATCTAACATTGAAAAGTATGAACTGCTGACTTTATACAGTATTAATATTTGCATGTACGTGCACATCCACTGACTTTACATCTGCTTCCGTTTTAAAAATAAATCCATAAAGTCCATTTAATCTGTTTAGTTACCAAGGATAAAAGAGCACAGATAATTTGAATAATATAAATGCTAGAATTTGGTGGTAGCACCTCATGTAAATGACTCAGCAGCCATTAAAACAATCTCTTTTATTCCTAACTACAGCTTTATCAGAAATGCAAAGAGATAAAGCTGAGGAACTTTGTAGATGGATTATATTTACCGTCAAATCATTAACCTACATCTAATTCATATGAAGTGTACATAAAAAGTATTGAGGAAAGTAATGCCACAATGTTTTTGCCTTATATTTTAAGACAGCAAATCAAGATGGAAAGTGGAAGACTACTGAATGTTACACAGAGACTTACGCTTTCTACCGGCGAGGTGGACTTAAGCATGATGTTGTATGTTACCATAGAGTACTCATATTATTAATTTCTCCTCCATCTTTTTCACTCTCAGTCTCATAAGTCATGCAAAAACTCCACTTAACATACACTCTTACTTTCAGAGAAAAATATGTCAATATTGAAGGGACCAGAAACTGCAAAAGTCTATATATATGTAGTTAGCAATGGCCTCATAAGTTTGTTCAAATAAAAAAACAAACAAACAAAAAAAAAAAACCCCACAACAAAACCACCACCAAAAGAAACACATCCACAAAACCTGCAAAACGAAAACCCCACTGATCTGAACTCAGTAAAACTGACACATCCACACAATATACTTGATTATAAATGTCACAGATATGATATTGCACACAGAGTTCCGTAAGCCATACAAACATATAAACTTAGTATATAAAGTATATTTAGAAAAGCATAAAAACTACTACTTAAGCTAGCTCAGGACAGCAGAGATGGCTGCATGGCACTGAAAAGCAAAGAGGCGAGTTTTATTTCCATGAGACAGCTGGTCCTGAGTGTCTGGGAAGCAAAAGCTGTTAAATCCAGCACTAGGTGTAAACCAGACAAATCCAACAGACTTAGACCCTGTCACACCGTCTGATTCCTTTACAGGCAATTACAAGACCTAAGCTTCCCAAAATAAAAGGAAATATTTATGAATAAGTAACTCATTCTTTCGGTACATGTTGCTGAAGTAATATCATCATTTCTTCTAAAAGAGCCAATAAACACAGCTAATAAATTTGTGTTTAATTTAAAGTCCATTTTCTGGTGCATAAGTGATTTTCCCCAAGGAGGTAACGTACAGCCAGGCAGTGCACAAACCTCACTCCTCTGACTGCCCACTGGATTTCCTGATAAAGAAATTAATAACAAGATAATATGAAAACAAGCTCAAGCCTCCTCCACTTCCTCCTATATAAAGACTTCTCTTGTGTCGTGCATCATTCCTCCTATTTTTCCTTTTTTGCTTGCTATCTAAGGGTCAGAGGTAGCGACCGCCTTCTTGTTTCAGTGAAGCAGCAGAACCCACGGCTCTTCCCCCCGCTGGCACTCCCAACCCCTGCCACCACCGGCTAGAACAAGTAGAAGGTACCACTGCTAGATATCGGTTGCAAAGGTTGCACTGAAGCAGGATTTAGCATTAAGACACGAAAAAGTTAAGATGCATCAAAAGTGAAGTGGACTGCACAATTCAAATTAATATATTTTCTCTGCAGGATCCCGCTTTACTGGAAAGGAAGGTCTGTGTTTTAGGCATCATCGTCTCCTTTGCTCGATCCACTTTTCCTTTCCCACTGGCCACCAACTCCTGCTTGCATCCCACCTCACATCTTACAAGTCCCTTTTTCACCAAAACGGCTGTCCCTCTGCTCACCGCAAAGCTGCTGCGGGAGTTACGGGGAGAAACCCTCGCTTTCTATCGAGCTTCAACGCCACGGCAGCGCCCGCTGTCACAGAAAAGCGGCAAGGAAAGCACGGCCTGACCCCTGCAGCCCCAGACTGAAGCACGTTTGGGCCAGCTGCAAGCCGCAGAGAAAATTGTTGACAAATACAAACAAATCTTGACTGAGCAGATGCAGAATTTCAACTCGAAACCTTTTCTCCAATGTGCTGCTTTTTCTCAAGGAGCACTGTCACTTCATTGGGAAGACTTTTTGTTACCGGGGGAAAGGGAAGGGAGAAATAAATAAATCCTTCTTCATCATCTTGTTCTGAAAAATGGCTCAGACATTTTAAATGAAGCTTCAACAAAGGCAAGAAAAAGTAATCAGCCTAAAGTAGCCAAAGACTCTAGAAAATGTTAGCTTGTTTGGCATCGTTTTGTAAATAACACCTTAAAAGTGGGAAGTAACATATAACTGACCTAGGTAAAAGTGTAATTATCAACATAAGAAAAGGAATTAGAATCTGACACGGATCTGGTGATACTCTCCAACCAACAGCACAAGGAGCTGTGCTAAGGTTAATATTAGAAACTGAAGTCACCTCAAAGAGGGGTGAAGCAGGGATGGGAAGGTGGGGTTTCCCCCTGCCCGACAGAAACTTTCATAGCTCTTTTGAAGAGAACCAACATTCAACTTGATAAAGGCCTGTGGATATTAATGTAATTCACTCATTAAGTGGATTTAGAGCTTAAAGCCAGATGGGACCATTCGATCATTTAATACAACCTGCACACAGATCATTAAGTTTCACCTACTTATGCATAAAGTGAGCCAAATACTTCATGTTTGGTTAAAAGATAACATTCACAAAGGTATTGTTATTGATTTGAAAACAATGAAAAGTGAAAAATAGAAAACATCTCTTCATCATTTGTTTCAGTGGTTAATTATCTTTGTTGTTAAATAATATCTTTTTTAAAAAAGCTTTATTTACAGATCCAATGATTAAAATTCATTTCCATCCTTCCTCCTATGCATATTTTTTATGAGGGGAAAACCCAGTCATTGTCCAGAATCTTCTTCCTCAGTGTTGCATCAACTGCCTAGGCCGCCTCCTACGTTGAAATAAAAGTAACCAGGGACTTGGTCTGAAGTCGTGTCTTTAGTTCATTTTTTTGATGCTTGCCTTCTCTAACATCCCTTGGAAACCTGACAGGCAGCATGTGCTCTGTGCCAGTCTCACCAGCGACCTGGACGAGATGTTCTGGCAGACCAGATGATGGGTGTTTTCTCTCATCCTTGTTATTCCCAGCAGCAGACATCTCCCGGCCTCTTCTGACAATTTCCCCATCTGTACGCACGGGGATTACACTATCAACCAACAGGACTGCACTGACAGCTTGTGTTTAATTGCTGATTCACTGTGATCCCCGTCTAGAGCCAATTAGAAACTTATGTCCACAGTTTTGATGTTTGCATGTCAGAACATGATGATTTATTCACTCTCAGAAATGCTCTAGGGCTAGCTGGTTTTGACAGCATTGCTATTAAGATAATTCTGTGCTTGAGCGTAGGGTCTTCAAGACCATACTTGAGTGCCTCTGAGCAGGCACCTGAACCTCAGCCATCCCTGTCCCTTGGGAGATCCTTAAGCTTTGGGCAACAGAACCCACCTGTCTCTCACCCCGGGCTGAGTAAATATTTGGTTTTTTCCTAAGAAATAACAGTCTCGATTGGCTAGACAAGGCTAAGGCACAAGACAGTGGTTCAGACGAGGCAAAGCTGAGAAGTGAAGCTGGGTGAGCTACCAGAAAGTCCTCACGAAGTGGAAACCCCTCTCAGTTTTCAAATGAAGTTCTGGAAATCCTTAGCTCTCTTCTAATGAGCAATGAACGAAATATGAATTGTAATAATTTTTGTAAGATAAATAAATTACATTCTGACTATCCCTGTACCCAAACTCTTATCTGAGTTCTCTTTTGGGGGATTTTCCCAATCTGAATTTATGAACTCATGTCCTTTCATATTGACACTATCCTATACTATAAAGAAAAGAATCTCTGTTTATATTAATGTATGCTTTCTAACGTGACTCAACTACCTTAAAAAAAGATACAAGTATTCAGAAACATTACTACTTAAATATCAGTGTTCCACTTGATATGTTTGTAAAACAGTGAACCACTATACAGTATACATAATTAACTATTTCTGCTTTTAGAAAATATAGAGTAATTTCTATGTTGACTGTAACTGCATTGTGAACAGCAATAATAGGTGTTGTTCGTGTAGTATCAGCGTATGTTACATTATTTTAGTAATGCAATTCAATCTCATAAACTAGAGCACAGTGGCTTATAAGCAATGCTAAATTATTTAAATCATCATTGAAATTTCTTCTATATGCATGCTCTTAATTACTCACTGTTTGAGGGCAGGGGAAAAAGACAAAAGCAAATGTGTATCCAAATAAAACAATCTGCCTATACTACCCGACCATTTAAAGTCACCTTTAAATCTAATCAACTTCTAGGACATCTTATTATTTATCTCTGTTCTACATTCATGACTATTTTTTACTTAGCAGCTCTAGTATAAACCGGTCTGTCTTCATCTCAGATGAAATAGCAACCAGCAGTTACAAACAGGAATATCTTTATGCCTTACCACATAATTTATTTAATTTTTGTTGAAAACTGAGCATTAAACCGAACGATGAGTCACTTCTGTAACTTTTATATGCATTTGCCTACGGGAAGAAGAAAGACTAGCTATACTTCTCTTTAGGCTTATAATATTATAGACGTAGTACAATCACATTAGAATAATTCTAATTATTCAAAAGAAACCCATGGGAAACCATTAAAATTTTAATATGCCATTAGATTAAAACATATATTATTGACAACAAAAAGGCTAGTGGCAATTGTACATATGTCAATAAAGAGGAACAGGGACCTTCCAAAATTTAGCTGGTTAGAAACTCTTGTTAGTAAGAGGAACAGAAATGGGAAGAGGTGATTTGGGTAATGATTTCTGGGAAATTAATTTTGACACCAAGGAATTCATTTGACTTTTGTGCACCGAGTAATAAAACGATAAATCTTTAGCTATATTAACATTTTGGAATAGACTGGATGATGAAAGTGTTTTGGCACTGGGTTATTAGATAGGTTAATAGGACATTTGTGAAGCTGTTCTGCTCTAATACTGAACTGACAACTGTAACAACCATGAGTCATCACATCTTGCCAAGACACGGAGTTGCAAGGATGAAAGCGATAACAAACTACTAACAAGACTTTACTTTTAGAATTTAGAAGAAATGTCAGCTCTTGATTTCTGCTAAGGTACCTTATGATTTTACATTTATTTTACAGATAAAATAGTTGTAATGCAATCACTTCAAAGCTCACAGAAGCAGCAACCATTAAAAGAGCCATAATAATTTCATTCTAATCATATGATCAACAATATACAAAGTCAAACATAGTGTAGGTCTTAAGGGGATTCATAGAACCCCTCAGAAACTAAAGACAATTTTTAAAAGGTATTCTAAAAACTTATCTCTTACCATTGTAATTATATGCTCACTACCATATAAAAATATGTCCCTTCAGGTATCACTGACTTTCAACTAAAATAAGGATCAAGTAAATAAGTATCTCTAATAACATACTTCCAAGTGTACCAAGTATTGTTACACAGCCAGTGTATCATTACACAACCAACAGGCAAGTATCATTAAAAATATTTATCCTAAAGGCAAGGTTTAGATGAAGCAGTCATGGTCTACCAGAATCACTGTTAGCAATTTTGAAGTGCACAGGTATCTGTTTTTAACAGTTTTCAGCTCGGTATTGTGGGCATGACTGAATGGTGCAAAGGAAAGAAAATTGTCCCTGATTTGTAATCTGCCAGAAAACAGTATTAATAAATACAAAAACCTTTACCAATACCAAAAAAACCCCAACATCCAACAAATCAATCAGGTTATATCCATGAACCAGAACATCTGAATTCTCAGTAAGTTAACCGAACAGTAATTTCTCTCCTCCATAAATAAAGAGGAAAAGTTTGGCAGATTTCAGACAATAATTCTTTGAGGGATGCTGAGATTTATTTTTTTTATTATTCATTAGATTGTGACACTGGAAATGGACAAAACAACACTAATTTTGGAAGAATTTAGGATGTACAAAAATTCTCAAGGTGGTGAAGACAGATGCACTTTCAAGTTTGAAGTGTTTCCAGATAAGCCTGATACTATGGTGCCCTTGATATCCTCTTTCTGTAGCAGTCACAAATTTCCAGTTACTGATGAGCCAAAACACTGTAACCAGCTGCAAATGAATACGGTGTAGAGCTGGCAATCTGATATTTCTACATACACAGGGCAATCTTCCACTAGAAGTACAACCATAATCTCCCTAGGCAGATGTATCACTTCACACTAGGTGATCACTAGCACAACAGGTGATCTTTGACAAGAAATAGTATATACCTGTGCATCAACAAAACAAAACAACTCCAATAAAAATATTATAACCATAAGAAACGCTATGCTTGATATATAGCTTCAGACTCATAAGTATTGTTCTACCTTCCTGCATTTTGTCACTACTGGAAACATAATGCCATGCCTAAATCCATTTTTTTTCCCCTCAGACAGGGAAATAAGGAATTAGGAAATCCTAATACAGGATCTCCAGATTGGCTGAGTTATTATGCAAATGCAGTCACTGATATGTCAGAAAGAGCAGCTATGATGTCCGCTCTTTCTAAACGTCCTTCCAGCACTGATGGACAGATAGCCCTTTTATAATTGGGCTATTGCTACCAGCAATCTGATCATAGTTACATTTGGAGAGCATCCATTCCTGCTGCTATTCAACTTTCTGTTAATCAGACTCTCTTATTCTTTGCTTTTTTTTTCCCCAAACAATCCCCTGTTCTGGATGCTTTAAACCGTTCCAATTTGAGAACACAGTAGAATTGCTGCACGACCGTGAAAGAGTAAGATGTACTACAACAGCAAAACGTCAGCTGAAGGGGCAGTCCCAACCAGCGCCGTGGTTTTCTGCACCTTATGGAAAGTTGCTGTGCGAGAGCGGAGAAGGAGGCTTTTCTCCATCTCTCACAACAACAGTCCATGAACCCTACAAAGCATGAGATTACTGCTCCAATATCCTCCACAGAAGTCCATGGTATACAGCTGGTCAGTTTAGCCCATGCAATAGCCGCCAAGCTGGGGACAATATTGCTTCCATTATCTCTCTGATGTCCATCTGGTGCAGAGCAGCCCTTTGTGGCTCATGCCACATGATGCTGGTGTAATTTCTACAGGCTAACCATGAGAAAAGTAAAAGGGAAATTATAAGTGAGACTCGCTTTTATCAGCCAAGATGCCAAACCTTAGACAATAAAATTAACTGATAAATCTCATTTCCTGTATAAGTCACTTCCAGTTCAATTTATTTTACAGCTCTCATGAAAAATTAACATTTTAATTTTAATTAACATTAAAAAAAAATCAAGCCATTTTTGTTCCTAACAGGACACAGAACGACCACCTTTTCCAGTTAAGAACCTATCCTGTGAATATAAATGACCGAAAGTCTAATTTATAAGCATTTTTCATTAAAAGCATTAATCACAACTTACTAGACCTGCTATATGATTCTTTTCCTTAGATTTTAGCATTATTGAGCTGAACCAAAATTTTTGAAAGCATTTAAATAAACCAAGATCTTAAGTCTCTCTGAAAAGCAAACACAAACTTAAATCCAATTAGCTTTAGTGAGCACCTCCTTCTAAGTCACTTTTGCAGCTGGAACTCAAATGTTTCTGAGTTTCTGGGGGTTTTTGCTTGGTTAGTTTTTTTGGTGGTTTTTTGTTTGTTTTTAAGGAAGATTCTTTCTTTCATAGTTTTTAAAGTCATCTCTACTTACTTATTTAAAGCTGTATGAAAGCATCAGTTCAAGCTGGTTGAAAAGAAAAATGTCCTTTGAAAATATTTAAATAAAAACAGTTTAGTAGTTGTAAGGATATTTCAAACAATACAGACCAATTTTATAACATCATAAAGAAAGTGTAATATAGCCAAGCTGTATGGATAGCATAAAAAAAATATAAAATTGAAACACCTGAACATAAGATATATTTCAGAGATTGAAACATACAGTCCAAAGACAAACACATATATAACTCGAACTTGACATATTTGGAAAAAATATTAATAAAATTTGACCAGATAAGTTTCACATGAATAATACTGTCTCCTTTGTCTTTAGTTTCAGTCATTTCTTTGACTCTTATAATTACTTAAAATAGCTGTAGGTTTGCAGTTTCTAAAAATAACTCTCCTTGGTGTCTGCTCCCTGTTGTAAACGAACCTGCACACCCGATTCCTCAAAACAGGTTATTCAGATGTTCTGCCTGAACCATCAGCTGTTCCCTTATTCAGATGGTCTGTCAAAGGCGGGGAAACTCACGGCCAAAAGAACAGACCTGTGAGTAAGATCTTTGCACATACTTGTGTATCAGTAACCTACTTTTCTCTGGACAACCGCCAACACAAGCAGCAGATAATAATTCTTACCTGTCAAGCATTGCGCACCAGAGTGTTTCTTCTCAATTAACAAAGGCAATTAAGAATCATGAATATTAAAGGCAGCATTAAAACCTATATTTGCTAATTGATACTACATCAACTGGTGAAGGCAGGAGAATTAGCAACAGCCAATTTACAATCTGCGTAAAAGTGTTTCACATTCTTAACTCCTTATGGTCCAGCAAGAAGCTCAACCACTCATGCATCTAGTTCTTCCTATTATCCAGATACAACTTGTGTAATCTAACTGACAAACAGTAAATACACAAAATTGCAATATTGTATCTTTTTAATATTATTTCACAAAATCTCTTGAGGAATCACACTATTAGAGTAGGAACATTTCTAAACGAACAAACAAAAGCACTAAGGGTAACTGCTGACAGAAGAGTAAGGTGTGATAGAAAAGGAGAAAACTTGTATACGTAACGGAAAAAAGAGAGAGAGGAACACACACAAATTAGTATCAGTTAGGAAAGAGAATCTGGTGTCCCATACTATGTAATCTGTAAAAGCCTTTTTTTCTTCCCTAATTGGGGTAAGTTTTTCAAATTGAAAATGTTTCTTTAGATTTCTGAGTTTATGGAAATATTTACTAAGATGATTCCAAAACCTGAAGGAAGAAAGACCCAGACAAACATGGTGTTTTAAAATAATAAAATGGAATAACTTAACAGGTTTTTTCTGAAATGGAAAATTTTCCATAATGGAATAACAATTTGAGGAGAAGAATTGATGAGTTCACATTTCCCCAAAATATAGCTGCAAAGCTGCTAACTCATTTTGATAGATATTTCTTCAAACACTAAAAGGGTTACTTGACATAGTAAAGCTTCTAATATAATGCAGATGAATACAAGTCTAGAATGAAAATGCATTTGCGTGAAAATCCATCAAATTCAATAGCTAAGCAATGACAATTTGACATGTTAAAATAAAATGGCTTGTTATTAATGGAATTATAAATTTTTAAACATTGCAACTAAGCCTTCAGAAAAGAAATAACCAGACCAGCAAAAGACCATAACTTTTCATAGCTCTTCTTTACAGTGCCCACATAATAAAAAAAAAGAGGCTAACAAGAGGATAAAATTAATATATGTGGTCTGTCTTGTCACTGATACGGAACTGATGCTTAAAGCATGCTGAGGGCCTGATGCAAAACCTCCACTGAAGAGAGAAGTTTTTACCGAGTTTCTCATGGCATGTTCAAACAGAGTGCATACTCCAAAATACACAATTCTTACATGGAGTCTTGACTGAGGACCAATCTTGCCATGCCAGCTTGGCTAATGCTGGAACGAAGAAAAACCCTCAGGAAGAAAATCACAAAAGGAAATATTGCCCATTAGTCTTTTCTAGGAATGATTAGCAGATTTCAAATTCTTGCTCTACAAATAAAGATCAATAAAATGTTTGTGATCCCAGACCTTTTCTTTTTAATAGTACGTCTCATATTGCTTAGTTTTGGCGTGAATTGCCACCCCCACTGAGCTGCATCTAAGGATGTTAAATATGCATGATTCTGGGAATCTGGAGCAATCTGGAGATTCCCGTACAGAGTTTATCTGCCCCAATCTGTTTGGGATTTGTTCTGGGCTACTTTGTTATTCTAACATTGTAGTTAATTAGGAGAAGCACCTATGTGAATGCTTGCCTAATGCAAGTATTATTGCAATGGAGATAAACAAAAGACTGTGAAGTCAGGTTAGTGGAAGCCACATGTATGGTGCTGCAGACAACTCCTATGCAAGGACAGAGAAGTGGGGAAGTAACTCATGCTGACCAATCACTCTGTGGTCAACAAGGCGCTTACAATTTTACTCTGAATTTATCTGCATGACAAAAAAGTGGACCTCACAGGACCAGGCTCCATAGGTCCAGATCCAAAGAAAGGTCAAATTAGGAGTCAGGTTGACACGCCCAGGTCTTCCTCCATCTCAGATGCAGGAAAAACTCAGTTAAAACAATTATTTGAGGACTATCATCAGTGGAACCACACATGGTATCCTGCTAACCTAAAAACATCCAGAGACCAAAGGCTTCTCAGATACATGGTAGGGATGTCATCTGTCTTGCAATCTGAGTGGAAAGTGACTCTTGGAAAAAATCACATAGGAACAAGCACTCTCAAGTCTGAGCAGGATCCAATTTCTTGGTGACTCTTACAACTTAATACAGCTCAGCTAAAACCTACCAGACAACTTCTCCTTTGGGTTATCAAGGTAACCTTTTAAATAGTGATCATGGACACTCCCTACTTGGAGGAAATACTGACATAAGAACCATAACATTACATTGACACTTGTCCCAGTCAAACTATATTTACTCTTCCTGAAGGAAATAGTTTTCTTTCTCTTTTGTATTTCATCAAGGAGAATGACTATCGGAGTCCACATAAAGAAAAAGCATGAGATCTACCAAATTTAAAAATCAATTATGAAAAATCAAGCATTTATTACATTATTTGGCCACTTGAAGTTTAGAAAGACTAGCTGTACGCTATCATACACCTTTATATACTGGTGGGACTTCTCACTCCTTGGCTATGAAAGGCAACTTTTGAAACGTATAGAGTAACTTCTGGTGAAAAGTAGAATCCAAGTGGAAGATAATGAACTGCATATCCACGTAACTAAAAGATAACCATCTGAAGCTATCACTACAAATCTGGGGCAACAACCTTGGGTGTGTAATGAAGCTTGAGATGCTGATAAAGGTCATGTGGTGAGACTGTAATGAAGATTCATCTGCTTCAGTCAGATCTTCTCTGGCTTTACCTGTAATGGCATCACATTATTCCCACTGGCAGAGGCAGTCATGTTTGTACACAAACTAATTAATGAGAAACTCTACCAAGACTTTTAGTGCAGAAACAATCATGCGTGTTGACAGTTACTAATAGCAGGAGGGAATTCTCATTCATGAGGGATGAAGGCTATTCATAGCATTTAACTGTAGGCTAGTCACTTCGTGGGGAGAAATGATAATTAAACTGTTTTACTGAACAGCAGAAAAGGTAAGACATAAAGCCATATTGAAATTATTTCTGCTTTACAGGTAAAGAAGTTTATATCTACTAAGGGATTCCTCCCCCCCCCCGCCCCCAATCTCATTAAAAGATTTATGTAGTTTTTCTTGTTCACTCGCCCTTTCCTTGCCCTTATTCCCCTCTTCTCCCCTTCTCTTTTTTTTGACTTGAAAAGTGAGAAATAGAAAACACTACCCCAAATTATGACTGAAAATGTGCAGTACAATTTTCTACACACCCAAAAATAAACAGTGAAAAAAATTCTTTTCAAAACTGAAGGAAAATACCTTGAGGAGTGAGACTGAGTTTGAAATTAGAACCTTAATTTAGGCACCCAGCCTAGAAATAAGAAACTAAAATCTCGTTAGGGATGAAGATGACTAGGAAACAGTGTTTTCTCCCACACAAGTACTTAATGCATGGGAGATGTCTCAGAAGGGCTGACAGCATTGGTAGGTATGACAGAGGACCCAGCTGAGACATGCTTTTCTGCATGAGCGTTTAGAGGCCAAACAGGAGAAGCCACAGCATCTTAAATAGCATGAAATGACTGTCAGCGCTGGCGACTGAACTGAGATCCCAGCAGCAGCATCTGCTGAGTCTGAAGGGAGCTAACAGCCACTACGTGCCTGTTTTAAGGCTGCTCTCCAGGCTTCAGAGACTGCATTTTCTCATGGTGGTATTCTGTTGCCTACACGTAGACAGCTGGTGCTCGGTGGTGACCAATGACACCTGTGTGGGTTCACAGATAGGACACGGGGCACAAGAGTCTTGTCCTCCTGCACCGGCAGCTGGAGCCAGGCAGCACATCTCACTGTGCTTAAAACAACGTTAAGTACCTAGGTGTGTGCAACTGAATCTGGTCCAAGATCTCCACCGACAACAGTGGAAGAGAAAATGCTTACATTTGGGTGTCTTAATCTGAAGCTGCACTTCCCCAATTTAAGCGTCTCAACACCACTCTCTTTGCCCTTCATTCCCATCAGCTCTGGTGCTCGCTAAGGGGTTCAGGCACTGCCAGGACATTTATTCTGGAAGCACTCAACATGCTCTTAATGTCCACTAGTCTCAGAAGCAGAACATGTTCTCTTAAGTCACTAGTTATTTTAAAAGAAAAATATACAAACCATTTTTCAGAAATACATGATGACCTTTCATAGGTATTAGAGTTAGAGTTACTGGAAGGAGTTAAAATTCTATGTGATACTGAGGTTGATAGCCCCAAATTACCATATCAGTGAACAGACAAAAATATTTCAGTAGTAACACTTATTATTTTTTTCCTTGTAATAAGGTCAGATACATCTTAAATGTAATTATAAATTTATTCTAGTGCACTATTTCTACACAAAAGAAAGCAATACAACTATTAATAAATTACACTTTGCATGATCTATGTAATAAGTTATAAAATAATTAAGATGGCTGAGATGCTATCTACTGATATTATTTTAACAGGAGGTGATTATTAAGTATTCCATTTAGCAAAAATTAGTTTTCCATTTTCAAATTTAGAGATTCTTTTCAAGCTTTTACAGTGAGCTGCTTCAACATTACTTTGTTCCCAAATAGGGCTTATAGAACAATCACATAAGAAAGGAAGAAGTCTTCTTTAATAATGTAAATTTGCACTGACTGAAAGTGCAACCACACTCTTACCTTTTTTTTTTTTTTTTTCCCCCCCTTTTAAATAAGATCCTAGCAAGGATGGCTAAGGAAACTCATAATCTGATCATAGCCTCCATGAGTTATGATTGCCTCTGCAATTAGCCATAAAGACAGATTGCTTCCTTCTCATAAAGCTTTATTCCATGCAACATAACAAATTAGACCACTGGATAGGTCTAGCCATGCATATAGAAAGAACAATGTAATAAAGACTGATAAATAGGAAAGGAAACAAGTTAGTGCCTTACAGCAAACACTAGTAATGACAGGATGTAAATCATTATTTTTGCTCTTAGAAGGATTTAGGATTTAGTTTTATTTAATATAAATTCAGAATCCAGTACCTTTGGTACTGTAGTTTGCTTGTGACATAGCTTAACACAAGGATGACCACAAAACAGAATTCCAAACATAGAGACTGCATTGCTATCCAGGAAAGAAAAATGTTATCCCTTTAGCATCTGGTACAGCATAAAGCCATTATAATGCAATTAGGTAGACTAAGGACCAGCTGCTAAGAAACTAAAATTAAAAGATGAAGACTTTGGTAACAAATTTATTTCAAAGCATTTCTCTTACAAAATGTTTGCATTTTGCTCTGCTCAGGACACTGATCTGGGTTAAGCCTCAAAGGTTCAACATAATACAGATCAATGATGTCTGCCCTTGTACATAAAGATTTACTGCACACTGACACACACTCAGCCTTCTGTTCTTTACACTCTGATGAAATTTAAATCAATTTTGCTTCCTGTACCAAGTGGCAATAGTAGGTAATCACGGAATTTGAAAAAATTACCTATCCTTTCTTCCCCATCTCTGGAAAATTTTGCTTCAAAGTTTGTCTGTGACTCAAATGTCCCCAACTTCTTTAAATAAACATAACAATTAACAAGCATGACAGCATAAGACGATTTAGCCAGAGCTACTTGATTTTCAGACTGATTTTTCTATTACAATTTTTTTGACTCAGTCCAGGAATACATCAGATTCCTAAAAAGACATATTTCATGCTCTAAGAATCTGCATTCATAAAAAAACCCCCAAGTGATATTTTAACAAAAAGTACTGTGCAATTTTAAAGTCTTAATATGAACACTGTAGCTAGAACTGCAGAACAGTTGAGGCTGGAAGGGACCTCCTTGTCCAAGTCCCATAGCCAGAGGAGGGTTAGCAAGAGCAGATAGTTCAATGATATGTTCAATTGGGGTTTGACCGCCTCCCACACTTTGTACAATCTGTTGCAGTGACCAACAACTGTGAACAAGTTTGCCTTATACTTGAGCTGAATTTCCCTTCTTCCAACTCACATCCCTAGCCTGCCTCTTGTCCTATTGCTGTGCACCTCTAAGAAGCTCTCTCTTTTCTACAAACCTCCAGCCAGGTAGTTGTAGATGAGCATACCTCTCACCCAGCCTTATTCTGAAAGGTGAATAAACGCAGCTTCTCCATGCCATGCGCTACAGCCCCCAGCCATCCTGGCAGCCCAGGATGGGGGCTTGCTCCAGTACTTCTGTGTCTATGGGGAATCCCAAAAGCAGAGACTGCGCTCCAGGTAGGTGTCAGGAGAGCTGACTTGAGAGGAAGCATCACTTTCTGATGGTGTCCTGTTAATCTGTGTTCATGACAATTTTGCCATACTACTGAAACTCTATAAATTATATTCATTTTTCTTAAATCTGTCAATAAATTATCTTTTTCTTTATTCCCAAGAATGGTGGAAAACCCCTCTTACAACCAAAAAGTGTTATACCATTTTAAAAATACTCCTACTGCTTCTGCAAAATACATCAGATAACTTGACAACTCTTACTACAAATCACCAGAACATCTACTGTGCTGTTAAGAGGAGATGGAACTTGTCAATACCAATCATTCACAAGTATTTTAATAATTCAGATGATCACAACAGGAGGTTTACCTCAAATGGTATTTCTCTCCCTGATTCCTTTCGCTATAAGGCAAAAAATGGGAAACAATTTCATAAATCCAGTTGAAGCAGAAAATAAGCTAGAAATCTAGACAAATTCAGTTGTTTGAAAAGCTTGTTCAGAATTTCCCAGGATTAAATTTCAAGTTACATCACTCTAGTTCAAAATGTTACAAAACTTTTCAGCTGCACTTCATAATTAGTTAAGAATTTAAATGCCAATATTCCAAGGACTATACTGTCCCACTATTGCAAACATATCCCATAGTGATCTTAATGACATCTTTGAGGACATTGTTCCTTGGATCTCCTTTCATCATAGACCTCTGCTGACACATCTACAGCTAAGTGCAATGCAGTACACTAACAAGGTTTGAATTAGTTATGCAGTTATGCAGCTTTCTGATATTGTGGAAATTTCACTAGGATGATAAAATATGAGTGTAGTAAGTTGGGAACTCACTCCTCAGAAAAATCAGCCCTCTAGGCAAAGGAAAAGCAACAAAAAATAAAGTAACTTAATATGTCTGCAAAGTCTTCAGTTCTCTACAAGAGCTGAGCAAGCTGACTCCAAAGGTTCTCAGAACTACAACCAAGATTTAGTTTCCCCTCTGCAAAGATGAAGGATAAAGTAATTTATTTTTTTCTCATCACCAACACAAAATTTAATTCTGTTGCTGGAGAAGTCCCAACATTGGAGGAGCAGTCAGTGTTGTGGCCAGCAGTGGAAAAGCTGGGAGGATTCAAATGACTCCAGGGGATTTTTGAGCGGTTCTCAGTCTGCAGCAGCCACGCTCACCCCTCCAATTCAACTGTGCCAGGTGGCGAAGGCCCATCCCAAACCATGGACCAGAGTCATTTGGCCAGAGGGGGCTGCACTTTGCTGGCAATCCTCACACATCACTGCCCAGCCAGTGCAGCCCCATGTTGGGGAAAGGGCAGCGGGGAGGACAGGGGGAGAGAGGAAAGAGTAGGACCAGCCACTGACATAGTGATCCAATTTTCAGCTTTTCAGAGCAGCTGCCTGGAGCTTGCTTGAGTCCTCAGCTAAAGAAAAAGTCAGTGGGGATCACAGTCAAATCAGTGGCACTAGACAAAGACTATCTTAACAAGGAATTAATCAGATTAATAATTCTTCTTAAAGCTTTGAATCTAGAAGAGCCAATGAATACATAATATGTAGTGCGTAGGTAAATGGTAAAAACACAGTATCTGAATTATCTGAATCATTTAGAAAGACAGGAAATCTAAGCATGGATGTGCTGCAAGTCATCAGTGATCAGGGCTAAGGGACTGCATTGTACCTCCAGTAATTACCAATACTCCTGCCTACAAGTGACATTTCATTAATCATATCAACAGATTCATACCCTCTTCCCTATCTATGTGCGTGCCTTCAGTTTTTTTCCAGGCCACAGTTAATTCTACCAAGGAGCATTTTGCTTAATCCTCATAATTTCTGAATGTCTTGGGACATCCTCAAATTAAAAAAAAAAAAAAAAAAAAAAAAAAGATCCTAGCGGGTATGGGGTTTTATCTCTTCACTGATGTACACGTTTTCTTGTTATTTTCTTTCAGTCAGGAAGCATGTATAAAATAAATAAACAAAATTAGCTGATATTATAAATGTAGAGATTAACCCAGAAACCTGCTGCTAAACATAGCATCCTGTGACCTAGCACTACCTTCTCAGAACAAAATCCCGAATGAACAAAGAGGCTTTACATTTGTGCTCTCAAAATCAACAGGTTTTGCCAAACTAGTGGAAAAAAAGTGAGAGCAAAGGGGTTTTTTTAAATGAAGAATAGCATACTTCTAGACTCTATCTTGAAGTACTTGAACAAGAGATCTTCCACTGACTGTGGTTCTTAGCAATGAAAGAAAATAAATATCTCGAACTTTGACACTGCTATAGCACAATTGTGTAAAGATTTCAAGCAGACCATTTAAAGAAACAGAAAACTCCACAAACAAACAAAGAGAAGCATGCCTTCATTTAAGGGCATACATGGCCAGCCAGTTCCCTCATATGACATTATCTCATTATATTGGTTTTGTTTACATTAGCCAAAATTAATGAGAAAACTGGGGAAAGAAAGCTTCATAAAGAAAATAATCTCATCAAACAAATAAATGATTCTTATATGCTTGAGCTTGTCAGCAGAAGATTCACAACCATCTTGCCTTCTTACCACCCTGGAAAAATCATATTTTACACATTATAGTCAAGTTTTCATATCCTATCCTTACCTATTTATCTCAACCAGGATTTTTTAATTTATATGTTGTATTATTCATATTTTTACTCCCTACTAGCACTTAGGGGGCTTGGTGTCTATTCATCTAGACAACACAAAACAAGCAGAAAGAATAGCCTCTCTCTGAAGCATTTATATTTTAAATACTGTACAAACCAGAACTTATGCCTTTATTCACCACAATTCTATAAAACTGGCATGATGGCAACTTGCCTGAACATAGTTATCTCTGTCAAAAAAAGTTAGAGAAATTTGGTTTTGTTTTGAAGTTTCTTGTCCTTTCTGTTCTTTCTATAACATGGAGGTAGTTAGAGAATTCTATCTCCAATAATTTATTTTGATAATTTTATTGTACATTTGCCTCAAGACATTTGCTTACTCCCCCTTATCCCATAACTTCCTCTGAAACAGGCAATGATACTCCCCTCATTCTGTTAAGCTGATTAAGTTTTATCTGTAAGAAATAAAATGTTGTGGAAAGCTTCTTTCTTTCCCTTGAACAAGACTAAGGTCCTTAAAACAATCCATTATCAGCATTAGTCTCTATTCTGTTAAACGGGTCCATAAAAGTATACCTAGTTTTTTAAATGGAAGTGAATTTCTTAAATGTATTTCTGTACAAACAGAAAATTTGCTTTGAGGGAGGAAAAAAAAAGTACTGAGGAAGATCCTTGAGTATCTTTCTCACTTTTTAATTATAAAATGATAGCCTCACCTTTTTATTATAATCTTTAAGAAGCTAGTTCAGTAGCAACACCCAAGCTCTGCACTGACCATGCTTGTATTTCTGACCTATCTGAATTGATGCTTTCTAACATGCAATGCAATATTTACCTTAAGATTGAGTTTCATGATATGGGCATCCTACTCTGGTGGATGAGAAATAGACTGCAAAATCCACAATATTTTCCCCTGAAATTCTGCTTGCATCTGTGATCACTATACTTAGCTATTAAGCAAACAGAAGTCAAACACATCTTGCAATGTTTACAGGAAATTCCTTTTAGTTTGGTATGAACAGTTATTCCTGTGATGAGTATTAAAAAAGATACTCTCCATCTGCCACAAGAGAAGTGGTTGGTGAACACATCAAGTACCTGACAAAATGCAGGGCTGAATTGTGAGGAACGATGAACAGTGCATTTGAGAAG